>NW_026967508.1:4682944-5023814 GCF_028390025.1 Pseudophryne corroboree | reverse complement strand
CAAATGGTCGGGATCTCTACTTCACATGCACCAGAGGATACGTCTGTCTCCGAAAGCCAGACTCTCGCTCCTCTGGTGGCTGCAAACCTCTCACCTACTAGAGGGCCGCAGGTTCGGGATTCAGAATTGGATTCTTCTAACCACGGATGCAAGTCTCAGAGGTTGGGGAGCAGTCGCCCAAGGGGAAACCTTCCAGGGAAGGTGGTCAAGTCTGGAATCCATTCTTCCAATAAACTTTCTGGAACTACCGCCTGTAGAAGACCGTTGTACATGGCCCTTAGTTCCAGAATGCACATCTTCTGCAAGATCAAGCCATTCAGGTTCAGTCGGACAACGTCACAGCGGTGTCCTATATAAACAGGCAGGGCGGAACGAAGAGTAGAGCTGCAATGTCAGAGGTAACAAGAATCATCCTCTGGGAGGAAAGACACGCGGCGGCGCTGTCAGCAATCTTCATTCCAGGAGTGGACAACTGGGAAGCGGACTTCCTCAGCAGACACGATCTCTATCCGGGGGAGTGGGGCCCTACACCCAGAGGTGTTTGCAGAGGTGACAAGTCTTTGGGGCGTACCTCAAATAGAATGATGGCCTCACGCCTCAACAAGAAGCTTCGGCGGTACTGTTACAGGTCGAGGGATCCACAGGCAGTGGCAGTGGACGCCCTGGTAACTCCGTGGGTGTTCAAGTCAGTGTACGTATTCCCTCCACTCCTGCTCATCCCAAGGATTCTCAAACTAATCAAAAGAACAAGAGTTCAGGTGATCCTCATTGCTCCGGGCTGGGCAAGAAGGGCTTGGTACGCGGATCTTCTGGAGTTACTACTGGAAGATCCGAGTCCTCTTCGAGAGGACCTTCTGCAACAGGGGCCGTTCGCTTATCAAGACTTACAACGGCTATGTTTGACAGCATGGAGGTTGAACACCAGATCTTAGCTCGGAAGGGCATTCCCAACAAGGTTATTCCTACCCTGATACGGGCTAGGAAGAGTAACGTCAAGACCTTACCATAGGTTTTGGAAAAAGTATGTGTCTTGGTGTGAATCCAAAAAGTTTCCTACAATGGAATTTCAACTTGGGCGGTTTCGCCTCTCCCTGCAAGCAGGAATGGATGTGGGCCTGCGCTCCATAAAAGTCCAGATTTCGGCCAGAATCAATTGGCTGCCCTTCCTGAGGTTCAGACTTTCTTGAAAGGGGTTCTGCACATCCAACCTCCCTTTGTGCCTCCTACGGCACCTTGGGATCTTAACGTGGTGCTGCAGTTCCTGCAATCGGATTGGTTCGAACCTTTACAGGAGGCTGAAGTCAAGTTTCTTACTTGGAAGGCTGTCACACTGTTGGCATTGGCATCTGCTAGACGTGTGTCAGAATTGGGGTCATTGTCCTGCAAGAGCCCCTACTTGATTTTCCATGAAGATAGAGCGGACCTCAGGACGCATCAGCAGTTTCTTCCAAAGGTTGTGTCGGCTTTTCATATCAACCAACCTATTGTGGTGCCAGTGGCTACTGACTCCTCAATTACCTCAAAGTCCTTAGATGTTGTGAGGGCTTTGAAGATTCATGTGAAGAGAACTTCTCGTCACAGAAAGTCAGATTGTCTGTTTGTCCTTTATGATCCCAACAAGATTGGGTGTCCTGCTTCTAAGCAGATGATTTCTCGCTGGATCAGGTTCACTATCCAGCATGCTTATTCTACGGCAGGATTGCCGCGTCCAAAATCGGATAAGGCCCACTCTACTCATAAAGTGGGTTCTGCCTGGGTGGCTGCCCGGGGTGTCTCTGCTTTACAACTTTGCCGAGCAGCTATTTGGTCTGGGTCGAACACGTTTGCAAAGTTTTACAAGTTCGATACTTTGGCCTCTGAGGACCTTAAGTTTGGTCAATCTGTTCTGCAGGAGCCTCCGCGCTCTCCCTCCCATACTGGGAGCTTTGGTACATCTCCATGTTACTAATGTGGACCACAGCATCCTTTAGGACATATGAGAAAATAGGATTTTAATAACCCACCGGTAAATCCATTTCTCGTAGTCCGTAGAGGATGCTGGGCGCTCTCCCAGCGCTTCATTTTCCTGCAGTTGTTACTTGGTTCAGTACTGCCTTGTTACTTGGTTAAGTAATGTTGTTCAGCGGTTGTTGACTTGTTTCAAGCTAGTTAGCTTGGTTGTCTGTTATGTGTGAGCTGGTGTGAATCTCACCACTATCTGTGTATTTCCTTCTCTCGAAGTATGTCTCCTCGGGCACTATTTCTAGACTGGGTCTGGTAGGAGGGGCATAGAGGGAGGAGCCAGCCCAGACTATTAAACTCTTAAAGTGCCCATGGCTCCCAAAGGACCCATTTATACCCCATGTTAGTAATGTGGACCCCAGCATCAGAGCCGTAACTACGTGTGCGCCAAGGGGGCTTGGCACACAGCGCAGTTGCCCTGGGGGCGCACGGCCAGCGGCATGTAATGAGTCAAATTGACTCATTACATGCCGCCTCCGTGCGCCGCGCTGTGAAGCTGAAGACATCAGCGGAGGCCGGACGCAGCGGAGAAGGAGGAGGGAGGGGGAGCAGGGAGCCGCAGCAGCGCTATGTTATTGGTAGTAAGCGCCGCTGCAGCATCCCCCTCTCCTTCCGTATTGGCTGCCCGGCAGCCAATACAGAAGGAGAGGGGGTTGCTGCAGCGGCGCTTACTACCAATAACATAGCGCTGCTGCGGCTCCCTGCTCCCCCTCCCCCTTCTCATCTCACTGCTGCCACCGAGGGAGCAGCACGAGGAGCCTGTCAGCGGGGAGAAGGTAAGTATATCCCCCCCCCCTCTCTCTCTGTCTCTCTCTCTGTCTCTCTGTGTCGGACACCGCCTGCCGCAATGTGTAAAAAATGGGACTGGCTGCCGCAATGTGTAAAATGGGACTGGCTGCCGCAATGTGTAAAAAATGGGACTGGCTGCAGCAATGTGTAAATTGGGGTCCTGGCTGCCGCAATGTGTAAAATGGGACTGGCTGCCGCAATGTGTAAAAAATGGGACTGGCTGCAGCAATGTGTAAAAAATGGGACTGGCTGCAGCAATGTGTAAAAAATGGGACTGGCTGCAGCAATGTGTAAAATGGGGTCCTGGCTGCCACAATGTGTAAAATGGGACTGGCTGCCGCAATGTGTAAAAAAGGGGGACTGGCTGCCACAATGTGTAAAAAATGGGACTGGCTGCCACAATGTGTAAAAAATGGGACTGGCTGCCACAATGTGTAAAAAAGGGGGACTGGCTGCCGGAATGTGTAAAAAATGGGACTGGCTGCCGCAATGTGTAAAATGGGACTGGCTGCCGGAATGTGTAAAATGGGACTGGCTGCCGGAATGTGTAAAATGGGACTGGCTGCCGCAATGTGTAAAAAATGGGACTGGCTGCCGCAATGTGTAAAAAATGGGACTGGCTGCCGCAATGTGTAAAAAATGGGACTGGCTGCCGCAATGTGTAAAAAATGGGGACTGGCTGCCGCAATGTGTAAAAAATGGGGTCCTGGCTGCCGCAATGTGTAAAATGGGACCGGCTGCCGCAATGTTTTAAAAAGGAGACTGGCTGCTGTAATGTGTAAAAAGGGGGACTGGCTGCCGCAATGTGTAAAAAGGGTCTATCTGCCGCAATGTGTAAAAAGGGGGACTGGCTGCCGCAATGTGTAAAAAAAGGGTCTATCTGCCACAATGTGTAAAAAGGGGGACTGGCTGCCGCAATGTGTATAAAGGGGGACACCGTCTGCCGCAATGTGTAAAAAGGGGGACTGGCTGCCGCAATGTGTAAAAAGGGGGACTGGCTGCCGCAATGTGTAAAAAGGGGGACACCGTCTGCTGTAATGTATAAAAGGGGCTCTACCTGGTGTAGTGGCGCTACTGTGCAGCGTAATTTGAATAATGTACACTACTGTGCACCGTAGTATGAATTGCTATTATTTTGTGACCACGCCCCTTCCCCGTGAAGCCACGCCCCTGGATTTTTTTTGCGCACTGCCCCTATCTTACATGGGGGGCGCCAGTGTTGTTACTTGCACACAGCGCTAAAATGCCTAGTTACGGCACTGCCCAGCATCCTCTACGGACTACTCAAAAAGGTTTTACCGGTAGGTAATTAAAATCCTATTTTTTCCCAACCCCGCATCTATGATTTACCATGTAATCAGTGGAACATCTCTGTACGCAAACACCTTTAGCAACACTCCCATAAAATGCTACCTGTACGTGCATCTTTTTATTCACGCCCCACCCCGCGTTACAGTTCACATTTTCCAGACCACCTAGCAGGTGCACAGGTGTATTCATTACTCACACATTTTAAAAGATCCACAGGTGGAGCTAGTTACATCACTTGTGATTATGTGAGGAGACCTGGGAAGCGTTAACTGTTGGTAACTCTCTAGGACTGGAGTTGGCTACCCCTGCTCTATATCCTACTGGTAATGGTTGGATAACTACATTATTTTATTTTATAATTGTTTAACTCCTAAACCAGGTTATTGCCTTAACCCACTAATTGTTGTGTACTTACTATAGTGGTGCTTCAAAGTTTGTGAACCCTTCAGAATTTTCTACATTTCTGCTGAAATTTGGACTAAAACTACCTCAGATTTTCAGTTCTAAAACTAGATAAAGGGAACCAAATCAAATGAGACATAGAAATGAGACGTGCTCATTTTCATATTGAGGAATGATCCAATATCACATATCTATGAGGGACATAAGTATGTGAACCTTTGCTTTCAGTATTTGCTTTCAATAACTACATCTGTTTCCAGTAATTGTTGATTAGTCCTGAACATCACCTTGGAGGAATTATACCCCATTCCTCTACAAAACAGCTTCACCTCTGTTATGTTGCTCGCTTCAGGTCCTTCCACATCATTTCGATTGGATTAAGGTCAGGACCTTGACTTGGCCAATCCAAAACTTTACATTTATTCTTCTTTAACCCTTCATTGGTCAAATGACTTGTGTACTTGCTGTATGATCCACGTTCTCCTGAGATATAGCTCATGTACCTTTAGAATATTCTGGTATAATTCAAAATTCATTGTCACATCAATGATGGCAAGTGATCCTGGGTCAGATGCAGCAACACAGGCTCAAACCATGATACCACCACCACCACCACCACCACCGTGTTTATGCAGGAATGCAGTGTTCTCCTATCTCCAAACATAACGCTTCTCATTTAAGCCAAAGAGCTCTATTGTGGAATCATCTGTCCACAAAACATTGTTCCAGTAGCCTTCTGGATTGTCCAGGTGATCTTTAACAAACTGCAGATGGGCAGCAATGTTTCTTTTTGGAGAGAAGCTGATTTCTGTTTGCAATCCTGCCATGCACACAGAATTGTTGTTAAGTGGTCTCATTAACATTAGCTAATGTGAGAAAGGAAAAAGGTGGCTGCGCTGCAAGGGGGAAAGAGCAATGATCCACTAAATGTGTACAATTAAAAACAAATTTATTAAAAGCGCTAACTGATTAAAAAACAGTAGTATTCTGTACATTTAAATGTGTCATGTGCATACACAAAAAAAAATATATATGAAATGAGAATTTTGTTACCCAGATTAATGGTTCAGGACATGTATCATAAAGCTCTGTAGAATCCGTTCCAAATAGTGCCCTGGAGTGCTAAAAGTCCAGTTAATATTCCACTGTGGAGAGTCCCTTTTATATGGTAATAAGAGAGTCCTTTGCAAATTCCATATGCCGCTAGAGGATTGAAGATGGAATGCAGTGTCCCATGTGCAGTGGGTACCTCATGCAGTGCGGTATTGGATGGTGCCTCCCTGGGACTCCTCTGGAAAACTGGAAAGAATTGGTAGGGGCTGGTCCGGATCTAATTGAGAAAATGTCCTGCTCCAATGGGTAAAAGCCTGACGCGTTTCGCTGCGTATGCCTTGCAGCTTTTTCAAAGGTATACTGAACTGTCTGGGTTTGGGCTTTATATACCCTAGACAAAATGGTGGCTTAATTGGCACCTGGATGCACATTTCCTGTTAGTTACATATATATCTCTTTCTAATAATAAAAACAACTAAAATGTGTACAGAAGACAGACCTACTTGTATATAAGAAACATTAATAATGACGAATTTGCATTTCAAGTAATAATAAGTATTTTTTGTTTTGTATTTGGTTCATTAGACTCTAGCTGTGTAGTAAATTGAACCAATTAGAGCTTTTGTTTATTGCTCTATAACCATGGAGACCGTTCCTAAAGGGAATTCATAGGTCGAATTAGGAGTCATGTGACCCATAGTTATCATGTGCTTAATGTCACATGATCAGTATGAAAAAACCTTTTATTTCATTTCTGGGCTATATAGTTATAAGCAAGCCCTATGTTCTAATGTATAGAGGGAGCGGCTACTGGTGGCTTGTTGTGATTAATATGTTTCTATCTATATATTTGTTTGATTTCGAGGGGCCCAGCGTTTAACTCCCGGATCGTTGCTATAGCAACGGGAACCGGAAGTGATGTGGGTCTTGAATATGTTAATAGTCCCTCTCGGGCCGTCGCCATAGTGACGTGGCCCGGAAAAGACTCGTCCTTTAATGGCGCCTCACACTTAATACGTCGGGCGGAGGGAAAGTAACGTCCTCCGTCCGTCGTCATGTACGTCGCCATGGTAACGCGGCTTGTTTTGGCCGTGTTCTCTTCGGCAAGGAACGTGATCACGTGTGCGGAAGTCCACGCGTCACTCCTAGCCGGTTTCCATGGTGACCCTGCAGCATCGTGTATTAAACATAGCGTGCTGCAGGTGCATATGCCACATAGTAGCACCATCTCTAGTGTTTAGATTCTGTCATATTTGGCTGTTGGAACATAAAGGCAACAAACTAATATTTACAGTATATTGATTATACACTAAACCAATTGTTGTTCATGGGAATGTTATATTGAAAAATGCTTGGTTAAACTGGATATCAGTATCTCTTTGTTACTGATAGTATCGGACCAGGGAAATGGAAATATGTTGAAGGGAAGGGGAAAAAAGGGGGGTTGGGAGGGAAGAGAAACAAATAGGACTAATTAAATATAAAAAAATAAATAAAGATCACTAATTAAAGATTTTTTTGTTAGAGATAAGAGGATGATGAGTGGGTGTTTAAATCAGATATTACAAGAAAGGTATATACTAAATCCAAGAAACCATCAATTTATTATATTAAATGATCATGTTTAATTCTACTGCCTCATTGAGGCCATCCGGATGGATAGACCCCATCCTGAACATCCAGTAGACCTCCTGTTGGCACAGTTTTTTGAAGCGGTCCCCTCCCCTATTTGTAATAGGAATGTGTTCAATTCCTATTATTTTGAGGCTTTTTGGGTCCCCGTTGTGATGATCATTAAAGTGTTGGGAGACACTGTGTGTAGAAACCCTATTCAGAATGTTTCTACGATGTTCAAGAAACCTGATCTTAAGTTTTCTAGTAGTGCGGCCTACATAATATAGGCCGCACCCGCATTGAAGTATATATATGGCATATCGAATTACAATTAATATGACTTTTGATTTTATATTGTTTCTCCCCCTTATCAGTATTTACATATTGTGTTTTTTCTATATATTTGCACGTGATACACCTAGTGTTTCCACATTTATAGAATCCCATTATTGGCGGAAGCCAGGGTTCTCTAGTGATGTTGATTTTCTTCTCAGGCCTTAGATGGCTGGGTGCAAGCGAGTTCTTTAAGGATCGCCCCTTCCGAAAAATGAAAGCTGGTTTGGTTGGGAGGACATCTCTTTTTTTTTTTTAATAAAGTAATTTTTATTCAATAATATGTAGATTGAGTTACAGACATTGCATATCAACGGCATATCACATCATCACATTAATCACATCTTCGTTTACATACATTTTGTCAGCCCGTCTGAACTTGCAACATCTGCAACCAGTATATAAATCAACATATCTGTTTTTTTAATTTTTACCCTTAAACTAACCCACAAAAGGGTACATAAAAAGAAAAATAAAAATAAATAGAAATAAGAAACATAGTGAGAAATAGTCATCTGAACTAGGACCTTATCAGTCGCATATGTATTAAGGCAAGCCCGCAGAGCTGCGCTGTCAGCCTTTTAGACATACATCATTATACATTAGATCAGTGGCACAATAGCTCTTCGGTATCCACTATGATTGAGGGACTAGGTGAGAGTGGGGAGATTCCAGCCAGCGAGACCAAATTCTTTCAAACTTGGCCGATGCGTTCTGTTTCATATAAATATATCTTTCCTTGAGTATTGTGTCGTTAACCAAGGTCTTGAGTGCAGAGATTAAAGGACCGCTAGGGGCCATCCAGAGTCTCGCAATGCACACCTTAGCCAAGGCACATACACTGCGAGCATATAGATCGACCGGGCCAGTCTCAGAAGTAGAGCCTCCTATCCCCAAAATACAGAATTGTGGGGTAAGCAGTCCGCCAGTCACTCCCGTACTCTCCAGCACCGATCTAACCCCCGACCAGAACACCCGTAGTCTTGGACAATCCCACACCATATGCCAAAATGTTCCCATATCCGCCTCGCACTTAGGGCAGAGACCAGATCTGCCAGTCCCAAAAGAGGCCAGTCTAGCTGGAGTCATATATGTTCTATGTAGAATGAAGAATTGGATTTGTTGGTATCTGAGGGATTTGGTGACCGTGGCGGGGTATTCCAGAGCAAGAGCCCAGTCCTCCTCACCCATGAGACCTACATCCTCCTCCCATTTTCCACGGAGACGTGTCAGCGGGTCCGCATGGATTTTGGTGAGAAGATATCCATACGCAAGGGAAACCATCTTAGTTCGACCCAATGTAGTTACAAAGGTCTTGATGGGAAATGGGAGGATTCGCGGGGGGGAATCCGCAAACTGGGACTGAAGGGCATGTTGAAGTTGAAGGTATCTGAAAAAATATGAGTTAGGTAAGCCAAACTCATCTTTCAGTTGCTGAAAGGATTTGAGTGAGTCATTTAGGTAGAGTTGGGAAATAGAGACCACCGATCTAGGGGCCCACACCTCCCGTCCCTCAAGCGCATGCAACTCAGGAAGCCAGTCAGAGTACCAAAGGGGGGTGTCTGGGTCCAGGTCGACGTACCCTAAGAGGTCTCTCAGGGCCCGCCATATTTTTAAGGCCTGAAAAATAATAGGGGGAAGGAACCGGGCCCCGCTCCCACTCAGCAGCACCTGTATAGGAGAGAGGTGAGGAAAATAGCAGCGGATAAACTCACACTGCAAGGTATCATCACCAGAATCCCGCACCCATACACTAATGTGAGTAAGCTGAGCAGCGTAGTAATACATCTGGAAATTAGGCAAGGCTAGGCCGCCATCAGAGCGCAGCCTAGTAAGAGTATTTAATTGTATCCTAGGTCGTTTGTTAGCCCAAACAAGTGAGGATAGAACACTATTTAGTTTCCTAAAGAATGTTGGATAGATATATACAGGGGATTGAAGTATAATGTATAGGAGTTTGGGCAGTATGATCATTTTAATGAGATTAACCCTGCCAGACACCGTCAATGGAAGCCTACACCAGGTTTTGGATTTGCACACGATCTGCTGCATGGTCGGGTCCAGATTCAGAGGGATGAAATCAGAAGGGTCATTAGTTATTTGGATTCCAAGGTATTTAAATTGTGTTGTCCAACATAATGGTAGGGAAATTTTTGGAACAGTAGGAGGGAGGCCTATGACTGGCATAATATATGATTTAGACCAGTTGATCAGAAGACCCGAGTGAGCACCAAAGTCCTCAATCACACGCAGTAGAACGGGCATTGACCTGGCGTAGTCCTGCAAAAATAATAACATGTCGTCGGCATAAAGTGCTATCCTATCCTCGCGTGAGCCCGTGCAAATTCCCACAATATCTGGGTGTGATCGTATCAAACAGGCCAAGGGCTCGATGGCCAAGGCAAACAGTGCGGGGGATAGGGGACAGCCCTGTCTGGTACCCCGGGACAATTGAAAGGAGGGGGATACATAACCATTCACCAAGATCCTGGCACTCGGATGCTGGTACAATAATTTAGTCCATCTGATATAGTTGGGCCCAAAGCCCATACAAGACATCACCTCCCATAAATAGGCCCATTCAATACTGTCAAAGGCCTTGGCCGCGTCCAGCGAGACCACAGCCGAGTCAGAAGGGAAGTCACGTGGGAGTTGTAAAATGGTATACAGTCTACGTAGGTTGATAGATGTGGACTTCCCAGGCATGAAACCAGTCTGATCTGGATGAATGAGGGAGGTGATCACTGTATTAAGTCGTACTGCCAATATCTTTGCCAGGATCTTGGCGTCGGTGGGGATTAGGGATATCGGTCTATAGGAATCCGGAGACCTAGGGTCTTTACCGGGCTTCGGGATCACTATTATAATTGCCTCTGACATAGAGGGGGGAAGTTCGTTATTGGAAAATATATCTAGGAATAAGGCATGGAGCCTGGGCCCGAAAAAATCAACGTGAGTTTTGTATACTTCTGAGGGAATTCCGTCACACCCCGGGGCCTTGCCATTGGGAGACATACCAATAGCCGCAGTCACCTCCGCGAGCGTCAAGGGTGCTTCCAGTGCCTCACGGGCCTCGGGGGGGAGCACTGGTAGCGAGATACCCGCCAAATAGTAGGAGAGATCCATAGTGGAGAACGTCAATTGTGAACTGTAAACTTTGGTGTAGTAGGAACGAAATAGCTGCGCAATGTCCGGTGTGGTGTCAACAAAGGACCCATCCCCATCGGACATTTGTGTAATTACAGTCCCAGGGCGATCCTGATGTATCAGCCGGGCCAGGAGGCCACCCGTCCTATCAGCCTGCATATAAATATTAGTGGCCCTAAAGAGGAGGGACCGTGAGTTTTTATCGGTCAGGTGGGCAAGCCACGCCGACTGGGCCACCAGCCGGGAGGACATCTCTTAATAAGTTGTCTTGTTTTAGAATACTATAATTTTTCTTTATAATAGATTTTATTTTAGGACAATAGTCATTATAAGTGGTGATGAAAGCCAAATGGTATTCTCTATCTATTTCAGAGTTTTTAGTAGATCCCCTCTTCTTAGACAATAACGTATCTCTATTCAGCCCTCTCACCTCTTCTAGTGTCTTATACAATAAGGGTGTGGGGTATCCTCGTTGTTCTAGTGAGTCTATCATATTTTTAGCTTGTAGTTCAAAGGACTTTATGTCAGAACAATTACGTCTAAGACGTATAAGTTGGCTCCGAGGTATACTTTTCTTCCAAGGTGGATAATGTGCACTAGAGTAATGGAGATAGGCATTTGATCCTACCTCCTTGACATGATTGGAGGTATGGATTCGTCCATTGCGTGCCTCTAAGTTCAGATCCAAAAAGTTGATACAATGAGAGTGATACTGGTGAGTGAATTTCAAATTATATGTGTTGTGATTGAGAGAATTGACAAATGCTTGTGCTGAAAGTGCATCCCCATCCCAAATGATGAATAAATCGTCTATGTACCTGCCGTAGAGGACCAGGGACGCGCCGTGCCCGCCACCCCACACATGGTGGTCCTCAAATTGACCCATGTATAGGTTGGCGTACATTAGAACATAGGGCTTGCTTATAACTATATAGCCCAGAAATGAAATAAAAGGTTTTTTCATACTGATCATGTGACATTAAGCACATGATAACTATGGGTCACATGACTCCTAATTCGACCTATGAATTCCCTTTAGGAACGGTCTCCATGGTTATAGAGCAATAAACAAAAGCTCTAATTGGTTCAATTTACTACACAGCTAGAGTCTAATGAACCAAATAAAAAACAAAAAATACTTATTATTACTTGAAATGCAAATTCGTCATTATTAATGTTTCTTATATACAAGTAGGTCTGTCTTCTGTACACATTTTAGTTGTTTTTATTATTAGAAAGAGATATATATGTAACTAACAGGAAATGTGCATCCAGGTGCCAATTAAGCCACCATTTTGTCTAGGGTATATAAAGCCCAAACCCAGACAGTTCAGTATACCTTTGAAAAAGCTGCAAGGCATACGCAGCGAAACGCGTCAGGCTTTTACCCATTGGAGCAGGACATTTTCTCAATTAGATCCGGACCAGCCCCTACCAATTCTTTCCAGTTTTCCAGAGGAGTCCCAGGGAGGCACCATCCAATACCGCACTGCATGAGGTACCCACTGCACATGGGACACTGCATTCCATCTTCAATCCTCTAGCGGCATATGGAATTTGCAAAGGACTCTCTTATTACCATATAAAAGGGACTCTCCACAGTGGAATATTAACTGGACTTTTAGCACTCCAGGGCACTATTTGGAACGGATTCTACAGAGCTTTATGATACATGTCCTGAACCATTAATCTGGGTAACAAAATTCTCATTTCATATATATTTTTTTTTGTGTATGCACATGACACATTTAAATGTACAGAATACTACTGTTTTTTAATCAGTTAGCGCTTTTAATAAATTTGTTTTTAATTGTACACATTTAGTGGATCATTGCTCTTTCCCCCTTGCAGCGCAGCCACCTTTTTCCTTTTTTTGTGATTATATTGGGAGTGACTTCCCTCTAAAACTAGGCTGCTGCTTAGCCGAGCATCTCGCCTCACAGCGCCCAAATATCCTTGGGTATATACTATCCTTTTTCGCATAATGTGAGAAAGGCCTTCAGTTGCTTAGCGGTTACCATGGGTTCCTTTGTGACCTTGTAAACTTTTAGACGCCTTGCTCTTGGCGTAATCTTTGTTGGTCGACCACTCTTGGGGAGGGTAATAATGGTCTGGAATTTCCTCCATTTGTATACAATCTGACTGTTGATTGGTGGAGTCCAAACTCTTTAGAGATGGATTTGTAACCTTTTCCAGCTTGATGAGCATCAACAACTCTTCTTCTGAGGTCCTCAGAAATCTCCTTTGTTCATGGCATGATAGACTTCCTCAAACGTGTTGTGAACAACAGACTGATAGTTCCCTGTTCTTTTAAAAAGACAGGTTGTCCATGCACACCTGATTGTCATCCCATAAATTGGAAATACCTTACTCTAATTTCACTTTCAAAATATCTGCTAAGCCTAAAGGTTCACATACTTTTGCCACTCAGATACGTGATATTGGATCATTTTCCTCAAAAAAAATATTTAAAAAAATTAACGCGTCTATTTTTTTTGTCTCATGTGTGTGATTCGGTTCTCTTTATCTTCTTTTAGGACTTGTGTGAAAATCTGAGGTCGTTTTAGGCCAAATTTCAGCAGAAATATAGAAAATGCTGAAGGGTTCACAAACTTTCAAGAACCACTGTATGTCTTCTATCTGTATGTCGGACATTTCAACTAAACACATTTTGAAAAAACAAAAACAAAAAACACGTTATCCTTACATTATAATACATATAATTTATAGTAGTCCATGGACTTAAACTCTTGCAGTGCTGGTGGTACTGGGAATTTTCTCTCCCGCACCCCGTGTTCTGCAATCCACACACATTGCCACTGGTGCAGCCCTGTAGCTTCTATACCCGATACTGTACCGCACAGCACTGAGGGACTCAGCAGCCGGAAGCAATGTGGGGCTGTGGTGAAACATATATACGTTTTTCTTAATTAATTTTACATTTTAGTTATTTATACATGACGCCTAGCGCCGACACTGCCCATAATGGCACCACCCCAGAGGGCGTACCATTCTGAGACCATGCCCACCATTATGGCTACGTGGAACATGGTCCCAGCCACAGTAAGAAAGTATTAGAAGCCAAGGAGCATGTAGGTTCCAGCTAGATCTGTGGATAAGAAGCCTCCACTCTCCTGAAACTAAGGGGTTATATTTACTGAAGTGCGGGTTTTAGATTCTAATTGTCTTCTAGAAGGTGCTAGATAAATAAAAAGAGAATGTGATTGGTCGCTATGGAAAACATGCCAACTTCTACAGACCCACACATTAGTAAATATACCCCTTAGCATTACCAAACATACTCCTAAGCATGATCACTTTTCTGGACAGTAAGACAATGGGATTAATGTATCAAGAAGTAAAAAATAGGATTTATATTATCTACCGGTAAATCCTTTTCTCGTAGTCCATAAGGGATATTGGGGAGACTTAATACGATGGGGTATAGACGTGGTCCAAAGGATCCGGTGCACTTTATATTTCTTCACTAGGTGTGCTGGCTCCTCCCCTCTATGCCTCCTCCTACAGGCAGTTATAGGTAAAATAGTGCCTGAAGGAGAAAGGACATACACGAGAGAAGGAAACATAACAAAGAGTGGTAAGATTTATATACCAGCACACCACGAACATATAACAACCGGCAATAACAACATCTGAACAGGTAACCACATAACGAGAACCTGCAGAAAAGTCAACGCACTGAGGCAGGCGCCCAATATCTCTTATGGACTACGTGAAAAGGATTTACTGGTAGGTAATTCAAATCCTATTTTCTCTAGCATCCATAGGGGATATTGGGGAATCTAGTACGATGGGAACGTCGCAAAGCTTCCGGAATGGGCAGGGACGTGTGAAGACTACTTCAGCACCGCCTGCCCAAACTGGGTATCCTCTTTGGCCAGGGCATCAAACTTGTAGAACTTAACAAATGTTTTCTTCCCCGACCAGGTAGCGGCTCAGCACAGTTGCAAGGCTGAGACTACACTTAGGAACAGGAAAGCTGCCGACACATGGGCCTGTTGGATAGTAAGCCTAATCCAACGAGCAATGGACTGCTTCGAAGCAGGACAACCCTTTTACTGCGCATCATAGAGCACGAACAAAGAATCTTTCTGATCCGAGCCGTTTGCTTGCTATAGATCTTCAAAGCTCGTCCATCATCTAACGCCACCAGAGGAGGTGAATAGTCAGAATTTGAAGGAACCACAATAGGTTGATTCAGTGAAACGCGGAGACCACCTTTAGCAGGAACTGCTGTCCTGTACAGAGCTCCACTCTGTCCTCGTAAAAGTCCAAGTAGGGAATCTTACACTATAAGGCCCCCAATTCTGAGACACTTCGAGCTCAAGCCAGAGCCAATAACATCACAGTCTTCCACGTGAGGTACTTGTCTTCAACCATCATCAGAGGTTCAAACCAGGAGGACTGTAGAAATTCCAACACTACATTAAAATCCCAGGGTGCCGTAGGCGGCACAAAAGGAAGTTGGATGTGGAGTACCCCTTGCAAGAAGGTCTGAACTTCTGGCAACAGTGCCAATTTCTTCTGGAAGAAAATGAAGAGATCCGAAGTCTGGACCTTAATGGAGCCCAGGCATAAGCCCTTATCCACACCAGCCTGCAGGAAACGTAAGAAAAGTCCCAAGTGGAACTCTGCAGGTGGATAGGCGTGTTCCTCGCACCAAGAGACATATCTCTTCCAGATATGATGATAATGTTTTGACGTCACAGGTTTCCTGGCCTGAACCATGGTAGCAATAACCTTTTTGGAAAGGCCCTAGGATGTTCCGCTCAACCTCCATGCCGCCAATTGAAGACGTCGTAAGTCCGGGTAGACGAACGGTCCCTGTTGAAGAAGATCTCTTCTTAGTGGGAGAGGCCAAGGGTCTTCGATGGACATGTCCAGAAGATTTGCGTACCACGCCCTCTGAGCCCGAACAGAAGTGCCTGGACTCCTTGATTCCCGATTCGCTTAAGCACACTTGGCAGCAACGGAATCGGGGGAACCAGGTAGACCAGCCGGTAAGGCCAAGGTGACGTCCGTGCATCCACTGTCCTCGCCTGAGGGTTCCTTGTTCGTGAGCAATACCAGTGAAGCTTCTTGTTGAGTCGAGAAGCCATCATGTCTATTTGCGGGCAGCCCCACCGGTTGATGACCTGATGGAACACCTGCTGGTGAAGTCCTCACTCCCCCAGGTGGAGATCGCGACGACTTAGGAAATCCGCTTCCCAGTTTACCACACCCGGAATGAAGATTGCCGACATTGCTCTTGCATTTCTATCTTCCCAGGGGAGTATTTTTGACACTTCTTGCATGCAGGCTCTGCTTTTTGTCCCTCCTTGCCGATTGATGTACGCCACGGCTGTGGCGTTGGCCGACTGTACTTAGATCGCGTGATCCCTGAGCAGAGGAGAGGCCTTAAGCAGAGCTTTGTAGATCGACGGAAGTACCAGAAAGTTGAGGCTTTTCATGGGCTGACCACCTGCCATGGAACTGCGCCCCTTGGGTGACAGCTCCCCATCCACTTAGACTAGCATCTGTCGTAAGGAGGGTCCAATCCTGGATCCCAAAACTCCGTCCCTCCAGTAGATTGGAGGACTGCAAGCCACCACAAGAGGGAAATCCTGGCCTGAGGTGACAGCTGAATCATCCGGTGCATCTGTAGATGTGATCCGGACCACTTGCTCAGGAGATCCAACTGAAATGTTCTGGCACGGAACCTCCCATATTGGATCGCCTCGTATGAGGCGACCATCTTTCCCAACAATCTTATGCAAAGATGGATGCACACTAGAGTAGGTCGGAGCACCATGCGGACCATCTCCTGAAGTGTTCTCGCCTTGTCCCCTGGTACCTTCTAGGCCACAGTATCCAGCAACATCCTCAGGAACAGGAGCCTTTGAGTTGGCTCTAGGTGGGACTTCTGTAAGTTGAGGTTCCACCCATGGTGTAACAGAAGGTGGATAGTGCGGTCGATATGGAGCAATAAAAGCTCCCTATATCTTGCTTTTACCAGAAGATTGTCAAGGTAAGGGACAACATTGACCCCCTGGACCATTATCTCCGCCATCACCTTTATGATTAACTTCGGAGCTGTGGACAGGTCGAAGGGCAGGGCCTGGAACTGGTAGTGATCGTCCAGCAGGGCAAACCTCAGGTACGGTTGTGAGGTGGTCAAATCGGAATATGAAGGTAAGTATCCTTGATGTCCAAGGAGACCTTGAATTCCTGTTTCTCCAGGCCCGCAATCACTGCTCGCAAGGATTCCATTTTGAACTTGAAAACCTTCAGGTAAGGATTCAAGAACTTCAGATTCAAAATGGGCCTTACCAAACCATCCTGTTTTGGTACCACAAACAGGTTGGAGTAATAACCCTTGCCTCGTTGTGGTATTGGTACAGGAACAATGACGTAGGACTGGACCAACTTTTGGATGGCCTGTTGCAACATAACCTGCATAGACTTCAAAGCTGGTAAGCTTGATTTGAAAAATCGTTGGGGAGGAGCACCGTCGAACTCCAGCTTGTAGCCCTGAGAAATAAGATCCCTGACCCAGGTATACTGGCAGGAAGCCTACCAGACGCGGCTAAAGTGACGCAGTCGAGATCCCCTCGGGGTGGGTGGGCACCGTCATGCTGAGGTCTTAGTGGAAGCAGAACTGGTGGTCTGTTCCTGAGAGCTGGTGCTTGCAGGTTTTCTTGATTTACCTCTGGTGCCTCTATTCGTATTTGAGGCACCTCTAGCCTTAGAACAAAATCTGTAAGACCGAAAGGACTGCATAGACAGCCCCGTGCAGGAGCGTCTCGCCGGCGGGGCCACAGAGGGGAGAAACGTGGATTTCCCAGCAGTATCTTTGGAAATCCACGTATCCAACTCAAACCCAAAGAGCCATTCCCACCGAAAAGAGGAGGGAATTCACACTGCATTTTGATTCTGCGTCCGCAATCCAATGACGCAACCACAAAGCCCTGCGCGCCGACATTGCCATGGCAGAAGTACTAGCATTCATATTTCCCATCTCCTTAAGCGAGTTACACAGGCGGCGTGTAGTGTCCTGAATGTGCTTGAGGAGAGTCACCATAGTGACCGGCACATAGCTCTGGAGAGGCCCTCCTGAATCTGAGTAACCCACATATGAATGACATGGGTCATCCAGCTATGACCGGCCTCTGTGATACACCTGCTGCCACGTAAATAGATTTTAGCGTAGTCTGTATTTTCTGGTTCCCAGGATCCTTCATGGTAAAGGAGCCCGGGGCAGGCAGCACCGCCTTTTTAGACAGTCGAGAGACTGATACCTCAACCCCTGGGGCTTCCACCCAAAACTTCCTGCCTTCAGGAGGAAATGGGAAAGTGCGCAGCGTCCTCTAGAGGGAGCTTTAACACGTCCCGTATAGCCAAAATTAGGGGTTCAATACCCCGAGCAGAATTGGAATCCCCACTAATGGGATCCAAGTCTTCCAATCTTCCTGTATATCCTCATCTGTATCAGAGAGTAGAGCAGGTAAACCAAGCTTTTGTGGACCTGCATGAGAGAGAGCGGGGCTGTGTAACATCTGCCCTAGCAGCTAAGTCTGCAACAGCTTGTTGTAGTAGCTGAGTTTTAAGTACATTAGCAGTGAGCTGGGATGACATATCAGACATCATGGTTTGAAGAGACTCTAGCCAGTGGGGCACTGGACCCTCTCCCACAGCCCCTTCACTGATTTGTGAAGATTGGCTGCATTGTTCACAAGAAACAGAATCAGATGACAATAGAGAGAATCTGGTGTGGCATACACTGCATAGTTTGTGTTTACCCAAGATTCACAGTAAGCACAGTAGAGGGGAGGAGCCAGCACACCCAGTGAAGAAATTTAAAGTGCACCGGTTCTTTTGGACCCCGTCTATACCCCATCGTACTAGATTCCCCAATATCCCTTATGGATGCTAGAGAAAGAGTGGAGATGTGGACCACGAGAAAAGTTGCCCCTAGCAACCAATCAGCTTTGAGGTAGCATTTATATAGCATCACATATATATGTATAACATACATTAGTGCTGGTATACGACTTGTCTCAGACGCAAATCAGAAAAGTATTTCATTTACAGATATTATTACTCTTATTGCAAAGGGAGGACAATATGTAATGTCAGGAGGATCTTGGGATATGCGACACCACATCTCTTTCCACTATTCAGAGAATGAATGGCTACAATGTTTCAAAGGCCAGAAAGATGTTACACCTAGTGTTGTATACCAAACACCAGAGAGTGTGGGGGGGAGACTGGTCAGATCTCTGGGCTGGTAACACATAGTGACATGATGTGAAGAGTAGAGCAGGAGTATAATAGGTTCTGATGGCTCCTGATGTATGAGATACACCAGAGAGTATGGGGAGGAGACTGGTCAGATCTCTGGGCTGGTAACACACAGTGACATGATGTGAGGGGGAGAGCAGGAGTATAATAGGGGCTGATGGCTCCTGACTCCTCCAATGGGCAGATACTTTGCCCTGATTAGTCTGTACTAACAGTAGATGGTGGAGAATAACAGATTGCTGTAGTGACTGAACAAGGAGAATATGTGATTATTACTCACCTGTGCTGATATCTGTAGGGATTTCCTCCTCCTTACACTGCTGATCACCCATCACATGCGTCTGCTCTTCTACTTTTATATCTTCTACTTTAACATCAATAAGATCTTCACCCTAAATAACATCAAAATATCAGTGTTCAATATTCAAACACCTTCAGTACAAATCCTTAAGTGTATATTCATCTGTATTTCAGTATTGTGTGAGACCCTACCAGACCCTCCTGTAGGACACTGTGATTCTCCAATGTATGGTCCTGGGAATACAGAGGATGGGAACATCTCTCTGGGGTATTCCTGTTACTGGCCCCATCTGTAGGAGACACACAGTGACTGAGTACATTGTATATATGTGATTATCAGATGATGTGTAGCTAGGTGGCCCCCATAGCTGCTCTCTCCATTACACTACATGATAGTCTCCTCTTACCCAGTGATGTGAGGGGCCGGGGATTCTCCATCATCACGTCCTTGTACAGACCCCTGTGTTCTTCTATATACTCCCACTCCTCCATGGAGAAAGAGACCGTGACATCCTCACACCTTATAGGAACCTGACACACACAATGATACAGTCATCACCCAGACACATCCCCCGGTGTTGCTGTATAATGTCCCATTCCCAGCAGTCACCTCTCCAGTCATCACCCAGACACATTCCCTAGTGTTACTGTATAATGTCCCATTCCCAGCAGTCACCTCTCCAGTCATCACCCAGACACATCCCCTGGTCTTACTGTATAATGTCCCATTCCCAGCAGTCACCTCTCCAGACACATCCCCTGGTGTTACTGTATAATGTCCCATTCCCAGCAGTCACCTCTCCAGTCATCCCCAAGACACATCCCCTGGTGTTACTGTATAATGTCCCATTCCCAGCAGTCACCTCTCCAGTCAGCAGCTGAATGATCTTGTTGGTGAGATCCAGGATCTTCTGGTGATTGTGCCTCTCATGTATCAGTGAGTGAGGTGGAGGCACCGTGATGGGGCTCTGGGTCCTCCCCAATCCTGACACACGGTGATGGCTGCTGGGTGGCTCACACTCTCCAGATGTTCCCTTCACTACTGTGTGATCCTGTGTACAACATTTATTAAATTCTACCATGTGAACAGTAGATGCTTACATACATGTACCGTGTCATTAATACTAATAAAACCTGCTGCATTAGAAGAAAGCAAAATCTGCATATTGGGCTGATATATCAGATAGTAAGGAGTAAATTGATTTTGCACATTCTGGTCAGTTCAGGGTCATCAACAAAACTTAAAAGATTAAAAAAATAATCATATAAAGTTTTATTGGAGAAATAATGAAAACATCACATATAAAAATAATCTATAATCGCCTCCTTCACTATTTTATCACCAATGTCCTATCTGCCTATAATCTGCAGGCCTCTGCTGTCATGTATGAGACAAGAGGACATGACATTCCCAGAATCCCTCACCTCTCCAGTCAGCACACAGATGATGTCCAGGAAGAGATTTATTATCCTCTCAGTCATATCCATCTTCAATGCCTGGTGATTGTCCATCATCACGTCCTTGTACAGACCCCTGTGTTCCTCTATATACTCCCACTCCTCCATGGAGAGATAGACAGTGACGTCCTCACACCTTATAGGAACCTGACACACACAATGATACAGTCATCACCCAGACACATCCCCTGGTGTTACTGTATAATGCCCCATTCCCAGCAGTCACCTCTCCAGTCAGCAGATGAATGATCTTGTTGGTGAGCTTTAGGATCTTCTGGTCACTGTGCCTCTCATGTGTCAGTGAGCGAGGTGGAGGCACTGTGATGGGGCTCTGGGTCCTGCTCAGTCCTCCTGACACACAAGGATGGCTACTGGGTGTCTCACACTTCCCAGATGTCTTCCTCACTACTGTGTGATCCTGTGTATTGAGAGAGCCATCAATAAAACTGAATGGAAAACGACATCTATATCTCATGCCTAAAGCTGGCGTCAATATAACCAACAGTATGTTAAAAGTAAAACCTGGTAAAAGAATGCAAAAGGACCAGGTCACCGCTCTCCACAACTGCTCCAGTGGGGTACCATGGCAAACCAGCCAAGAGGCCACGACCATACAAGTTGAATGAGCCCAGAGGGACGTCGGACAGGCGCATCGAGAGATAGATATGGCTGACGAATAGTGGCAGTAATCCACTGAGCAATAGATCCTTTGGACGCTAGTCAGCCACAATTGGGAGCTACCACAAGGATCAAAAGTAAAAATTGAAAGCAAGATCTCTTGGTTCAAATAGAAAGCACCTTAGGTAAAAAGATGTCTTTGTCCGTAACACCACCCTATCAGAATTAAGGATAAGTAAGGGAGGCTTAGAAGACAGGGCCACCAATTCCAATATCCTCACAGAAAAGGCAATACCTAGGAGGAAAACCACCTTCAAGGTAAAGTAGCAGAATTTCACCATCTCAAGAGGCTCAAAAAGGAGGTGAAGAGTCTCCATAACTAAAATTTAAATTCCATGAAGGGATAGGAAGAATGTATGACGGGAATATATGAAGGACCTCTTAAAGGAAAGCTTGCACAGCCGGAATGAAAGTCATCTTTGGAAAAGGACTGAAAGTGCAGACACTTGTCACTGTCACTCTCCCTCACCTCCCCAGTTATGTCCCTGTGTTAGACAATCCCAGATCTCACCTCCCCAGTCAGGTCCCTGTGTTAGTAATACGAATATGAGTGATGTCACTGTGACACTCCCAGGATGAGCATTTGTATTCACACTGAAAGTATGACGCTTATCCTGGACAATGCGGCAATAATTCAGTGAGACGCCCTGTCATGGAGCGCTATTAACAGCTTGTCCACACTGAAATAATCAGTAACAATTAAAGTGGGCACAATTCTACTGTGACAAAATACAACATGGATACATTTGTATATAAATTGGCTTGTGTGGGCAACATAGTGTAGAGTTCAGAGAACAGAGGATTGTTGAACCATATCTGCACAGCTAACTCTAATCAATTGATATCTTCATGAGTTTATGACAGCACGAGATTGATACTAAGAATCTGACTTCTGGGAACAGTCATTATTAAAAATTAAGACTGCAAGAGAACAGATTTATATACATCCTAATTAACTTTGTATGTGAACACATAGGCTGATGATATTACAGCGAATAATAGAGTTTAAATATATTAATTTTGTGACTGACAGTATAGTTATCGACATTTTGAATCACGAATTAAGTAAATATCAGGAGTGTTCATTGACATCCCGGTACTATATATTTTAATTCTTTTTTCTTTACTTTATATCTATATTTTAATATTTCACCTTTTTAGCTTCAATAGATGGGGATTTATTAATTGCATATATCTAATAAAAGTTATGTTTTATAATTGACCATTAAAATAAGATTTTACTCACCGGTAAATCTATTTCTCGTAGTCCGTAGTGGATGCTGGGAACTCCGTAAGGACCATGGGGAATAGCGGCTCCGCAGGAGACTGGGCACAACTAAAGAAAGCTTTAGGACTACCTGGTGTGCACTGGCTCCTCCCACTATGACCCTCCTCCAGACCTCAGTTAGGATACTGTGCCCGGAAGAGCTGACACAATAAGGAAGGATTTTGAATCCCGGGTAAGACTCATACCAGCCACACCAATCACACCGTATAACTCGTGATACTATACCCAGTTAACAGTATGAACTATAACTGAGCCTCTCAACAGATGGCTCATAACAATAACCCTTTAGTTAGGCAATAACTATATACAAGTATTGCAGACAATCCGCAGTTGGGATGGGCGCCCAGCATCCACTACGGACTACGAGAAATAGATTTACCGGTGAGTAAAATCTTATTATCTCTGACGTCCTAGTGGATGCTGGGAACTCCGTAAGGACCATGGGGATTATACCAAAGCTCCCAAACGGGCGGGAGTGCGGATGACTCTGCAACACCGAATGAGAGAACTCAAGGTCCTCCTCAGCCAAGGTGTCAAATTTGTAAAATTTTGCAAACGTATTTGACCCTGACCAAGTAGCAGCTCGGCAAAGTTGTAAAGCCGAGACCCCTCGGGCAGCCGCCCAAGAAGAGCCCACCTTCCTTGTGGAGTGGGCCTTTACAGATTTAGGATGCGGCAGTCCAGCCGCAGAATGCGCCAGCTGAATTGTGCTACAAATCCAGCGAGCAATAGTCTGCTTAGAAGCAGGAGCACCCAGCTTGTTGGGTGCATACAGGATAAAAAGCGAGTCAGTTTTCCTGACTCCAGCCGTCCTGGAAATATAAATTTTCAAGGCCCTGACTACGTCCAGCAACTTGGAATCCTCCAAGTCCCTAGTAGCCGCAGGCACTACAATAGGTTGGTTCAAGTGAAAAGCTGATACCACCTTAGGGAGAAACTGGGGACTAGTCCTCAATTCTGCCCTATCCATATGGAAAATCAGATAAGGGATTTTACATGACAAAGCCGCCAATTCTGACACATGCCTGGCCGAAGCCAAGGCCAATAGCATGACCACTTTCCACGTGAGATATTTTAGATCCACGGTTTTAAGTGGCTCAAACCAATGTGGTTTTAGGAAGCTCAACACCACGTTGAGATCCCAAGGTGCCACTGGAGGCACAAAAGGGGGCTGAATATGCAGCACTCCCTTTACAAATGTCTGAACTTCAGCAGTGAAGCCAGTTCTTTTTGGAAGAAAATCGACAGAGCCGAAATCTGGACCTTAATGGAACCCAATTTTAGGCCCATAGTCACTCCTGACTGTAGGAAGTGCAGAAATCGACCCAGCTGAAATTCCTCAAATGGGGCCTTCCTGGCCTCACATCACGCAACATATTTTCGCCAAATACGGTGATAATGGTTTGCGGTTACTTCTTTCCTGGCTTTAATCAGCGTAGGAATGACATCCTCCGGAATGCCCTTTTCTTTTAGGATCCGGTGTTCAACCGCCATGCCGTCAAACGCAGCCGCGGTAAGTCTTGGAACAGACAGGGCCCCTGCTGAAGCAGATCCTGTCTGAGCGGCAGAGGCCATGGGTCCTCTGATATCATTTCTTGAAGTTCTGGGTACCAAGCCCTTCTTTGCCAATCCGGAACCACGAGTATCGTTCTTACTCCTCATCTTCTTCTTATTCTCAGTACCTTTGGTATGAGAGGCAGAGGAGGGAACACATAAACCGACTGGTACACCCACGGTGTCACTAGAGCGTCCACAGCTATTGCCTGAGGGTCCCTCAGTGATCGCGCTGTGCGAAAAAAATTGTGGGTCCTAGGGATCCCTCACTATAAAAAATTGGAGTCCTACTCCACCGTTTCTGGGTCCCATCACACTTTATGAGGGGTGAGGGAAGGTTGCAGTTGGGACTGTGCGGGGGCCAGGTGGCATTTAGGATAGAGGGGTAAAAAAGCAAGTAGCAGTTGGGGTGAAGCAGGGAGAAGTTGGGGCAGAGCGGGGCTGTAAAGGCAGGCAGCGCTGGGGGTAGGGAGAGAGTAAGTTCAGACAGTTGAAACAGTGTTGGGGTGGCTAGTGGCAGGCAGTGCTTGGAGTAGTTAGGAGTTAATTGTAGATAGCAGCTGTGGCAGTACTGGGGGGCAAGGAGGGATTTAGGGGCAGGAAGTACTGGGGGTCGAAGAGAGGCATAGCTAGATAGCAGCTAGGGCAGTAGTGGGGGCATGGAGGGGGTTAGGGGCTGGTAGTATTGGGGGTATAGAGGGGGCATGAGTAGATGGCTTGGGTGGTACAGGGTGGCAAGGAGGGGGTTAGGGGCAGGCAGTACTGGAGGTAGAGATGCGGCTTGGGTAGATAGCAGCTGGGGCAGTACTGGAGAGCAAGGGGGGGGTTAGGGGCAGAAGTACTGGTAGGGAGCGGGTATGGATAGATACTGGGGATCGAAAGGGGGCATGGGTAGATACTGTGGGTAGGGGATAGCTGGGTCTGTACTGGGGGCAAGGAGGGGGTTAGGGGCAGGAAGTGCTGGGGGTAGGGAGACAGCATGGGTAGATACTGGGGACAGTGGATAGATGGGACAGTGCAGGGGGTCAAGGAGGGGGTTAGAGGCAGGAAGTACTGGTGGTAGGGTAAGGGTAGATGGCTGCTGGGGCACCGGAGACACGACCTCTACACACGTGTGTGGCTGGCAGCGGGGACCGTGGGCGTATATGACAGCACCCCTATAGTACTATACACATCTTACCAGGTGCCGAGTGCGGGAAGTAAGGCTGAGGAAGTAGCCGCGGCTGTGTGTGGGTACTCTCCAATGATGGCATCCTGGTCAGCGTAGCTGCAGCCGAGAAGAGGATGCTGAAGCGCTGGGTGTGTAGGAGGGGTGACGGCTGGTATCTAGGAGGCGATGTCCGGTGCTCGGCAGATGCTCCTTTCGGGACTCGTGAGACGGCTCTGCGCGTGACAGCTCGGCCGGTCTCTGTCACAGGGAGAGGGTGAAGGCTGAAGACAGACATTCTGCTGCCCAGGAGATACGCTAGCTGCAGCTGCTGTGTGGGTTATTACTGTGAGGCAGTGGGATCAGGCCGCTCTGATGCAGCTGGCTGCTGTCAGTGTATCAGGGCAGACAAGTGGAGCAGGTCAGTGAATTCTTATTGGCTGACACGGTGCACACAGGCATCAGCGCGTCCTGCAGGACCCGCTCTCATTTTTAAAAACTGAGTCAATGCGCTATAACACGTATTTTGTGATCACTGGAGGGTGTTACAGAGAGAGGGGGAGGAGCAGGAGATAGGGAGGGGAGCGAGTGTGTGTGTCAGAGACGGAGAGAGAGAGGGGAGTAAGAAAGAGAGACAGCGTCAGGGAGAGAGAGACAGCGTCGGAGAGAGAAAGAGGGGCATTTAAGAGGGTGTCAGGGAGAGAGGGAGAGGTGCATGAGAGAGTATGTCAGGGAGAGAGATGGAGAGGAGCATGAGAGTGTCAGGGAGAGAGATGGAGAGAAGCATGAGAGTGTGTGTCAGGGAGAGGCACATGAGAGTGTGTCAGGGAGAGGTAGGGAGAGCTGCATGAGAGAGAGGCACATGAGAGTCAGAGAGAGGGAGAGGCACATGAGAGAGTGTCAGGGAGAGAGGGAGAGGCACATGAGAGTGTCAGGGAGAGGAGCAAGACAGAGTGTCAGGGAGAGGGAGGGAGAGCTGCGTGAGAGAGGGAGAGGCACATGAGAGTGTCAGGGAGGGAGAGGCGCCTGAGAGTCAGGGAGAGGCACATGAAAGAGTGTCAGAGAGAGGAGCAAGACAGTGTCAGGGAGAGAGAGAGAGGGAGAGGCACATGAGAGAGAGTGTCAGGGAGAGGGAGAGGCACATGAGAGTGTCAGGGACAGAGAGGGAGAGGCACATGAGAGAGTGTCAGGGAGAGGGAGAGGCGCATGAGAGAGAGTGTCAGGGAGAGAGAGGGAGAGGCACATGAGTGTCAGGGAGAGGAGCAAGACAGAGTCAGAGAGAGGGAGAGGCACATGAGGAGAGAGTCAGGGAGAGAGGGAGAGGCACATGAGTGCCAGGGAGAGGAGCAAGACAGAGAGTGATAGGGAGAGGGAGGGAGAGGCGCATGAGAGTGTGTCAGGAAGAGGCACATGAGATTGTCAGGGAGAGAGGGAGAGGCATATGAGAGATTGTTAGGGAGAGGCGCATGAGAGTGTCAGGGAGGGAGAGGCACATGAGAGATTGTCAGGGAGAGGCGCATGAGAGTGTCAGGGAGGGAGAGGCACATGAGAGATTGTCAGGGAGAGAGGGAGAGGCATATGAGAGATTATCAGGGAGAGGCGCATGAGTGTCAGGGAGGGAGAGGCACATGAGAGAGAGTCAGGGAGAGAGGGAGAGGCACATGAGTATCAGGGAGAGGCACATGAGAGACAGTGTCAGGGAGAGGGAAGAGCAAGACAGTGTCAGGCAGAGGGAGAGGCGGTTGAGAGAATGTCGGGGAGAGAGGGAGAGGCACATGAGAGAGTGTCAGGGAGAGAGAGAGGCACATGAGAGAGTGTCAGGGAGAGGCGCATGAGAGTGTCAGGGAGAGAGTGAAGCGAGACAGAGTGTCGGGGAGAGGGAGGGAGAGGCGCATGAGAGTGTCAGGGAGGGAGAGGCACATGAGAGAGAGAGTCAGGGAGAGAGGGAGAGGCACATGAGTGTCAGGGAGAGGCACATGAGAGAGTGTCAGGGAGAGAGAAAAGCAAGACAGAGTGTCAGGCAGAGGGAGAGGCGCATGAGAGAATGTCGGGGAGAGAGGGAGAGGCACATGAGAGAGTGTCAGGGAAAGAGAGGGAGAGGCACATGAGTGTCAGGGAGAGGCGCATGAGAGTGTCAGGGAGAGGCACATGAGAGAGAGTGTCAGGGAGAGAGAAGAGCAAGACAGAGTGTCAGGCAGAGGGAGAGGCGCATGAGAGAATGTCGGGGAGAGAGGGAGAGGCACATGAGAGAGTGTCAGGGAGAGAGAGGGAGAGGCACATGAGAGAGTGTCAGGGAGAGAGAGGGAGAGGCACATGAGTGTCAGGGAGAGGCGCATGAGAGTGTCAGGGAGAGAGTGAAGCGAGAGAGTGTCGGGGAGAGGGAGGGAGAGGAACATGAGAGTGTCAGGGAGAGAGAGGGGCAAGACAGAGTGTCAGGGAGGGAGAGGTGCATGTGAGAGAGTTAGATATAGAGGAACAAGACAGTGTCTGTGAGAGAGAGGGGAAGGCAGCATGAGATACACTACCAACTACAGCAGCTCAGGCACAGGTCTCTGAAGGGGGCAGGCAGTTCATTGCGTTAAGCCCCGCCCCCTAATTACCCGCGAATCGCGGCATGACCTGCATGTACTAGGGGCAGACACTGCAGACTGACTGACTGGACCAGTCTTTAGTGCTTCCCCCCCCCCTACCCCCCTCCCTCCGTGCTACATCTTCCGTGGCTGCCTCCAGCCAGCTACCGCGATACACAGGCTGCAGCCACCGCAGTGATTTCCAGTCAGCATAGTACTCAGATTCTCCTCCACTCTCTCCCTTCCTCCACGGCCAGAAGTGAAGGGGAAAGGTACATTCCTCCGGCCGGACAGCCTCACCTCCTCCCTCAGCGATGCGGACACCTGCCAGCACACTATAATGAGTCAGGCTGACTCACTGTAGTACCTGGCTGTCTCTTGCATAATGCCGCCGGCCGCTTCATTGAGGCTAGTTCTGCCCCCTCTGTCTCTGCTGCGGGATCGCAGCTGAGACGATCGTAACAGGCAGCTTGAGTCCACTACACTACAAACCCCTGCTGTCACGACACTGACTGCTGTGATAGCAGGATAATCCCTGTTAAATGTGCGCAGTGCAGACGGTGAGGGGAGGCGGGGCGGTAGAACACACTGTGCATGGTCTCCTCCCCTTCCAAGTTCCCTTCCTCTGATGCCCTGGAGACGGAACTGACCGACAGCGCAGGACAGCGCTGCTGGTCAGAGCGTGTCCTGAGGGACCCGGTGTTTTTTTATTTTTGAGTCCCCACCATCAATTCTCGGGCAAAATACGCGCCATAGCGCAATTTTGCGATCACTGGTCCCTTGACCTGGCGCAATCTCTCTCTAACTTTTTGTTTAGGCGGGACGCCATCATGTCCACCTGTGGCCTTTCCCAACGGTTTACAATCAGTTGGAAGACTTCTGGATGAAGTCCCCACTCTCCCGGGTGTAGGTCGTGTCTGCTGAGGAAGTCTGCTTCCCAGTTGTCAACTCCCGGAATGAACACTGCTAACAGTGCTAACACGTGATTTTCCGCCCATCGGAGAATCCTTGTGGCTTCTGCCATCGCCATCCTGCTTCTTGTGCCGCCCTGTCGGTTTACATGGGCGACTGCCGTGATGTTGTCCGATTGGATCAATACCGGCTGGTTTTGAAGCAGGGGCCTTGCCTGACTTAGGGCATTGTAAATGGCTCTCAGTTCCAGAATATTTATGTGTAGGGAAGTCTCCTGACTTGACCAAAGTCCTTGGAAGTTTCTTCCCTGTGTGACTGCCCCCCAGCCTCGAACGCTGGCATCCGTGGTCACCAGGACCCAGTCCTGTATGCCGAATCTGCGGCCCTATTGAAGATGAGCACTCTGCAGCCACCACAGCAGAGATACCCTGGTCCTTGGAGACAGGGTTATCAGCCGATGCATCTGAAGATGCGATCCGGACCACTTGCCCAAGAGGTCCCACTGAAAAGTTCTTGCATGGAACCTGCCGAATGGAATTGCTTCGTAGGAAGCTACCATTTTTCCCAGGACTCGTGTGCAGTGATGCACCGATACCTGTTTTGGTTTCAGGAGGCCTCTGACTAGAGATGACAGCTCCATGGCTTTCTCCTGCGGGAGAAACACTTTTTTCTGGTCTGTGTCCAGAACCATCCCCAGGAACAGTAGACGTGTCGTAGGAACCAGCTGTGACTTTGGAATGTTTAGAATCCATCCGTGCTGTTGTAGCACTTCCCGAGATAGTGCTACCCCGACCAACAACTGCTCCTTAGACCTCGCCTTTATCAGGAGATCGTCCAAGTATGGGATAATTAAAACTCCCTTTTTTCGAAGGAGTATCATAATTTCTGCCATTACCTTGGTAAACACCCTCGGTGCCGTGGACAGCCCAAACGGCAGCGTCTGGAATTGGTAATGGCAATCCTGTACCACAAATCTGAGGTACTCCTGGTGAGGATGGTAAATGGGGACATGCAGGTAAGCATCCTTGATGTCCAGGGATACTATGTAATCCCCCTCATCCAGGCTTGCAATAACCGCCCTGAGCGATTCCATCTTGAACTTGAATTTTTTTATGTATATGTTCAAGGATTTCAAATTTAAAATGGGTCTCACCGAACCGTCCGGTTTCGGTACCACAAACATTGTGGAATAGTAACCCCGTCCTTGTTGAAGTAGGGGCACCTTGACTATCACCTGCTGGGAATACAGCTTGTGAATTGCCTCTAGCACAGCCTCCCTGCCTGAGGGAGTTGTCGGCAAGGCAGATTTGAGGAAACGGCGGGGGGGGGGGGGGGGGAGACGTCTCGAATTCCAGCTTGTACCCCTGAGATACTACTTGAAGGATCCAGGGATCCACCTGTGAGCGAGCCCACTGATCGCTGAAATTTTTGAGGCGGCCCCCCACCGTACCTGGCTCCGCCTGTGGAGCCCCACCGTCATGCGGCGGACTTGGAGGAAGCGGGGGAGGACTTTTGTTCCTGGGAACCGGCTGTTTGTTGCAGCTTTTTTCCCCTACCTCTGCCTCTGGGCAGAAAGGACCCTCCTTTTCCCCGCCTGCTTTTCTGGGGTCGAAAGGACTGTACCTGATAATACGGCGCTTTCTTAGGCTGTGAGGGAACATGGGGCAAAAATGCTGACTTCCCAGCTGTTGCTGTGGAAACTAGGTCTGAGAGACCATCCCCGAATAACTCCTCACCCTTATAAGGCAAATCCTGGCAGAAATGGACATTGCACTTATTTTAGATGCCAGCCGGCAGATCTCCCACTGTGCATCTCTCATGTATAAGACTGAGTCTTTAATATGCTCTATGGTTAGCAATATAGTGTCCCTGTCTAGGGCGTCAATATTTTCCGACAGGGAGTCTGACCACGCAGCTGCAGCACTGCACATCCATGCTGAAGCAATAGCTGGTCTCAGTATAATGCCTGAATGTGTATTTACAGACTTTAGGATCGCCTCCTGCTTTCTATCAGCAGGCTCCTTTAGGGCGGCCGGAGACGGTAGTGCCACCTTCTTTGACAAGCGTGTGAGCGCTTTATCCACCCTAGGGGGTGTCTCCCAACGTGACCTATCCTCTGGCGGGAAAGGGTACGCCATTAGTAACTTTTTAGAAATTACCAATTTTTTATCGGGGAAAGCCCACGCTTCTTCACACTTCATTTAATTCTTCAGATGGGGGAAAAACCACTGGTAGTTTTTTCTCCCCAAACATAATACCCTTTTTTGTGGTACCTGGGGTAATATCAGAAATGTGTAATACATTTTTCATTGCCTCAATCATGTAACGAGTGGCCCTATTGGACATTACATTAGTCTCTTCGTCGTCGACACTGGTATCAGTATCCGTGTCGACATCTGTGTCTGCCATCTGAGGTAGCGGGCGCTTTAGAGCCCCTGATGGCCTTTGAGACGCCTGGGCAGGCACGAGCTGAGAAGCCGGCTGTCCCGCATTTGGCAAGTCGTCAAATTTTTTTATGTAAGGAGTCGACACTTTCACGTAATTCCTTCCATAAGTCCATCCACTCAGGTGTCCGCCCCGCAGGGGGTGACATCACATTTATAGGCATCTGCTCCGCCTCCACATAAGCCTCCTCATCAAACATGTCGACACAGCCGTACCGACACACCGCACACACACAGGGAATGCTCTGACAGAGGACAGGACCCCACAAAGCCCTTTGGGGAGACAGAGAGTATGCCAGCACACACCAGAGCGCTATATAATACAGGGACTAACTGAATTATATCCCCTTATAGCTGCTATAATAATTATACTGCGCCTAAATTTAGTGCCCCCCCTCTCTTTTTTACCCTTCTGTAGTGTAGACTGCAGGGGAGAGCCAGGGAGCTTCCTTCCAGCGGAGCTGTGAGGGAGAAATGGCGCCAGTGTGCTGAGGGAGATAGCCCCGTCCCTTTTTCGGCTGACTTCTCTCTCGTTTTTGAAACTCTGGCAGGGGTATTAATTTACACCTATATAGCCTCTGGGGCTATATATGGTGTAGATTTGCCAGCCAAGGTGTGTAATATTGCCCTCAGGGCGCCCCCCCCCCCAGCGCCCTGCACCCATCAGTGACCGGAGTGTGAGGTGTACATGAGGAGCAATGGCGCACAGCTGCAGTGCTGTGCGCTATCTTGGTGAAGACTGAAGTCTTCTGCCGCCGATTTTCCGGACCATCTTGCTTCTGGCTCTGTAAGGGGGACGGTGGCGCGGCTCCGGGAACGAACACCAAGGACGGGTCCTGCGGTCGATCCCTCTGGAGCTAATGGTGTCCAGTAGCCTAAGAAGCCGAAGCTAGCTGCAAGCAGGTAGGTTCGCTTCTTCTCCCCTTAGTCCCTCGTTGCAGTGAGCCTGTTCCCAGCAGATCTCACTGTAAAATAAAAAACCTAAAATATACTTTCTTTCTAGGAGCTCAGGAGAGCCCCTAGTGTGCATCCAGCTCGGCCGGGCACAAGATTCTAACTGAGGTCTGGAGGAGGGTCATAGTGGGAGGAGCCAGTGCACACCAGGTAGTCCTAAAGCTTTCTTTAGTTGTGCCCAGTCTCCTGCGGAGCCGCTATTCCCCATGGTCCTTACGGAGTTCCCAGCATCCACTAGGACGTCAGAGAAATTAGAGTGTTGTTGTAGGTGGGGAATAATTAATCAATTCACAATCTAACTACAGTATTTGCTGGCGTATAAGACAACTTTTTTGCCCTGAAAAACATGCCTCCAAGTGGGGGGGGGTCGTCTTATACGCCGGGTGCACTTCAGTTGGGATAGACATAGCTGCCATAGTGGCCTTCCGATACTCGCCCGGTGCCCATAGTGGCCTCCCGATGCCCGCCCACCTCATTCTACATACCATCCATTATCGCGCGGTATCCAGTGCGGCCGCGGCGGGTCACTAGTGCCAATTACAGGGAGATGCAGGGACTGGCCGGAGGCGCTGCGGTCGCGTTGTGGCCGTACAATGGTGACAATGACAGGTACTGTAATGGCACTAATACTAATGGCACTCATGTGAAACCGGTAACAATAAATGCACACAAGGGTATACTTTTATACATTTTACAACTTTCTCCTCGCCCCCTCCCCCCTTCTTATGCATACCTTGATAAATACTCCCTATCCAAATCTCTTATCAGGTCATAATATACAGTATGTCACAAATCTGATGTTCTTTTACGTTTTGTTTTGTGTGTGGAAGGGGGTAGTCTTATACGGCGAGTATATAACAAACTCTATATTTTGAGTGGAAATGTTGGGGGTCGTCTTATACGCCGGCAAATACGGTTATATATATATTTATTAAAGATATATTTGATATTGATTGTGAAACTCTAATCGACGTTGTGCACAATAATGCTACCACCTTTCCTCTGGTAGCACGCCTCCATACACGGTTACAATTTCTTTTGGGTAGACATTGTGAATGGGATGTAACCGTCGAATTGAACTTGCGCGGGAACGTTTGTCTGTCTGCCCCTCACCTTTCCTGTCAGCAGCTGGATGACCTCCACAGTGAGGTTTAATATCCTTTCAGTCACATGACTCCTGTCCTTGTCCATCCTCCGTGACATCATTTATGTGACTTCTAGTAAAGGGTCTCCGGTTCCTCACAGTTAAATGGCCTAAGAAAAAAAAATTAATAATTAAAATAAATATCAGAGAGAGTTTACAAGTACCATAGTCATACAGCAACTCTGTATTACTATCTCCATAATTCATTCTTCTAGTCTCACACATTAGAATTCCTTATAGAGCTCTGGGGAAGAATCATTCAGGATTACGGTCTGAATACGCACACAGACCAGTCTGATACTTAATCCCAAATTGGAACTTTTAAAATAAATAAATCCCATCTATTTGACCGACTCGCAGTCATCCGCATTGTCAGGTCTGGAGCTGCGACTCCCTCCCGTCATAGCTGCCTGAGATGAGACTGGAGTGCGGCCGGAGGCGTTACTTCCCTGACAGTGCAGAAAACACTAATGATCGCAGCACAATGGAAATGTATTGAAGTTAATGGCCGGACTGTGCAGCTAATGAGGCCCCAGGTGGTTTCCGGCATCTGACCTGCTCCATGAAACAGACGCAAACTATATAAATATAATCTTATCTCCAAACATATAGATAAAAGTGCCCATCCCCAATTGTTCATCCCAGAGACAATGTGGCGTGTAAAGTGTGCTGATAAGCAGTGCGCCTGCTGTGTTCCTATATACGGATAAATGGGGGCGCTATTCCCATTTGCCACCAATTGGGCGCCATCATTAGCAGCTTCACATGACCCGGCTTCCATCACTCTGGGGGCGTGTCCAGCGTTCTCCGAGCTGCTGAGCTGCCACCGGACCCTTCCAGCACTGATTAGATGACGTGCACATTTCCTCCCCCAACCTTACCTCTCCGCAGGACGCTGGGGTTAGTAGGTTGGATGGTGGAGTAGTGCCCGAGAAGAGGGAAGAGGAGAGGGGGGGATTGGCTGGGAAGTGTCGACCTTTTGGCTGTTGACCCTTTGACCCTAATGGCCTTTCGACCTAAGTTCACCAGAGTACATTGCACCCGGGAAGTATTCACAGCGCTTCACTTTTTCCACCTTTTGTTATGTTGCAGCGTTATTCCAAAATTGAACAAATTCTTTTCTCTCGAAATTCTACACACAATACCCCATAATGACAGCATGAAAAAAGTTTGAGATTTTTGCAAATTTATTACAAATAAAAAACTAAGAAATCACATGTACATAAGTATTCACAGCCTTTGCCATGAAGCTCAAAAAGGAGATTTATGGTAGACTTAACATTGTTAAATCTCTTTCTGCGAGGTACACTGGATTCCACAGGGAAAACATCGGGTGTAGAGTGGATCCAGAGAAGCACCAACAAGCTAAAGCTTTAGGCTGTCCCAGGAAGCATTGGGGGGGCCTCCTCTATAACCCCGCCTCCAGGCACTGTGAGCTCAGTTTTGTTAACCAGTCCAATGCAGGAGAAGGTAAAAGAAAAGGTAGATGTTAGTCACATAGAACCACATTCTCACGACAGGAGAAGGTACCAGCGGCTAATGCCATACAAACCCAGAGAAGCTAGGTGCGTCAGGGTGGTCACCCAGTGGAACCCAGTGTACCTCACAGAAAGAGATTTAACAATGGTAAGTCTACCATAAATCTCCTTTTCTGCAGCAGGGAACACTGTGTTCCACAGGGAAAACGTCGGGTGATATCCTAAAGCAGTTCCTCAAGGGAGGGGACGCGCCTTAGCGGATATGAGAACCCGGCGTCCAAACGAAGCATGCGCGGAGGCGGAAGTATCAAAGGCATATAACCTTATGAACGTGTTCACTGAAGACCACGTAGCCACCTTGCACAATTGTTCCGTGGATGCGCCACGGTGTCCCGCCTACGAAGGTCCACCAGACCGAGTAGAATGGGCTTTAATGTCAACAGGAGCTGGGAGTCCAGCATGCGCATAGGCTTGTGCAATCACCATTCTAATCCATCTGGCCAAGGTTTGCTTATTCGCAGGCCAGCCACGTTTGTGGGAACCATATAGTACGAAAAGGTTATCTGACCTCCTAATAGAGGCAGTCCTCTCCACATAAATACGGAGAGCCCTTACCACATCCGTAGACCGCTCTTTGGGAGATAAGTCAAAAGAGATAAAGGCCGGAACAACAAGCTCTTGGTTAAGGTGATATGATGACACCAGCTTAGGTAAATAACCAGGGAGAGTTCTAAGAACTACCTGGTTATGATGAAATATCAGACAGGCAATTTGTCCTGTCGTCCACCCTAAGTCCAACACCCTTCTAGCAGAGCCAAAAGCCAGTAGAAACAGGACCTTGGTCGTGAGCCATTTTAGGTCCACCATCTCAAGAGGTTCAAATGGAGACTCTTGCAGGGCTTTCAGAACAATAGACAGATCCCATGGAGCCACAGGAGGGACAATGGGAGGCTGAATTCTTAACACACCCTGAGTGAATGTGTGAACGTCAGGAATAGATGCAATCTTTTTCTGAAACCAAACAGACAAGGTAGATAAATGAACCCTGAGGGAGGCGAAATGAAGGCCTAAACCCAGGTCTTGTTGTAGAAAAGCCAAGATTCTAGAAGTTTTGAATCTGTAGGCATCAAAATTCTTATCAGCACACCAGGTGAAGTAAGAATTCCAGGCAGATGCCGGCTTATGGGCTTTCATCATAGTTTGTATGCCTCTGAGAATCTTTTGGCCCTCAGGAGTGATTCTTCAAGAGCCACGCCGTCAACGCCAGTCTGGCCAGGTCTGGGTAGACACGGACCCTGTACAAGGAGGTCTGTATCACTGACCTGGTTTGGGGGTGTTGTGGACTCTGGGTTTCTTCTGGTGACCGGGAAGAGGAACCGCAACTGGGACGCAGCAGAGACGGACGAATATAGGTTTTCCTCATGCAGGATTTGGTCGGCAGACAGGAGGCACGTGTGGACGCTGGAGGTCTCCTGAAAGACAGAACTTGAAAAGACGTTGATGAATCGGTGAAGAGTATCGGATGCTGGAGACACCAACCGCGCTTGAGAGCACTGGGTGCTTGGAGGCACGGAGGTGCTTGTAGGCACTGAAGTGCTTGTAGGCGCTGAAGTGCTTGGAGGCACGGAGGTGCTTGGAGGCACGGAGGTACGGGAGCTCTGGAGATCACAGCTTCTGTAGCAGAATAGATGATACTCAGGCGCCGGAGCTCTGCCCGGCATCTGAATTTGAACTTCCCGCCAGCGTCTGATTGGAGAAGCGCTTGCCGACGTCACCCGCACCTTCAGTGAACGTCGGGCGTACCCGCGACGTTCACACTATGAGCGCTGGACGGAGGGAGCCGGGGAACGCCAGCGAGGACGGCCGCCCGGAGATCCAGCTCCCCCGGAGAGGCAAGTACGGCGGCCGCGGCATGACAGTACCCCCTCCTCTAGGAGTGGCCCCTGGACACTTTCCTGGTTTCGTAGGGTGTCTAGAATGGAAAATCTGGATTAGTCGAGGCGCTGAGACCTCAGAAGCCTTTATCCAACTTCTCTCCTCAGGACCATAACCTTTCCATTCCACCAGATATTGCAGATTCTTATGATGGTAACGAGAATCCAGAATAGTTTTGATCTCGAAGTCTGTTCCGGTTTCAGTTTCTACTGAGGTGGGATTAGAAGACTTTGAATGAAATCGATTAAGGACGAGAGGACAAAGAAGAGAAACATGGAAGGCATTCTGTATACGTAGGTGAGAAGGTAAACCCAACTTACAGACCACAGGATTCAGGACTTGTAGCACGGATAAGGACCGATGAATCTTGGGGCAAACTTCATAGTGGGCACCTTTAACCGGAGATTGCGTGTGGAAAGCCATACCCTATCACCAAACTTGTATTAAGGAGTGGCTCGCCGTTTCTTATCCGCGAAGAACTTGTATTGGACAGAAACCTTTTTAAGACTAGCATGAATCTTACTCCAAATTTGTCTGAAGTGTAGTAGAGTGGAAGTTACAGCTGGAACCTCTTCTGTCGGAAGAATTGGTAATTCCGGAACTCGTGGGTGGAATCCATAGTTGATGAAGAACGGAGACTCGCCAGTGGAAGAATGAAATGAATGGTTATGGGCAAACTCCGCCCAAGGTAACAACTCCACCCAGTTGTCCTGTGAAGGGGAGAGATAAAGGCGGAGGAAAGTCTCTAGATCTTGGTTGACTCGTTCCGTTTGTCCATTCGTTTGGGGATGATTGGCAGATGAAAATAAGATTTTACTTACCGATAAATCTATTTCTCGGAGTCCGTAGTGGATGCTGGGGTTCCTGAAAGGACCATGGGGAATAGCGGCTCCGCAGGAGACAGGGCACAAAAAGTAAAGCTTTTCCAGATCAGGTGGTGTGCACTGGCTCCTCCCCCTATGACCCTCCTCCAGACTCCAGTTAGGTACTGTGCCCGGACGAGCGTACACAATAAGGGAGGATTTTGAATCCCGGGTAAGACTCATACCAGCCACACCAATCACACCGTACAACTTGTGATCTAAACCCAGTTAACAGTATGAGAACAGCGGAGCCTCTGAAAGATGGCTTCCTTCAACAATAACCCGAATTTGTTAACAATAACTATGTACAATTATTGCAGATAATCCGCACTTGGGATGGGCGCCCAGCATCCACTACGGACTCCGAGAAATAGATTTATCGGTAAGTAAAATCTTATTTTCTCTATCGTCCTAGTGGATGCTGGGGTTCCTGAAAGGACCATGGGGATTATACCAAAGCTCCCAAACGGGCGGGAGAGTGCGGATGACTCTGCAGCACCGAATGAGAGAACTCCAGGTCCTCCTTAGCCAGAGTATCAAATTTGTAAAATTTTACAAACGTGTTCTCCCCTGACCACGTAGCTGCTCGGCAAAGTTGTAATGCCGAGACCCCTCGGGCAGCCGCCCAAGATGAGCCCACCTTCCTTGTGGAGTGGGCCTTTACAGATTTAGGCTGTGGCAGGCCTGCCACAGAATGTGCAAGTTGGATTGTGCTACAGATCCAACGAGCAATCGTCTGCTTAGACGCAGGAGCACCCATCTTGTTGGGTGCATACAATATAAACAACGAGTCAGATTTTCTGACTCCAGCTGTCCTTGCAATATATATTTTTAATGCTCTGACAACGTCCAGTAACTTGGAGTCCTCCAAGTCACTTGTAGCCGCAGGCACTACAATAGGCTGGTTCAGATGAAATGCTGACACCACCTTAGGGAGAAAATGCGGACGAGTCCGCAGTTCTGCCCTGTCCGAATGGAAAATCAGATATGGGCTTTTGTAAGATAAAGCTGCCAGTTCTGACACTCTCCTGGCCGAAGCCAGGGCTAGAAGCATGGTCACTTTCCATGCGAGATATTTCAAATCCACCTTTTTTAGTGGTTCAAACCAATGAGATTTTAGAAAGTCCAAAACCACATTGAGATCCCACGGTGCCACTGGAGGCACCACAGGAGGCTGTATATGCAGCACTCCCTTAACAAAGGTCTGGACTTCAGGGACTGAAGCCAATTCTTTTTGAAAGAAAATCGACAGGGCCGAAATTTGAACCTTAATAGATCCCAATTTGAGACCCATAGACAATCCTGATTGCAGGAAATGTAGGAATCGACCCAGTTGAAATTCCTCCGTCGGAGCACTCCGATCTTCGCACCACGCAACATATTTTCGCCAAATTCGGTGATAATGTTGCACGGTTACTTCCTTCCTTGCTTTAATCAAAGTAGGAATGACTTCTTCCGGCATGCCTTTTTCCTTTAGGATCCGGCGTTCAACCGCCATGCCGTCAAACGCAGCCGCGGTAAGTCTTGAAACAGACAGGGACCCTGCTGAAGCAAGTCCCTCCTTAGAGGTAGAGGCCACGGATCTTCCGTGATCATCTCTTGAAGTTCCGGGTACCAAGTCCTTCTTGGCCAATCCGGAACCACTAGTATCGTTCTTACGCCTCTTTGCCGTATAATTCTCAATACTTTTGGTATGAGAGGCAGAGGAGGAAACACATACACCGACTGGTACACCCAAGGCGTTACCAGCGCGTCCACAGCTATTGCCTGCGGATCTCTTGACCTGGCGCAATACCTGTCCAGTTTTTTGTTGAGGCGAGACGCCATCATGTCCACCATTGGTCTTTCCCAACGGGTTACCAGCATGTGGAAGACTTCTGGATGAAGTCCCCACTCTCCCGGGTGAAGATCGTGTCTGCTGAGGAAGTCTGCTTCCCAGTTGTCCACTCCCGGGATGAACACTGCTGACAGTGCTATCACATGATTCTCTGCCCAGCGAAGAATCCTTGCAGCTTCTGCCATTGCACTCCTGCTTCTTGTGCCGCCCTGTCTGTTCACATGGGCGACTGCCGTGATGTTGTCCGACTGGATCAACACCGGTTTTCCCTGAAGCAGAGGTTCTGCCTGGCTTAGAGCATTGTAGATTGCTCTTAGTTCCAGAATGTTTATGTGAAGAGACGTTTCCAGGCTCGTCCATACTCCCTGGAAGTTTCTTCCTTGTGTGACTGCTCCCCAGCCTCTCAGGCTGGCGTCCGTGGTCACCAGGATCCAATCCTGTATGCCGAATCTGCGGCCCTCCAATAGATGAGCACTCTGCAACCACCACAGAAGAGACACCCTTGTCCTTGGAGACAGGGTTATCCGCAGGTGCATCTGAAGATGCGACCCTGACCATTTGTCCAACAGATCCCTTTGGAAAATTCTTGCGTGGAATCTGCCGAATGGAATTGCTTCGTAAGAAGCCACCATTTTTCCCAGGACTCTTGTGCATTGATGTACAGACACCTTTCCTGGTTTTAGGAGGTTCCTGACAAGCTCGGATAACTCCTTGGCTTTTTCCTCCGGGAGAAAAACCTTTTTCTGAACCGTGTCCAGAATCATCCCTAGGAACAGCAGACGAGTTGTCGGCATTAACTGGGATTTTGGAATATTCAGAATCCACCCGTGCTGTTTTAGCACTTCTTGAGACAGTGCTAATCCCATCTCTAGCTGTTCTCTGGACCTTGCTCTTATTAGGAGATCGTCCAAGTATGGGATAATTAATATGCCTTTTCTTCGAAGAAGAATCATCATCTCGGCCATTACCTTTGTAAAGACCCGAGGTGCCGTGGACAATCCGAACGGCAGCGTCTGAAACTGATAGTGACAGTTTTGTACAACGAACCTGAGGTACCCCTGGTGTGAGGGGTAAATTGGAACGTGGAGATACGCATCCTTGATGTCCAAGGATACCATAAAATCCCCCTCTTCCAGGTTCGCTATCACTGCTCTGAGTGACTCCATTTTGAACTTGAACTTCTTTATGTACAGGTTCAAGGACTTCAGATTTAGAATAGGCCTTACCGAGCCATCCGGCTTCGGTACCACAAAAAGAGTGGAATAATACCCCTTCCCTTGTTGTAGAAGAGGTACCTTGACTATCACCTGCTGAGAGTACAGCTTGTGAATGGCTTCCAAAACCGTCTCCCTTTCGGAGGGGGACGTTGGTAAAGCAGACTTCAGGAAACGGCGAGGTGGATCTGTCTCTAATTCCAACCTGTACCCCTGAGATATTATCTGCAGGATCCAGGGATCTACTTGCGAGTGAGCCCACTGCGCGCTGTAATTTTTGAGACGACCGCCCACCGTCCCCGAGTCCGCTTGAGAAGCCCCAGCGTCATGCTGAGGCTTTTGTAGAAGCCGGGGAGGGCTTCTGTTCCTGGGAAGGAGCTGCCTGTTGCTGTCTCTTCCCTCGACCTCTGCCTCGTGGCAGATATGAATAGCCCTTTGCTCTCTTGTTTTTAAAGGAACGAAAGGGCTGCGGTTGAAAAGTCGGTGCCTTTTTCTGTTGGGGAGTGACTTGAGGTAGAAAGGTGGATTTCCCGGCTGTAGCCGTGGCCACCAAATCTGATAGACCGACTCCAAATAACTCCTCCCCTTTATACGGCAAAACTTCCATATGCCGTTTTGAATCCGCATCGCCTGTCCACTGTCGCGTCCATAAAGCTCTTCTGGCCGAAATGGACATAGCACTTACCCGTGATGCCAGTGTGCAGATATCCCTCTGTGCATCACGCATATAAAGAAATGCATCCTTTATTTGTTCTAACGACAGTAAAATATTGTCCCTGTCCAGGGTATCAATATTTTCAATCAGGGACTCTGACCAAACTACCCCAGCACTGCACATCCAGGCAGTCGCTATAGCTGGTCGTAGTATAACACCTGCATGTGTGTATATACTTTTTTGGATATTTTCCATCCTCCTATCTGATGGATCTTTAAGTGCGGCCGTCTCAGGAGAGGGTAACGCCACTTGTTTAGATAAGCGTGTTAGCGCCTTGTCCACCCTAGGAGATGTTTCCCAGCGCTCCCTAACCTCTGGCGGGAAAGGGTATAATGCCAATAATTTCTTTGAAATTATCAGCTTTTTATCAGGAGCAACCCACGCTTCATTACACACGTCATTTAATTCTTCTGATTCAGGAAAAACTATAGGTAGTTTTTTCACACCCCACATAATACCCTGTTTAGTGGTACCTGTAGTATCAGCTAAATGCAACGCCTCCTTCATTGCCAAAATCATATAACGTGTGGCCCTACTGGAAAATACGGTTGATTCGTCACCGTCACCACTGGAGTCAGTGCCTGTGTCTGGGTCTGTGTCGACCGACTGAGGCAAAGGGCGTTTTACAGCCCCTGACGGTGTTTGAGTCGCCTGGACAGGCACTAATTGATTGTCCGGCCGTCTCATGTCGTCAAACGACTGCTTTAGCGTGTTGACACTATCCCGTAGTTCCATAAATAAAGGCATCCATTCTGGTGTCGACTCCCTAGGGGGTGACATCCTCATATTTGGCAATTGCTCCGCCTCCACACCAATATCGTCCTCATACATGTCGACACACACGTACCGACACACAGCAGACACACAGGGAATGCTCCTAACGAAGACAGGACCCACTAGCCCTTTGGGGAGACAGAGGGAGAGTTTGCCAGCACACACCAAAAGCGCTATATATAACAGGGATAGCCTTATAATAAGTGCTCCCTTATAGCTGCTTTATATATATAAAAATATCGCCATAAATTTGCCCCCCCTCTCTGTTTTACCCTGTTTCTGTAGTGCAGTGCAGGGGAGAGACCTGGGAGCCGTCCTGACCAGCGGAGCTGTGAGAGGAAATGGCGCCGTGTGCTGAGGAGATAGGCCCCGCCCCTTTTCCGGCGGGCTCGTCTCCCGCTATTTAGTGAATCCAGGCAGGGGTTAAATATCTCCATATAGCCTCTGGGGGCTATATGTGAGGTATTTTTAGCCTTTATATAGGTTACATTTGCCTCCCAGGGCGCCCCCCCCAGCGCCCTGCACCCTCAGTGACTGCGTGTGAAGTGTGCTGAGAGGAAAATGGCGCACAGCTGCAGTGCTGTGCGCTACCTTTAGAAGACTGCAGGAGTCTTCAGCCGCCGATTTTGGACCTCTTCTGACTTCAGCATCTGCAAGGGGGCCGGCGGCGCGGCTCCGGTGACCATCCAGGCTGTACCTGTGATCGTCCCTCTGGAGCTGATGTCCAGTAGCCAAGAAGCCAATCCATCCTGCACGCAGGTGAGTTCACTTCTTCTCCCCTCAGTCCCTCGTTGCAGTGATCCTGTTGCCAGCAGGACTCACTGTAAAATAAAAAACCTAAGCTAAACTTTTTCTAAGCAGCTCTTTAGGAGAGCCACCTAGATTGCACCCTTCTCGGCCGGGCACAAAAATCTAACTGGAGTCTGGAGGAGGGTCATAGGGGGAGGAGCCAGTGCACACCACCTGATCTGGAAAAGCTTTACTTTTTGTGCCCTGTCTCCTGCGGAGCCGCTATTCCCCATGGTCCTTTCAGGAACCCCAGCATCCACTAGGACGATAGAGAAAATTTGAGTGTAATTTGTAATGCTGAGCAGAGGGCTCTGACAATGCTAAATTCCTATGTCGTATAAACAACCCTTATGAAGCTAAGAACACTGTACGCTGTTTACTTAAGAAATACTGTAATGGTACGCTATTTGCGTAACGATCGCTCAGCCGTAGGCGAGACGCTCAAGCGTCACGTTCGCTCACGGCCCAGCGATCACAGGACACGTTATTGGTTATGTCTAGGGGAAAGATTCGCTATGGCGTAGCATACACTCGAGACCACGAGGAGGTCACCAGCGATGCAGACGCTCACAACACTATACCTTGATATTAAACCTTATACCGACGAAACACACAGAATACCTTTAATGTGAGTACAGGGTGTAAATGCAACTTTGTGTAGCCTGACTACCTACAAAGCTGTTTGAGCGTCACCGACGCTCAAGTGAACACTTAACACTATAGAAAATACACAGATACTGGTTTAGGGTTCCAAAGCCTATTAACTGTATTATATCTAGTATACTTGTAAAAGAGTAACACAGTACAAATGATACACTACAATATAACAAAGACTTCCTAACCAAACACCTAACTAAGGGATAAACTACAATACTATCCTGGCCTAACACAATACAATACAATACTATAAAGTTTAGTCTAGGGGAGTTACGAGAGAAAAGAGAAAATAGAGAGAGAGAAATAGACACAGAGGGAGAGAGAGGAATTGGCTCACAGAAAGACAATGATTACGGAGAGAACTTACGCACAAAGGGTATGATCGCCTGCGCCTCGATATCCAGCTCCCGATTATCAGCAGATAACCGTTGATGAGAGAGTGAGAGCTGGATGTGGTCGGCCTGCCTATTTATGCCCCACACACAATGCAATCTCCTGGTCCTACAATCCTTCAGTTTATTGGACACAGGAATTCGGCCCTGTACTGTAACCAAAGGTCATAGGTTGATTCATACAGGTGGGCTGTGCTGAGTTTAAACGGCTCAGGTGGGTGGGAAACTGGGTTTCCCGCCGCATACCTGAGTATGGGTAAATAATAGAAATGGACATAAACTTCTTATGTTCATAACTATTCGCACGAGCGATTAATACGCTCCAAACCAACACCGGAATATTGCTAATTAAATACTCTTCCGATGGGTACCAAATACTGCTGTATGACTCCTGTTAGACCCTTCGTACAATACAAAGAGGGATTCCTCCGCTCAGGGACATTCTATCTAAACCAAACTTACAGAAACTATTGAGGGGAACATGATCTATAAACGACATTAATTGTGAACTTTTGTAACGAATGAGTCGCACGCTACGATCACATAAACTCTACCGTAAATGCGCATACTGCGCGTGCGAGTGCACGCTATTGCGGGTATGCGCTTCCACGGGAGAGCATACGCATGCGCAGCACGGACCAGTGTGCGGTGCAAATATGGCAGTGTGCATTGAGACATTTTTCTGACTTCGACAGTCCACCCTTTGGCAGTCAATAATAACTGCCACAAAATATTTAAGGAGAAAAATGTAAGTCAGGGGTTAATTGATTTCCATGGTGGGGAAAGGAGGAAGAATGGAGTAGGTGTGAAGAGAGTATGACCTAGTGAGAAAGCAGGAGCATGTGTGTATGAGTCCATGTTTGGGGGGGTCATGTATCATCGTGCCGTACGTGTGGTAAATCAAGCTTCGAGGTATTGCGAAGTATACATTTGAATTCCTTCTTATCCTGTGGTACAGGTCTGTGGATGGGCTGTCAAACTCTACCGAGCTCATTTCGGCTGTGGTTGTAACACAATGGGGATGCACATTTTAGTTGATGATACATGAATTGGGGGGGTATGTGGTTGCTGCTATCTGTGCCTGTATTCCCTATCGACTATGTGTGTTATTACCTGAGGGTTGCAGAGATGAAGATAAAGAACACTTACGAAAAATGCAATGATATTCTATGTCAGGTTAATGTACGTTCGTCGATTGAGGTCTTGATTGGTGTCGTTTGATTGCAGTCTTCTTCTTTGTGCTTTTGCTCATAAATCGTGAGTAAAGCAAACAACGTCCATGGATTTACAAAAAATGTTGGGCTAGCGTGATTTTAAAGTTCCTAGGGAAACTGGGGTACCCATGGCATTGTCCATAAAATCTTGTATATCAGGTCGTCTGCTCTTCTTCTTTCCATCTTTCCGTTGTCGGCCCCTTGGCTCATCAGGTCCTTCGTCTACGTGGGTCTTTGTACCTCGGAGGAAAACATAGAAATGGGTGAAAGACGGACCGTATACTCATTACATCATTACGTCATGGTTTCTAGCATTGGGTCATAAATCAAATCCAGGTTAATTACAGTTTCCTCACTCCTCAAGCTCATCACTTTCGTACTTTGTTTGCACCTCATTAAAGCCTGCCCGCATCTAAATATCAATCCAATAGATATAACGACACCCAAAATACATAGGAGAAACTTTCCAACATCCATTATGACTCCTTGAGCCCAGTCTCCTAAACCGGAGAACCAATTTCGCGGGTTCAACCATGACACCCAACCAGTCAGCTCATTACCTACAGCAGCAAGGGTGAGATTGTGTTTCCGACGAAATTCCCACTTTAATTGCAGAATATCGTCCATCTTTTGGTCTATGACCTCTACCGGATCCTCGGTGTTATTTGTGATATACGTGCAACACTTTATACCGTACTGTGTTGCCAATGTAACACAATATCCGCCTGTTACTGCTGTAAGGTAATTAAGAACCATCCTATGCTGAACTAGTTCTGTTTTGTAAGCTTGAAGTTCTCTTCCAGTGTATCTAAACGTGTCATCATACATTTCAGTGATATTATCTAACAAATTGGCGAGTGCGGAAATGTATTTATAATTCATCACTCCTCGAGCGGTACGAGTGAAATCTAACGCTACCAGAACCTGAATCCCGGTGGATTCATGGATAAGATCAGAGGCCGGATGCTCTAACCTTTCTGACAGTTGTCTTTTAACTCGGTGTTCGTAGTGAGTGTGAGTATAAGGAGCTTGGGCACCACGGTGTATGTCTTTCATTTTGTCATGTGTTACAGTCATCACTTCAGGCAATACTTTTCCAATATAACACAATCCTTCAGAGTTTGGGGCAAGCCACTTGTACGCCTTTCTCCCGCATATGAAATATGCATCATCGGGGAGAACATAAGGGACGGAGAAGGACATGACCATGTTACAAACCTTCCAGGTGAAATCTCCTGACCCTAATTCTTCCATCTGTCTAATACATGTATCAGTCTGTATGATATGTGCACAGTATCCTGGTGATACCTCTCCCACTTTAGTAATTCTATTTCCTAAGGTATACCTATACCGGAAAGATTTTCCTCTACTGGCTATGTGGCGTACAAGCTCTGTATCTGTAGGCATTCTATCTGCTCTGTGTGAAAAGGTCATGGTAAGGTTGCTCCATGACACTTCCCAATTTCCCGGTTTTCTGGGATTGGAGATGTTAAAACATAAGAGGGACCTATCCACATGGTATTGGTGGAGCTTCAAACTAGGAGGGCTGGAGATGTTAAACCTCCGGTCCACCGGTCTCCCACCACTTAGCTCAAGTACTTCCCCTAACGTTAAAGGAAATGGTACTAGCCCTGATTTGCTGTGACCCTGAGGTACTTGAGAGCATACCCAACAATCTGTTTGGTTCAACACGTTACCCACTAGAGAGTGATAGTCACTCAATGGATGCCGGTCCATATGGATATTAAAACTAGATTGGCATTTCTTTATGCATCCATCTTCAACCAGATTATCACAGAGCCTACAGATACAATTTTCCTCAGCTAACAATCCATCACAATTTCTTCTATCGGATCGTTTTCTGATACTCGCCTTTGCTTGTTGGATTGGTTGATCTTGGAAAACTACGCCTCCATCATCATAATCGGAACCCATTCCAGAACCTCTCTCGACCTCTATGGTACTCTCGCCGGAACAGACTGCTCTGGTCAACATCATGGTTAACATCAAAATCCGGATCACAGTCTCTTTGGGCAAGTCCATCTTTGAGGAGGAAATGGAGAAGAATGAGAAAGGGGAAAAAGAAATATCAAGGGAGAAGGGATGGGAAGTGGAGAAAAACAATAAAAGGGAGAAGGGAGTCGACAACTGCTTTCGATCTTCAAGGCTCAGGTGCCGCCTCAGTCCTCCTGGAACAGACACTCCAGTGATACAACCTCTACCGTCTGTTCCTTATCACGGGACTTCTCTGGGTCAGCAACCTTCTTGCAGTGGGATGAATGGACCCAAGTCTCTCTCTCAGCAACCTTCAATGCTGTGGTGCTAGTCAATAAGACCTGGTATGGTCCTTCCCATCTATCAATAAGACAACCTGAGCGTAGAAAATTTCGTATCATTACATAATCCCCAGGTTCAATGTCATGACAATTACTATCTGGTAAATCAGGAATCACCAACTTCAGATTATCATTTTGACTCCTCAACTGCTTACTCATGTTAATCAAGTACTTTACAGTTACTTCATTGTTACATTTCAAATCATCCTGAGGGTTAATCATGACATGCGGTTGTCGACCAAACAGAATTTCAAAAGGAGACAGATTAAGAGGGGACCTGGGAGTGGTTCTGATGCTATATAAAACAATGGGTAAAGCTTCTGGCCATGTCAATCCTGTCTCTGCCATTACTTTACTCAATTTATTTTTAATAGTGCTGTTCACTCTTTCGACCTTCGCACTCGCCTGTGGACGGTACGGAGTGTGCAGCTTACTATCAATTCCCATCAACTTACACATTCCTTGAAAGACATCACCTGCAAAATGGGTACCCCTATCACTTTCAATTATTCTAGGGATACCATATCTACATACAAATTCCTGCACAATTTTCTTAGCTGTAAACATGGCGGTATTTGTAGCTGCTGGAAAAGCTTCGACCCAATTCGAGAAAACATCTATACAAACAAGTACATACTTTAAGTTTCTACATGGGGGCAATTGGATGAAGTCAATTTGTATTACTTGGAAAGGGCCGCCGGCAGGTGGGATATGGGAGGGTTCTGTAGGTATTGCCTTTCCAATATTCTTTCTCAGACAGGTAAGGCATGACATTGCTCTTTTACCAGCATGAGAGGAGAATCCTGGGGCGCACCAGTATGCTCTTACCAATTTGCACATCCCCTCCTTGCCTAGATGAGTCAGCCCGTGAGCTGCTTCAGCCAGACATGGAAGGTATGCCCTGGGGGCCACTGGTTTACCATGTCCATCCGTCCAGAGCCCTGAGGGCTCCTGGCCATATCCCTTTGCCTTCCAGACTGCTCTCTCTTGAGTGGAACACAAACTCTGCATCTCACACAACTTCTGTGTGTTGATGGTATTAAATACCATCAACTGTGTGGTGTCTGTCCGTATGGGGGTAGCAGCTGCAAGCTTTGCAGCTTCGTCTGCTCGGCTGTTACCAAGGGATACTGGGTCTTGGCTATACGTGTGTGCTTTACATTTGATAACAGCCACTCTGTCGGGTTCCTGTATCGCTGTTAGAAGCCTTTTTATATACGCTGCATGCGCTATCGGTGTGCCAGCTGCCGTCATGAAATTTCTGAGCCGCCATAGGGCTCCGAAATCATGGACTACCCCGAACGCGTATCTAGAATCGGTGTAGATATTGGCAGACTTACCCTTAGCCAATTCACATGCTCTGGTTAGGGCGACCAGTTCAGCAACCTGGGCTGAGTGAGGTGGGCCTAGCGGTTCCGCTTCTATGGTGTCTTGGTCATCTACGACTGCGTATCCAGTACACAAGTCTCCCGAGTCTGACTGTCTGTGACAACTACCGTCCGTGTAGAACGTGAGTTCTGCATCTTCTAGTGGATTGTCACTGATGTCAGGCCTTGCGGTAAAATTTTGGGTCAAATATTCCATACAATCATGTGCATCTTCCTTTGCATTAAATCCTCCTTCCCCATCACTCTCACCTCCCACCCTTTGTGCCTGTCCAGGCACACCTGGGAGAAATGTTGCAGGGTTTAATGCGCTGCATCTCCTTATGGTGATGTTTACTGGGGCCATTAATGCCAATTCCCATCTCGTAAACCTTGCTGATGAGACATGTCTGGTTTGGGCAGAATTTAATAAGGCAGATACTGCATGTGGTGTATGGATTGTGAGGTTGTGGCCTAGCACGACATCTTCGCTTTTCGTCACTAGCAATGCTATCGCCGCAACGCTACGCAAGCATGTGGGGAGGGACCGCGCTACCGTATCTAGCTGAGCGCTGTAGTATGCAACTGGCCTGCTGGCGTCACCGTGTTTTTGTGTTAGTACACCTGCTGCGCACCCAGCACTTTCTGTTCCGTATAGTTCAAAGGGTTTCCCATAGTCTGGCATACCTAGTGCAGGTGCCTGCGTTAGACACTGTTTGAGTCTCTCAAATGCCGTTTCAGATTCGTCTGTATGCGAAATCCGATCAGGTTTGTTTGAGGAGACCATTTCCTGCAGAGGTAGTGCCAATATGGAAAACCCTGGGATCCAATTACGGCAATACCCACACATTCCTAAAAACGTTCTGATCTGTTGCTGGGTTTGTGGTAGTGTCATGTCTCTAATGGCTTGGATTCTATCCGCGGTCAGGTGTCTCAGTCCTTGTGTTAGACAGTGTCCCAAGTATTTTACCTTAGCTTGGCATAATTGCAACTTGTCTTTGGAGACCTTGTGACCTGTGTCTGAAAGATGAAACAGGAGCTGTTTCGTATCTTTCAGGGATGCCTCCAATGAATCAGAACACAGTAGTAGATCATCCACATACTGTATCAACACTGATCCACTTTCTGGTTGAAAAGACTGTAAACAATCATGCAAAGCCTGAGAAAATATACTTGGACTATCTATGAAACCTTGGGGTAATCGAGTCCACGTGTATTGGACTCCTCTGTATGTGAATGCAAACAAATATTGACTGTCAGGGTGCAGAGGTACCGAAAAGAAAGCGGAGCAGAGGTCAATAACAGTGAAAAATTTGGCAGTGGGAGGAATTTGCATTAGGATGACAGCTGGATTAGGCACTACGGGGAACTGACTCTCGACTATTTTGTTAATCCCCCTTAGATCCTGCACTAGCCTGTAACCCCTCCCCCCACTCTTTTTAACAGGGAAGATGGGACTATTTGCTGTGCTGGACGTTCTTACTAGAATGCCCTGTTGTAGCAAGCGCTCTATTACGGGAAAAACTCCTAACTCCACCTCTGGCTTCAGAGGATACTGTGGGATTTTTGGAGCTATCCTACCATCTTTTACTTGCACTACTACTGGAGCTACGTTTGCCATTAATCCAGTGTCTTGTCCATCTTTTGTCCAAAGTGAATCTGGTATCTGAGATGTCATCTCTTCTACCTGGGATGGATTCCTATTTGTCATAATGGAATGTGACATTAATTTTGATGGGGAGTCTAACATATCTCGTACTTCTTGAGCGTGATTCTCAGGTATGTCCAAGAATACACCTTCAGGAGTACAATAAATGACGCAACCCATTTTACATAGTAAGTCTCTTCCCAGGAGATTGGTCGGTGCCGATGCAGCCAGCAAAAAGGAATGCTTGGTGTGCAGAGGCCCTATTGTAATCTCGGCTGGTTTGCTAACAGGGTAGTGCTGGACTACTCCTGTTACTCCTATGGCTGGAACTGTCCTACCAGTGGTTCTCATGCCCACTGTCGAATTTATCACTGACTTGGCCGCCCCTGTGTCTACAAGAAAGTTTAAAGTTTTACCAGCCACATTGATTGCAATCTCTGGTTCGCTTCCAAGACTGGCAATCAATTTAACTGGTTGCAGATTACAGGTATGGCCACACCCCTATTGGGTATGCTGACCGCCCTGAATCCCATTGGCAGCAACTACTTGTGCGGGGGTTAGCTGGGAACTACCAGAGGCATGCCAATCTCTGTTTGGGGGATATCTTTTTGTTTCCCCTGTATGTGGCTCAAAACTCCGCCTCTGTGGACCCTGCTCCCAATGTCGTGTGTGGTGTTGTTGTCTAGGGGGTTGAAAAGATCTTTGTACATTTCTTACTCTACAGTCTCGTGCAAAATGTCCTGGTTTGTTACAAGAAAAACATGTTATCATACTTGCCTTATCCACAGGATTCGGTGGTACATACGCAGGCTGCCTTGTGGTCAGCGCCTGTATACTTACGGACATCAACTTATCACTTTGCGACTCCCTGTGCCTAGTGATGTTTTTGTCGTGATCAACAGCAGCCTCTCTCAAAGTGGACACTGACAGACCTCGCCAGCATGGCTGCGTGGTCTGTACCCTAGCCTTTAATGTTTCTTTCAAACCATCCATCAGTACAGATACTGCTACTTCTCGATGGTTTGGGTTGGTCTTTATGTCTTCTATACCAGTGTATTTTGCCATTTCTGATAATGCCCGGTGGAAATATTCTGCTGCCGTTTCAGACTCCTTTTGTTTAATGGAGAATAGTTTATTCCATTTAGCAACGGCTGGGAAATATTCTTTTAGCTGCAAATTTATCCTTTTTACATTATCCTGGTCGTACACATCTGTAAGTGGTACATCTTTATCTAATAGACAATCAGCTAAGAATTTAACTGAGTCGACACTGGGAGGTAAGCAAGCTCTTAACACTATCTGCCAATCCTTATTATTGGGCTCTAAAGTGTTTCCTAAATCCCTGATGTATTTTTGGCTTGCCACTAAATCCTTTCTGGGGTCTGGGAATTCAGACACTATGGTCCTTAATTCCATTCTAGTTAACGGGCAATACATGGCAATGTTCCTGACGGGTGTGACTCCTGATGCATCTGTTTTCCCATTGGGAACTACTATCACCTTTACAGGAGCAATTCTAACAACTTCATTCTGTGTAGATTCTACAACTTGTGGTACAATTGTTTCAGTGTAATGCATGGTGCCGTACTTACCCGCTGACACGACCTCACCTATCCCTCCGCTAGGGGCCTTCACTAATCTCGTGGGTGGTGCTGTGCCTACTGTGGTCTCTGCTATGGTGGCCGCTAGAGAGAGCGCTGAAATCGTTGCCGAATCGTCTTCTTGTTCACACTCCTGAGGAAGGTTCAAAACAGGGTACAACTTGCACGGGTTAATACTTGCATGAGTTATTTGGTTAACATCATTAACATTTACATTGTTACTAAGAGTTTGTGTTTTACAACCCAGTGCGTTTCTCTCCGCAATCAACTTCTCTCCTGCAATATATGGTGGAGGAGGAGCTGTGGCAATCAACTTCCTGACTGCCCCAGATCCTGCCGCCAGAGCCAAACCTCTCTGTATCTCACCTTCCTGGTGCCATAACTGTAAGTAATCATGATGCTGAATTCGTCTCTTTGATGATTTTACGAGACATATCCTCCTCCTTAAATTTTGTAACACTTCCGGACTGAAGCTACCTATTCTTGGGAACTTGTCCCTGTCTTGTACAGTCATTCTCTCCCATTCATCACATAAAGATTCGGTGTGAATTCCATATTTTTCACACATTACATATCGTGCCGACCCAACTGGTCGGTTCACAGAATCAACCTGAACCAGGGTTGATCGCCCCCTACCTGAGCAACTGGCCCCCATCGTCTGTAGGTGTTGCTTAGTCCTCCTTGGATTTTCTGTATCAAGGTTTTCAGCAAGCCTTTACAGACAACCAAATTACTCCGCAGTAGGCCGGCGGTGGCGGTTTACCGAGTACCCCACTCACTCGCCCACCTCGACCAATACGACCTGATCACACCGACGTGGTGCTGGCGTACTCGATACAGGGCCCCTATGGAACCTTCAGTTTACTGGAACATATGAGGGATACCCGCAGGACACTTACTCTTTCCAGTAAACGTTGGGGTTGTTAGATAGTTCCTGAGTGACCAGCGAACTTCCCTTCCAAAAATAAAAAATTACACAAATCACGTCAGAATGTACAAATAGCGTTTATGACCTTCGTACACAAATAGTACCGGTCAGGTTTACTAATGCACACAATTACGTGCGGTACAATCGTTCAGCACATAAGCAACTAATCTTATGTGCGGAGCGACCAGTGGAATCGAAAATTTCGGCTGCGAATTCCTTCAGCCAGAGCTTAATGGCCTATATGGGTTCTGCACCAACACCCCAGGCGTTGTGCCACTGGACTTTTATAGCGGACCTTTTTACCTTATGACCTCCTGGTCTTGTTACCTTATGACCTCCTGGTCTTGTTACCTTATGGTCCGCTATACTCTAATGCTCAAATATTATTTAACCAGAGATGCCTCCCTGGCCACCGTATATGTCACTTACACGTATGTTCCTTAACGAGTACCCGACTTTCCTTTTGGTTCCACCTTAAAGTTATATAAACTTTTGTATACAAAACACACTCACTCAACACATGTACACTTTTGTTTCTATATCTATTTCTGCGCAGAAATTGTCTTCAGGCCAAGAGTGTTACCAATTAGGAGCAGGATCTGTTAAACTAAATTTCAGATTTTCCAAAAATAGATTTGCGTTATTTACCGCGTCGCGTTATCTACCGCTGTGCGTTACTTATCGCCTTTGCGCCACTTATCGCTTTTGCGCTACTTATCGCTTTTGCGCTAATTCAACTTTATCACAACTTGAGCTACGTGGGCGTAACCAGACGCTACGTTGCGTAATGTACGCTGCGTGCGTCTGCCTTTCGGATTGCGTACGCTAGTCTTTGTTAGCGACACGTGTACGCAATGCAAAGGATCCACCGTAACACAATATATATTTTATCAATGTAGATGATCCCTGATCATCTACCGCAATCCACACTGCACACTGGCTGCCTCGTCTCTCGGACAAGCCGTGTGTTGTTCTATTCTTTAACTATTACCTCTATTTATTAAATAACAGCAAATCTCCTTTTAGCCCTTTCTATCAACTATAAAATTTGGCAAACAGGAATAGTGATATACGAAAAATGAAACAGAAATGCAGATATATGCGTGCGTACGCAAGACAAAAGACAAATAAACAGTTTTAAAAAGACACAAGCGTTTTGTTCTTACTTCCGGTTACCGGATTCCTTCAGCACTCTTTACCTAAGTGAAGCAGACGCTTATCCCGTCAGCAACTGCGAGACAACCTCCCACCCTTTTGCTGGGGGATAATGTCTGCTGATCTACCTAGTGCAGATGTGAAAAGGATCGGACGAGTCCCCAATTGACAATGCTAAATTCCTATGTCGTATAAACAACCCTTATGAAGCTAAGAACACTGTACGCTGTTTACTTAAGAAATACTGTAATGGTACGCTATTTGCGTAACGATCGCTCAGCCGTAGGCGAGACGCTCAAGCGTCACGTTCGCTCACGGCCCAGCGATCACAGGACACGTTATTGGTTATGTCTAGGGGAAAGATTCGCTATGGCGTAGCATACACTCGAGACCACGAGGAGGTCACCAGCGATGCAGACGCTCACAACACTATACCTTGATATTAAACCTTATACCGACGAAACACACAGAATACCTTTAATGTGAGTACAGGGTGTAAATGCAACTTTGTGTAGCCTGACTACCTACAAAGCTGTTTGAGCGTCACCGACGCTCAAGTGAACACTTAACACTATAGAAAATACACAGATACTGGTTTAGGGTTCCAAAGCCTATTAACTGTATTATATCTAGTATACTTGTAAAAGAGTAACACAGTACAAATGATACACTACAATATAACAAAGACTTCCTAACCAAACACCTAACTAAGGGATAAACTACAATACTATCCTGGCCTAACACAATACAATACAATACTATAAAGTTTAGTCTAGGGGAGTTACGAGAGAAAAGAGAAAATAGAGAGAGAGAAATAGACACAGAGGGAGAGAGAGGAATTGGCTCACAGAAAGACAATGATTACGGAGAGAACTTACGCACAAAGGGTATGATCGCCTGCGCCTCGATATCCAGCTCCCGATTATCAGCAGATAACCGTTGATGAGAGAGTGAGAGCTGGATGTGGTCGGCCTGCCTATTTATGCCCCACACACAATGCAATCTCCTGGTCCTACAATCCTTCAGTTTATTGGACACAGGAATTCGGCCCTGTACTGTAACCAAAGGTCATAGGTTGATTCATACAGGTGGGCTGTGCTGAGTTTAAACGGCTCAGGTGGGTGGGAAACTGGGTTTCCCGCCGCATACCTGAGTATGGGTAAATAATAGAAATGGACATAAACTTCTTATGTTCATAACTATTCGCACGAGCGATTAATACGCTCCAAACCAACACCGGAATATTGCTAATTAAATACTCTTCCGATGGGTACCAAATACTGCTGTATGACTCCTGTTAGACCCTTCGTACAATACAAAGAGGGATTCCTCCGCTCAGGGACATTCTATCTAAACCAAACTTACAGAAACTATTGAGGGGAACATGATCTATAAACGACATTAATTGTGAACTTTTGTAACGAATGAGTCGCACGCTACGATCACATAAACTCTACCGTAAATGCGCATACTGCGCGTGCGAGTGCACGCTATTGCGGGTATGCGCTTCCACGGGAGAGCATACGCATGCGCAGCACGGACCAGTGTGCGGTGCAAATATGGCAGTGTGCATTGAGACATTTTTCTGACTTCGACAGCTCTCCAAAACCTTGCGGTGAACTGTACCCCTCGATCAGAGACTATTTCTTGAGGTAAACCATGCAACCGAAAGTGTTCCCGGATGAACAACAAAGCCAATTTGGGAGCTGTCGGTAGACCTGTCAATGGAACGAAGTGCGCCATCTTTGAAAAACGGTCAACAATCACCCAGATGGTATTGGAACCCTTGGAACAGGGCAACTCGGTAATTAAGTCCATGGAAATATGAGTCCAGGGTTTCATAGGAATGGGTAGAGGACGAAGCAACCCGGCAGGAGGTAGACGAGGAGATTTATGCTGCGTACACTGTGGACAAGAATTAACGTAATCCTGTACATCCTTCTTCATGGTGTCCCACCAGTAAGACCTTTGCAGAAACTTGAGCATCTTCTGGACGCCGGGATGACCGGAGAACTTGGAGATATGAGCCCACTGCAGTATTTTCGGCCGGAATTTAGTTGGTACAGACATTCTCCCAGGGGGAGGATCCGGAGTAGTGGAAGAAGCGGAAACAGAAATTGGATTCAGAATTAAACTCCGTTCAAAAGAATCCTCTTCATCTGTAGGAGTTTGTGAACGAGAGAGCGCATCAGCTTTAGTATTGAAAGTCCCGGCCCGGTACTTGATAACAAAAGAAAATCGAGTGAAGAAAAGCGCCCATCTAGCTTGGCGAGGATGCAAACACTGAGCGGTTGTAATGTACAACAAATTTTTGTGATCGGTGTAAATAGTAATCACGTTTGGCCCCTTCTAAAAGATACCTCCATTCCTCCAAAGCGGATTTTATTGCCAAGAGTTCTTGATCACCAATAGTATAATTCCGTTCGGCCGGAGAGAACTTTCGAGAGTGGAAGCCACACGGATGCAATTTCTTATCCGAGGAGTACTGAGGACGGCTCCGATTGAGGACGCATCAACCTCCAGGAAGAAAGGTTCTTCGAAATTTGGTTGTTAAAGAAACGGGGCAGACATAAAAGCTGATTCAAAGTAGGTGAAAGCTTCCATGGCTTCGGGAAACCACAAACCCAGGTTGGAGCCCTTTCTGGTCAAAGCGGTAATGGGTGCAACTATAGTAGAGAAACCCCTAATGAATTTCCTGTAATAGTTCGCAAAGCCCAGGAATCTTTGTATTGCTTTCAAGGAGAGGGGCTGAGTCCAGTCACGAATGGCAGAGAGTTTCTCCGGGTCCATGCGAAGTTCTGTCCCCGAGATGATATAACCGAGGAACGGAATTGATGTTACTTCGAAGGTACATTTGGAGATCTTAGCATAAAGATGATTCCTTCGTAAACGGTGGAGCACCTCTTTGACCTGCGTCCTGTGATCAACAAGTTCTTTGGAAAAAATCAGTATGTCGTCTAAATATACCACAACACTTCGATATAACATGTCTCGGAAAATTTCGTTGACAAATACCTGGAAGGAGGCAGGGGCATTACTAAGGCCGAACGGCATCACCATATATTCATAATGCCCATCCCTGGTATTGAAGGCGGTCTTCCATTCATCCCCTTCTCGGATGCGTATAAGATTATAGGCTCCCCTCAAATCGAGCTTGGGGAAAACGCGGGTGCCACGAACCCTATCAAATAACTCTGATTAGTGGCAAGGGGTATTTATTGATGGTGAGATCGTTTAAGCCGCGGTAGTCAATACATGGTCTCAACCCCCCGTCCTTCTTTACAAAAAAGAAGCCCGCTCCAGCCGGGGAGATAGAGGGGAGAATGAATCCCTTGAGCAAATTGGACTTCATATAATCCGACATAGCTTGAGTCTCAGGAAGTGACAAAGGATATGTGCGGCCCCGGGGCGGCATCTTCCCTGAGATGAGATCAATGGGGCAGTCCCAAGGCCTATGGGGTGGTAACTGGTCAGCCGCCTGTTCCGAAAACACATCCTTGAACCCTTGATAAGCCTCCGGAATATGCTCTTCGTCCGACTTAGAAGAGACACGGAGCTGACAGACGGGAGTGAGACAGTTAGCGTGATAAAAAGAACTCCAAGACAGAATTTGAGAAGACTTCCAATCAATGTGGGGATTGTGAATTTTGAGCCAAGGCATTCAGAGGACCAGATCATTATGCATTTCCGGAGTCACCAAGAATTCCAGACATTCTTGATGTAGAGCTCCGACCTGCAGCTTAACTGGCTCCGTGCGCCACGTTATGAGACCCTTGGATATTCTAGTACCATTGATAGCCGTCAAAGAAATAGGCCGCTCGATAGGCCGTACCTTTAAATCCATGCTTTGGACACAGGATGAAAGAAACGAAGTTCCCCGCAGCTCTGAAATCCAACAGGGCTTCACAAGACTTGGAGATTGACTTGGTGATTGAAGACACAGGAAGCAAACAATCCAAAATTGGAGAAGATTTAATCGTGACCCCCAACTTGACTCCTCCGGAACAAGCTAGGCCTGCCCGTTTCCCGGACGGGATTTGCAGAATTTGATGAAGTGATCTGCGGCCCCGCAGTACAGACAGAGTTTGCCCTCACGACGACGCTGTCGTTCTTCTGGAGTCAATCGGGATCGGTTAATCTGCATGGGTTCGTCCGGACTTGGTACCACCACTTGCCTAGAGGGAGGAAGCCGGACCCTGGAACGCTCTGATCGACTACGTTCACCTCCACATTCCTGCATCCGGAGATCCACCTTGACGCAGAGAGAGGTCAGTTCCTTCAACGAATCCGGGAGTTCCCTAGTGACCAGCTCATCCTTCAGGCGATCAGAGAGACCGTTCCAGAAAGCAGCTCTCAGGGCATCATTATTCCAGCGAAGTTCAGAAGCAATGGTCTGAAAATGAACCACGTACTGGCCCACGGATCGGGAGCCCTGACGGATGCAAGTCAGAAGAGGCCGTGGTCATCCTGCCGGGCTCGTCGAAAATTCTTCGGAAGGACGTGATGAACTCAGTGTAATTGGAAGACCAATGAATCAGATCGTTCCCATAGTGGAGACACCCAATCCAATGCAGAAGCTTCAAGCAAAGAAATAATATATGCCACCTTGGACCGGTCTGTGGGAAGATTATGTGCGAGTAGCTCGAAATGAACTTCGCATTGGTTTAAGAAACCTCGACAATTTTTTGGATTCCCATTATAACGGGAAGGAGTAGGGAGTTGAAGGCGCGGACTGATACCAGCCGATGGGTGAACATTGCTGGGGGCGGCAACTGGTGCGGCTACGGGAATCGGGGCCGGAATTACAGAAGCTAAGGATGCTTGAATCTGATCCAGACGACCGGACACCTCCTGGAGGTACTGCATCACTTAGCCCTGTGTTGCTTCCTGACTTTGCACGCGGGAAGCCAAGTTCTGGATGGCACTTGAGTCCGTGTTCCGATCCCCCGGGTCCATGAGGCCTGAGTATACCATCACTGACCTGGTTTGGCGGTGTTGTGGACTCGAGGTTTCATCCGGTGACCGGGAAGAGGAACCGCAACTGGGACTCAGCAGAGACGGACGAATATAGGTTTTCCTCATGCAGGATTTGGTCGGCAGACAGGAGGCACGTGTGGACGCTGGAGGTCTCCTGAAAGACAGACCTTGAAAAGGCGTTGATGAATCGGTGAAGACTATCGGATGCTGGAGACACCAACCGCGCTTGAGAGCACTGGGTGCTTGGAGGCACCGAGGTGCTTGTAGGCGCTGAAGTGCTTGGAGGCACGGAGATCACAGCTTCTGTAGCAGAATAGATGATACTCAGGCGCCGGAGCTCTGCCCGGCGTCTGAATTTGAACTTCCCGCCAGCGTCTGATTGGAGAAGCGCTTGATGACGTCACCCGCACCTTCAGTGAACGCCGAGCATACCCGCGACGTTCACACTATGAGCGCTGGACGGAGCGCCGGGAGCCGGGGACCACCAGCGAGGACGGCCGCCCGGAGATCCAGCGCCCCCAGAGAAGCAAGTACGGCGGCGGCATGACAGTCTGGGCGTTGAGGAAGTAGAAGAGGACGCTCTGTCGACAGACCCTGCAGGTTTTAGAACCAATGCCGTCTAGGCCACGCTGGAGCGACTAGAATTAGTATTCCTCCTTCTTGCTTGGACTTCCGCAGGACCCTCGGCGGGAGTGACACTGGAGGGAACACGTATGGCAGCCGAAAGTTCCATGGAATGTCTAGTGCGTCCACGAATGCTGCTTGAGTATCCCTGGTCCTTGATCCCAAGACCGGAACTTTGTGATTGTGTCGAGACACCATCAGGTTTACGTCTGGTAGGCCCCAGCTGTCCACTAAGAGTTGAAAGACTTCCAAATGAAGACTCCACTCTCCAGCATGCACGTCCTGGCGACTGAGGAAATCCACTTCCCAGTTTAGGACGATCGGAATGAAAACTGACGATATTGCTGGCAGATGGCGTTCCACCCAACAAAGGATCTTTGACACTACCAACATTGCCATGCGGCTTCAAATGCCGCCTTGATGGTTTTTGTATGCCACCGTGGTGGCGTTGTCTGACCGTATCAGGTTGTTCTGTAGTAGAGGTGGGGCGAGGGTTAACGCATTGAACACCGCCAGCAACTCCAGAATGTTTATCGAAAGGAGTGATTCTTCTCTGGTCCAGCAACCCTGGAAATAGTGTTGCTCCAACACCGCACCCCATCCCCGCAGGCTGGTATCTGTTGTCAACAGGACCCAGTTGGGGATCCAGAAGGGATGACCCCTGGTCAGTTGCTGATCCTGGATCCACTAGGTCAGTGATATCCGAACCTCCGGAGTCAAAGTGATCATGTGAGACCTGATCCGATGAGGTAGGCCATCCCACTTGGAAAGGATTAACCTCTGCAGAGGGCGGGAATTAAATGGGGTGTACTCCACCATGTCGAATGTCGACACCATTAGGCCAAGCACTTGCATCACAGAGTGTAACGACACTCTGTAGCAGGTAAGAAAGTATCTTATCCTGTCCTGACGTTTCAGGACTTTCTCCAGAGACAAGAACAGACATTGACTTTGTGTGTCCAGGAGTGCTCCCAGGTGCACCATGCTCTGAGCTGGGACCAGCGAGGATTTCTTCCAATTGATCAGCCACCCGTGGGCTTGCAGGAAGCTTACTATCAGTTGTAGATGACTGAGGAGGACATCGTGGGAGTTTGCCAGGATCAGCAGGGTCATCTAGATATGGCAGGATCCTGATTCCCTGACAACGGAGATGCGCCGTCATTACGGCCATGACCTTGGTGAAAATCTGACGAGCTGTAGCCAGTCCAAATGGCAGAGCCTGGAACTGATAGTGTAAATTGCCAATAGCAAACCGCAGATATTGCTGATGTGACTTGGCAATAGGTATATGCAGGTACACATCCTGTATATCCAGGGATACCATATAGTCTCCGGGTTCCATCGGCAGTACAATTGAGCACAGCGTTTCTATAGGGAACTTGGATACTCTCACAAACTTGTTTAATGATTTGAGGTTGAGGATAGGCCGGAAGGACCAATTCGGGTTCGGTATTAGAAACAGGGTCAAGTTGTTACCACTGCCTCTCTGGGACAGAGGTACCGGCACTACCACTCCTGTATCCAGGAGAGAACTCACAACTTGCTGCAAAGCTTGCGCCTGTAACTGATCCGAGGGGATGACCGTGGCACAAAACTGGTGAGGGGGACGTCGCTTAAACGAGACTACATACCCGTGAGAGACAACTTCTCGCACCCATGCGTCTGAAGTGGTCTTTAACCAGACCTGGGTGAACTGCAGAAGTCAGCCTCCCACCCAGGGGGAGGCCCGCCCTGTCAGGTGGCAGGCTTGTCTTGTTTAGACGCAGGCTGACGGGGCGCTCAGGACTGCTTTGTCTTGAGCTAAGTGGTTATGCCTGACCTTTTGCTTTCCCTTGAGGCCGAAAGGAACGAAAAGTGATACCTTCTACCTTCTGTGCAGAAGAATTAGTATTTGTGTGGAAGGCAGTCTTAACAACCGCCAGTTCAGACCCAATTTTATTTAGGTCTTCTCCAACTAAAATGTCTCCCTTAAAAAGGGAGTACCTCCAAAGGTCTTTTTGGAGTTCAGGTCCACCTTCCATGACCTTAAACACAGAATACGGCTAGCCAGGACAGATGTAGTAGACACCTTGACCGCCAACGCACCCGCCTCAGAGGACGCCTCCTGTAATAGGTGGCGCCGGTAATGTGTGAAAGATATTGTCTGGCACTGACAGATATATCGTCGGGCAGCTCATCCTCTGTTGCCTGAACCCATGCTTCGATACCTTTAGCAGCCCAAGGCGGCAATAGTGGGTCTACGTACAGCACCTGTAAGGGAGTAAATAGGATTTCAGGCATCCCTCCACACACTTATCTTTCGTTTCTTTCAGAGAAGTGACAGTAGTGACAGAGTGGATGACACCACTAGGCGGGTGACATGAAAATACACCGGCGGTGAATTTTCCCCACTTGTTACATAACTCTGCAGGGGGAGGATAGCGAGTCAAGGCCCGCTTAGAGAGAGAGGGAACTTTTTTTCCCTGGATTAGCCCAAGGTTCCTGCCGGATGTCCACCAAACGGTAAGAATGGAGTAATAGATCTTTAACCACCTTCTGCCTCTTAAACATATCAGTTTTCTTAGTGACAGTAGTGGATTCCTCATCATCATCAGTGTTTTGTAGGACTTGCTTAATAGCAACCACTAGAGCAGGAACATAAATCTGCAGTTCAGAGTCCTTGTCAGAAAAACTGATTCAGTGTCTGACAGGACAGTACCCTCCTCTTCAGCTGAAACATCTGAGAAATTCGTGGATTCAGAGGAAGAAGCAGCCCGCTTAGATGACCCAGAGACACGGGAGTGACCTGAGGTAGATTAACCGCAACTGGTTAGACCAGAGGTTCTCAATCTCGGTCCTCGGGAGCCCACACAGTGCATGTTTTGCAGGTAACCCAGCAGGTGCACAGGTGTATTAATTACTCACCGACACATTTTAAAAGGTCCACAGGTGGAGCTAATAATTTCACTTGCGATTCTGTAAGGAGACCTGCAAAACATGCACTGTGTGGGCCCCCGAGGACCGAGTTTGAGAACCTCTGGGTTAGACAAACCATCCGCTCAAGGCGGATTCATCACAGGGACAATTTGAGGCTGTAATGGCACAGGTGGTCCCATAGGGGGCGTCAAGCTTTCCACTAGAGTACCCAGTAGGTTTGAGAACGTAGCCCAGTATGGCTCCTGATTGGGTACAGGAGCTACGGACTGACTGAGGAAAGTATGACAGAGTAAACAGACCATCATACACAGATTCCCCGCTCAGGTAAATCTGTGGAGCATACTCTGCACGATGCAGGAGCGCCCCCAGATTTCCCGCTCTTTCTGTAAGACATTGTACACAAATGCAACACAGAGCGATTTAGTACGATGAAACCAGACAGAATAGAATACCTGCCAATAAATCCGTTAGTATGTGACGGAGTCCCCAGTACACAACACCTGTGATTAATTCCGGTATTATGTGACTGAATACACAGTAGATCACCCGTAAAAGGTAAATACTGTGACGCGGTATATAAATGACCCTGATGCATCTAGTCCTTAGGGAAAGTGAAACCTCACAGCAGATACAGGCACACACAGTCACAGTGACAATGCAGATAATTATCAGTTATGACAATAAAACTGCACTGGACTAGTATACAATACTAATAATAAGAATTTACTTACCGATAATTCTATTTCTCGGAGTCCGTAGTGGATGCTGGGGTTCCTGAAAGGACCATGGGGAATAGCGGCTCCGCAGGAGACAGGGCACAAAAAGTAAAGCTTTAGGATCAGGTGGTGTGCACTGGCTCCTCCCCCTATGACCCTCCTCCAAGCCTCAGTTAGGATACTGTGCCCGGACGAGCGTACACAATAAGGAAGGATTTTGAATCCCGGGTAAGACTCATACCAGCCACACCAATCACACTGTACAACCTGTGATCTGAACCCAGTTAACAGTATGATAACAGCGGAGCCTCTGAAAAGATGGCTCACAACAATAATAACCCGATTTTTGTAACTATGTACAAGTATTGCAGATAATCCGCACTTGGGATGGGCGCCCAGCATCCACTACGGACTCCGAGAAATAGAATTATCGGTAAGTAAATTCTTATTTTCTCTATCGTCCTAGTGGATGCTGGGGTTCCTGAAAGGACCATGGGGATTATACCAAAGCTCCCAAACGGGCGGGAGAGTGCGGATGACTCTGCAGCACCGAATGAGAGAACTCCAGGTCCTCCTTAGCCAGGGTATCAAATTTGTAGGATTTTACAAACGTGTTTGCCCCTGACTAAATAGCCGCTCTGCAAAGTTGTAAAGCCGAGACCCCTCGGGCAGCCGCCCAAGATGAGCCCACCTTCCTTGTGGAATGGGCATTTACATATTTTGGCTGTGGCAGGCCTGCCACAGAATGTGCAAGCTGAATTGTATTACACATCCAACTAGCAATAGTCTGCTTAGAAGCAAGAGCACCCAGTTTGTTGGGTGCATACAGGATAACAGCAAGTCAGTTTTCCTGACTCCAGCCGTCCTGGAACCTATATTTTCAGGGCCCTGACAACATCTAGCAACTTGGAGTCCTCCAAGTCCCTAGTAGGCGCAAGGCACCACAATAAGCTGGTTCAAGTGAAACACTGACACCACCTTAGGGAGAGAACTGGGGACGAGTCCGCAGCTCTGCCCTGTCCGAATGGACAAACAGATATGGGCTTTTTTGAGAAAAAACCCACCAATTTGACACTCGCCTGTCTAGGCCAGGGCCAAGAGCATGGTCACTTTTCATGTGAGATGCTTCAAATCCACAGATTTGACTGGTTTTAAACCAATGTGATTTGAGGAATCCCAGAACTACGTTGAGATCCCACAGTGCCACTGGAGGCACAAAAGGGGGTTGTATATGCAATACTCCCTTGACAAACTTCTGGACTTCAGGAACTGAAGCCAATTCTTTCTGGAAGAAAATCGACAGGGCCGAAATTTGAACCTTAATGGACCCCAATTTGAGGCCCATAGACACTCCTGTTTGCAGGAAATGCAGGAATCGACCGAGTTGAAATTTCTTCGTGGGGCCTTCCTGGCCTCACACCACGCAACATATTTTCGCCACATGTGGTGATAATGTTGTGCGGTCACCTCCTTTCTGGCTTTGACCAGGGTAGGAATGACCTCTTCCGGAATGCCTTTTTCCCTTAGGATCCGGCGTTCCACCGCCATGCCGTCAAACGCAGCTGCGGTAAGTCTTGGAACAGACATGGTACTTGCTGAAGCAAGTCCCTTCTTAGCGGCAGAGGCCATAAGTCCTCTGTGAGCATCTCTTGAAGTTCCGGGTACCAAGTCCTTCTTGGCCAATCCGGAGCCATGAGTATAGTTCTTACTCCTCTACGTCTTATAATTCTCAGTACCTTAGGTATGAGCAGAGGAGGGAACACATACACCGACTGGTACACCCACGGTGTTACCAGAACGTCCACAGCTATTGCCTGAGGGTCTCTTGACCTGGCGCAATACCTGTCCCGTTTTTTGTTCAGACGGGACGCCATCATGTCCACCTTTGGTATTTCCCAACGGTTTACAATCATGTGGAAAAACTTCCCGATGAAGTTTCCACTCTCCCGGGTGGAGGTCGCTGCTGAGGAAGTCTGCTTCCCAGTTTCCATTCCCGGAATGAAACACTGCTGACAGTGCTATCACATGATTTTCCTCCTGCTTCTTGTGCCGCCCTGTCTGTTTACGTGGGCGACTGCCGTGATGTTTTTCCCCACTGGATCAATACCGGCTGACCTTGAAGCAGAGGTCTTGCTAAGCTTAGAGCATTATAAATTTACCCTTAGCTCCAGTATATTTATGTGGAGAAAAGTCTCCAGACTTGATCACACTCCCTGGAAATTTTTTCCTTGTGTGACTGCTCCCCAGCCTCTCGGGCTGGCCTCCGTGGTCACCAGCATCCAATCCTGAATGCCGAATCTGCGGCCCTCTAGAAGATGAGCACTCTGTAACCACCACAGGAGAGACACCCTTGTCCTTGGATATAGGGTTTTCCGCTGATGCATCTGAAGATGCGATCCGGACCATTTGTCCAGCAGATCCCACTGAAAAGTTCTTGCGTGAAATCTACCGAATGGAATTGCTTCGTAGGAAGCCACCATTTTTACCAGGACCCTTGTGCAATGATGCACTGATTTTAGGAGGTTCCTGACTAGCTCGGATAACTCCCTGGCTTTCTCTTCCGGGAGAAACACCTTTTTCTGGACTGTGTCCAGAATCATCCCTAGGCACAGCAGACGTGTCGTCGGGATCAGCTGCGATTTTGGAATATTTAGAATCCACCCGTGCTGTTGTAGCAGTATCCGAGATAGTGCTTTTCCGACCTCCAACTGTTCCCTGGTCTTTGCCCTTATCAGGAGATCGTCCAAGTAAGGGATAATTAAGACGCCTTTTCTTCGAAGAAGAATCATCATTTCGGCCATTACCTTGGTAAAGACCCGGGGTGCCGTGGACAATCCAAACGGCAGCGTCTGAAACTGATAGTGACAGTTCTGTACCACAAACCTGAGGTACCCTTAGTGAGAAGGGCAAATTTGGGACATGGAGGTAAGCATCCCTGATGTCCCGGGACACTATATAGTCCCCTTCTTCCTGGTTCGTTATCACTGCTCTGAGTGACTCCATCTTGATTTGAACCTTTGTAAGTGTTCAAATTTTTTTAGATTTAGAATAGGTCTCACCTAGCCTTCTGGCTTCAGTACCACAATATAGTGTGGAATAATACCCCTTTCCTTGTTGTAGGAGGGGTACTTTGATTATCACCTGCTGGGAATACAGCTTGTGAATTGTTTCCCATACTGCCTCCTTGTCGGATGGAGACCTTAGTAAAGCAGACTTCAGGAGCCTGCGAAGGGGAAACGTCTCGACATTCCAATCTGTACCCCTGGGATACTACTTGTAGGATCCAGGGATCCTGTACGGTCCCAGCGTCATGCTGAGAGCTTGGCAGAAGCGGTGGAATGCTTCTGTTCCTGGGAATGGGCTGCCTGCTGCAGTCTTCTTCCCTTTCCTCTATCCCTGGGCAGATATGACTCTTATAGGGACGAAAGGACTGAGGCTGAAAAGACGGTGTCTTTTTCTGCAGAGATGTGACTTAGGGTAAAAACGGTGGATTTTCCAGCAGTTGCCGTGGCCACCAGGTCCGATGGACCGACCCCAAATAACTCCTCTTCCTTTATACGGCAATACACCTTTGTGCCGTTTGGAATCTGCATCACCTGACCACTGTCGTGTCCATAAACATCTTCTGGCAGATATGGACATCGCACTTACTCTTGATGCCAGAGTGCAAATATCCCTCTGTGCATCTCGCATATATAGAAATGCATCCTTTAAATGCTCTATAGTCAATAAAATACTGTCCCTGTCAAGGGTATCAATATTTTTAGTCAGGGAAACCGACCAAGCCACCCCAGCTCTGCACATCCAGGCTGAGGCGATCGCTGGTCGCAGTATAACACCAGTATGTGTGTATATACTTTTTATGATATTTTCCAGCCTCCTGTCAGCTGGCTCCTTGAGGACGGCCCTATCTATAGACGGTACCGCCACTTGTTTTGATAAGCGTGTGAGCGCCTTATCCACCCTAAGGGGTGTTTCCCAACGCGCCCTAACTTCTGGCGGGAAAGGGTATACCGCCAATAATTTTCTATCGGGGGGAACCCACGCATCATCACACACTTCATTTAATTTATCTGATTCAGGAAAAACTACAGGTAGTTTTTTCACATCCCACATAATACCCTCTTTTGTGGTACTTGTAGTATCAGAAATATGTAACACCTCCTTCATTGCCCTTAACAAGTAACGTGTGGCCCTAAAGGGAAATACGTTTGTTTCTTCACCGTCGACACTGAATCAGTGTCCGTGTCTGTGTCTGTCGACCGACTGAGGTAAAAGGACGTTTTAACGCCCCTGACGGTGTTTGAGACGCCTGGGCAGGTACTAATTTGTTTGCCAGCCGTCTCATGTCGCCAACCGACCTTGCAGCGTGTTGACATTATCACGTAATTCCATAAATAAGCCATCCATTCCGGTGTCGACTCCCTAGAGAGTGACATCACCATTACAGGCAATTTGCTCCGCCTCCTCACCAACATCGTCCTCATACATGTCGACACACACGTACCGACATATAGCACACACACACAGGGAATGCTCTGATAGAGGACAGGACCCCACTAGCCCCTTGGGGAGACAGAGGGAGAGTTTGCCAGCACACACCAAAGCGCTATATTTTACAGGGATAGCCTTATAATAAGTGCTCCCTTATAGCTGCTTTTATAAAATCACAATTTCGCCAAATTTTGCCCCCCCTCTCTTGATTTAACCCTGTTTCTGTAGTGCAGTGCAGGGGAGAGCCTGGGAGCCTTCCTGACCAGCGGAACTGTGTGAGGAAATGGCGCTGTGTGCTGAGGAGATAGGCCCCGCCCCCTTTTCGGCGGGCTCGTCTCCCGCTAAAAAATGGATTCTGGCAGGGGTTAAATATCTCCATATAGCCCCGGAGGCTATATGTGAGGTATTTTTTGCCAAAAAAAGGATTTTCATTGCTGCCCAGGGCGCCCCCCTCCCAGCGCCCTGCACCCTCAGTGACTGCCGTGTGAAGTGTGCTGAGAGCAATGGCGCACAGCTGCAGTGCTGTGCGCTACCTTAAGAAGACTGAGGAGTCTTCTGCCGCCGATTCTGGACCTTCTTCTCTTTTCAGCATCTGCAAGGGGGCCGGCGGCGAGGCTCCGGTGACCATCCAGGCTGTACCTGTGATCGTCCCTCTGGAGCTAATGTCCAGTAGCCAAAGAAGCCAATCCATCCTGCACGCAGGTGAGTTCACTTCTTCTCCCCTAAGTCCCTCGATGCAGTGATCCTGTTGCCAGCAGGACTCACTGTAAAATAAAAAACCTAAGCTAAACTTTTCTAAGCAGCTCTTTAGGAGAGCCACCTAGATTGCACCCTTCTCGGCCGGGCACAAAAACCTAACTGAGGCTTGGAGGAGGGTCATAGGGGGAGGAGCCAGTGCACACCACCTGATCCTAAAGCTTTACTTTTTGTGCCCTGTCTCCTGCGGAGCCGCTATTCCCCATGGTCCTTTCAGGAACCCCAGCATCCACTAGGACGATAGAGAAATAAATATATTATATATATATATATATATATATATATATATATATAATATATATTTATTTATTTTTTTATTAACACAGTACAGTCCTAGACCGGAGGTATTTATCTATATCACAATACTCGTACAATGGGGGTCATTCTGAGTTGATCGCTAACTGCCGTTCGCAGGGCAGCGATCAGGCTAAAAATCTGCATTTCTGCGCATGTCCAGCACTGCGCATACGCGTCATACGGGTACAAAGCCCGTTGTCGTTGTGCACAGGTTCTAGCGATGTTTTCAGTCGCACAGACGGCCGCAAGAAGATTGACAGGAAGAGGGCGTTTCTGGGTGTCAACTGACCGTTTTCAGGGAGTGTTTGCAAAAACGCAGGCGTGGCTGGGCGGGTGTATGACGTGAAATCCGGACACTAATAGGCTGCAGTGATCGCAAGCGCTGAGTAGGTTCAGAGCTACTCAGAAACTGCACAAACTGTTTTTGCAGAGCTCGGCTGCACATGCGTTCACACTTCTGCTAAGCTAAAATACACTCCCCAGTGGGGGGCGGCATAGCGTTTGCACGGCTGCTAAAACTAGCGATCAACTCGGAATGACCCCCAATATATCCTGTATTTGGTACACTTTTTCTTAATGAACGCTGTCTGTACATGTAGAATTACTCAAGTGTTTGTAAAGCCACAGCGCTGTATACAGGCGGCTTTACAAGGGAGACCTTGCCCTGCAGTCCCGGAGACCAGCTGCAGCTATTCCTAAGATGACGCCCAGCATCTCAGTCAGGGAGTGAGGGAGAGTGTGAGGAAGCTCCATGGCGGGAAAATCTGCAGTAGATGGTGCCCTGGGCTGGGGCTACAGGTCAAGTGCCGGCTCCCCTATGCTGGGCCTCACTGCCTGGTACTACGCAGCCTTACTAACAGGGGCGTTAGTACACCCGACCTGTACTCCTATGTCCTGGTGGATATAGTGGGGTCCCTGTGCGTAACAGCTACGAAGATGGCGTCGCAGTCCATCTCCCTAGACTGCGATCATAGCACGAGTTAGTGGAGGGTCCCATCTGGGGGACCCTCTTATCTCCTCCTTGTAGCAGCCACGCGAACCAGAAGAGCGTCTGCAACCGTGTGCCTAGAACCAGAGATTATCCGCCGCAAGTACCCACGAACTGAGCCACGGGAGTATGCGACACCACTTGGGAGGTGACGGAGACGCAGCACTGAATGTCACTCTGGTGTAGAGATGTGCCCTGTATCGCAGGGCACATCAGAGCAGCAGCGACGGGTGTTCGGTGCAGGGACCGCGTATTGGTTCCCTGCACCGGACCAGAGGCGGAGACGAGCAGAGCCGCAGCAGCGGCGCTTCAAAATTGGCGGTATTGGCAGCCAATCTGAAGCGCTGGCAGCGGGATTTCAAATCCAGCGCCGTCCACAAGCCAATCACGGCTCGCGGGGCGCCGGCCAATCACGGCTCGCGGGGCGCCGGCCAATCACGTGTGGGTGCGGCGATCCAATCGGCGCTCACCGCGTAATAGGCCCCGCCCCCAGGGTGTGATGTCAGACGCCGCCGGGAGCAAGAGAAGACGGGAGGCCGCGCTGAAGAACGGCGAAGAGCCGGGCGGTGCTGAAGAGGAGAGTACGCCGCGGGAACAGCTCCGGTGGCTGCGGAAGAGGCCAGAAGACACCGGGCTCTAGAGAGAAGATGTCAAGCGGCGGCTGGGCGCTGAGAAGAGGCGGCGGGACGGGCCAGCGGCAGAACAGCGCAGCTGAGGACCCGGAGAGGCCACCAGGGGAGGAATGCAGAAGAGCCAACGAAACTCCCCCCTGGTGCCTCTCCCACCGTAACAGGTAGGCCCTCGGTGAGGGCACCGGTTAATCCCTTCCTCCCTAGAGCACCAGGGAACGGGCATTAGGCCCGTGGGCACAGTCAGGCCACAGGCCTGTGGCGCTGCAGACAGGCACTAGGCCCATGGGTAATAGCATTAGAGGGCATTAGGCCTGAGCTACATTAGACTGCATTAGGCCCTAGTTTGCGGCCACTAGGGATATAAGGTGACCGTGGGCATTAGGCCCAGGTCACCCCACGAGCCCAAAGTTAGGCGGGCGCTAGGCCCAAGGGCAAAGTCAGGCCTCTGGCCTGTGGTCAGTAAGGGGGCAGTAGGCCCAAGTAAGTGTACGGGAGGTGGGTAGGCTGTACGGCGCCCACTCCCCAGAGAGCAGGTAGGAATTTAAAAGGACAGCACCATTTAACCTTGTACTGTGATATTGTGATGTGTTGTTTGCTGATAGTTTGTGTCTAGTTTGTTGCACCACACACACAGAGCTTGTTTGAGGACTCTGCCGTTATAGTTAGTGTAGCGGTGTTACACCAGTATAGAGTTGGGCCCTGCACGGCTGTTGTTTCTCTGCCTCCTTACAGGGACCTGTAAGTGGAGAAGGAGTTTGCAGTGCAAGATTGGCAACGGTGAGTAACATCTGTGTCTGTCTGTCCCCTGAACGCCGGAATAGGGTTTTGCTCACGGACGTGAGAACCCCTTTTATCAACTACGCGCGAGTGTGTGTGAAAATTGGGTGGCTGAGGCTGTGATGACCTTTCACCCAAACGGTGAAGGTCACCGCCACCCCTGGGGTATCCCCTTTTCTGGTGGAAGAAGGATTGATACCCCCCCTTAAGCTGGTTTACTTTCTCCACAGTTCGTCCGTCGTCGGCTCCGAGAGGGGATCACCGTGTCCAGATCCAACTGAAGATTTCCAGGTCCGTTGAAGGTTCCGTGACCTGAGGGCGAGAGAGTGCGGCGCCTGGTGAGTAGTGAGTCTACACCTGCATGGCAGCAGGCACTACACCGCACCGCCACCCTCTTACACCGACATGTAACTGCGCTGCAGCCCTTGAAGTCTTTTTTACTTTTCTTCAGGCAGCCCTTCAGTTAGTGACCGCCCCCAATGCATCCTGGGACAGCCTAAAGCTTTAGTCTGTTGGTGCCTCTCTGGATCAAGATCCCACTCTACACCCCGATGTTTTCCTTGTGGAATACACAGTGTACCCTGCTACAGAAATTAAGCTATAAACATATTCCAAACAGCAGCTGCTGTATACCAGTATGACAATCGCCAAGTCCGATAGCGTGTGTCTTTCTCCACAGCTGAGGACAGGGGGCGCCCGCCATCAATGGGATTATCGGATAGAACCATCGATGGTATGAAGATATGCGAGCGCACCATCGATGGTCACTGCCGAACGCGGCGCGGGACAACTGGCGCCCCCCACCCTAGTCCACCTGCCATCACCCGCGCACCCCCCACACCCGCTCCCCTGTCACCCGCTGCCGCCGCCGAACCCCCCTCCCGCACAACACGGCGGCCGCGATGACAGGTTAATGTCCCAGCATGCTGCAGCTGCACCGCTTACCTGCAAGACACCTGCACGGGAACTCCAACTCCCGGCATGCAGCGCGGCGGCTGTATATACGGGGAGTGCGGTCACTGAGTCCTCATTACCGTACAGAGGCGGGGCCTCTGCTTCACGCGGCTGGGGGCGGGGACTGGTGACGTAATTCCCTCTTGTCCCGCCCCCATTGTATGACTGCCGCAGCAGTCACACTCCTGAATATGTCAGTGTCACACGTGACATGTATAGTACACACATAGCAGCAGCAGCATCACTGTAATAGTCATTCTATACCCAGTCTCCCCCTCCCTTATTATACCTGCCCCATCCCTGTGCTCCCTGTATACTGCCCCTCCCCACCCCACTGTCCTGCACCCTACACACCCCTCCTCTTCTGTCTGCGCCCCACATGCCCCCTCCTTTTCTGTCTCGCCCCTCCTGTTCTGTCTGTTTCCCACACGCCCCCTCCTTTTCTGTCTGTGCCCCACACGCCCCCTCCTCTTCTGTCAGTGCCCCACACGCCCCCTCCTCTTCTGCCTGCGCCCCACACACACCCTCCTCTGTCTGCCCCCCACATGCCCCCTTCTTTTCTGTCTGTTTCCCACCCTCTTCTGTCTACCCCCCAAAGGCCCCCTCCTCTTGTCTGTGCCCCCCACACCCCCTCCTTTTCCGTCTGTGCCCCACACGCCACCTCCTTTTCCGTCTGTGCCCCACACGCCCCCTCCTTTTCCGTATTTGCCCGACACGCCCCCTCCTCTTCTGTCAGTGCCCCACACGCCCCCTCCTCTTCTGCCTGCGCCCCACACGCCCCCTCCTCTTCTGTCTGTGACCCACATGCCCCCTCCTTTTCTGTCTGTGCCCCACACGCCCCCTCCTTTTCTGTCGATTACCCACACGCCCCCTCCTCTTCTGTCAGTGCCCCACACGCCCCCTCCTTTTCTGTCTGTTGTTTCCCACGCGCCCCCTCCTCTTCTGTCTACCCCCCAAAGGCCCCCTCCTCTTGTCTGTGCCCCACAAGCCCCCTCCTTTTCCGTCTGTGCCCCACACGCCCCCTCCTTTTACATCTGTGCCGCACACGCCCCCTCCTTTTCCGTATTTGCCCCACACGCCCCTCCTCTTCAGTCAGTGCCCCACACGCCCCCTCCTCTTCTGCCTGCGCCCCACACCCCCCCTCCTCTTCTGTCTGCCCCCCACGTGCCCCCTTCTTTTCTGTCTGTTTCCCACACGCCCCCTCCTCTTCTGTCTACCCCCCAAAGGCTCCCTCCTCTTGTCTGTGCCCCACACGCCCCCTCCTTTTCCGTCTGTGCCCCACACGCCCCCTCCTTTTCCGTATTTGCCCCACACGCCCCCTCCTCTTCTGTCAGTGCCCCACACGCCCCCTCCCTTTCTGCCTGCGCCCCACACGGCCCTCCTCTTCCGTCTGTGACCCACATGCCCCCTCCTTTTCTGTCTGTGCCCCACACGCCCCCTCCTTTTCTGTCGATTACCCACACGCCCCCTCCTTTTCTGTCGGTGCCCCACACGCCCCCTCCTTTTCTGTCCGTGCCCCACACGCCCCCTCCTCTTCTGCCTGCACCCCACACGCCCCCTCCTCTTCTGTCAGTGCCCCACACGCCCCCTCCTCTTCTGTCTGTGCCCCACACGCCCCCTCCTCACCAGTCTGTTCTCCACATGCACCATCCTGACAAGTCTGTGCCCCACACGCCTCTTCCTCATCAGTATATACCCCACATACACTATATGGACAAAAGTACTCAGACGCCTGACCATAACACCAACAGGGACTGTAATGACATTGTAGTCACATACATATACTGTAATATGGAGCTGGTCCCCCTTTTGCACCTATAACAGCTCCCACTCTTCTTGGAAGGCTTTCCACAAGATCTTGGAGTGTTTCTGTGGGAATTTGTGCCCATTCAGTCTGTAGAGCATTTATGAGGTCAGGCGTTGATGTTGGAGGAGAAGGCCTGGCTCACAGTCTCCGTTCCAGATCATACTAAAGGTGCTCGATGGGGCTGAGGTCAGGGCTCATCACACCATGGGGGTCATTCTGACCTGATCGCTCGCTGCAGTTCTTTGCAGCCATCAGGTCAGAACTGCGCCGGCGCCACAGTGCACCGGCGCATGGCTGTCATTGCCTAGCGATCGCCTCTGCCTGATCGACAGGCACAGGCGGTCGCTGGGCGGCACGGCGGCATTTGACCGCCGTTTAAGGGGCGCGGTCCAGCCAACTCAGGCGCGGCCGGACCGCGTGGGGGGCGGGCTGCAGCGGCTGCGTGACGTCACACGTATTCGCTGCGACGAGTAACTCCCGGCCAGCCGCAGGAGCTGCACTGGCCGGGAGTTACTCTTCAAGTACAAGAGCGGCAATGCTTTTATACTTGTGCGGGGAAAGGGGGGGCGGCCAGACATGCGGGGCGTACTAGCCCTGTGCTGGGCGTCCCCCCGCATGTCTGGGAAGATGTTTGTAGCTGCTACGATCAGGTCGGAATGACCCCCCATCTTTATAGTCCTTGCTTTGTGCACTGGGGCACAGTCATGTTGGAATAGAAAATGCCTTCCCCAAACTGTTACCACTAGATTGGAAGCATAGCGTTGTCCAGAACATGGGGGGTAATTCCAAGTTGATCGCAGCAGGACATTTTTTAGCAGTTGGGCAAAACCATGTGCACTGCAGGGGGGGTAGATGTAACATGTGCAGAGACAGATAGATTTGGGTGGGGTGAGTTCAATCTGCAATCTAAATTGCAGTGTAAAAATAAAGCAGCCAGTATTCACCTTGCACAGAAACAAAATAACCCACCCAAATGTAACTCTCTCTGCAAATGTTATATCTGCCCCCCCTGCAGTGCTCATGGTTTTGCCCAACTGCAAACAAAGTTCATGTTGCGATCAACTCAGAATTACCCCCATATTGCTATGCTGAAGCATTAAGATTGCCCTTCACTGGAGATAAGGGGCCTAGCCCCACCCCTGAATAACAGCCCCCTACCATTATCCCTCCACCACCAATCTTCACAGCTGGCATAATGCAGTCAGGCAGGTAACGTTCTCCCAGCATGCACCACACCCAGACTCGCCCATCTGACTGCCATACAGAAGCCTGATTCATCATTCCACAGACCACGTTTCCACTGCTCCACAGTCCAGTGTCGTGTGCTTTACACCCCTCCATCCCACGCTTGGCATTGGACTTGGTGATGTGAGGCTTGTATACAGCTGCTCCGCCATGGAAACCCATTCCATTAAGCTCCCGCCGCACAGTTTTGTCAGTGGAAACTCTTCAGCTATGGAATCAGCAGAGTGTTGGTGACTTTTACGCACCATGCGCCTTAGCAGTCGGTGACCCCACTCTGTGATTTTACAGTGTGTTCCGCTTTGTGGCTGAGTTGCTGTTGTTCCTAAACGTTTCCACTTTGTAATAATATCACTTACAGGTGACCGTGGAATATCCAGCAGGGATGACATTTCACAAACCGTCTTATTGTAATGGTGGCGTCCTATCACATCACCACGCTGGAAGTCACTGAGCTCTTCAGAACGACCCATTTTGTATCAGAATTTTTTTCAAATAGGGACTGCATGGCTAGGTGCTGGATTTTATACACCTGTGGCAACGGCTCTGACTGAAACACCTGAATTCAACATTAACAGGAGGAGCCAAATACTTTTGTCCATATAGTGTATCTTTTCCATCACCAGCCTGTGCCCCACATGCCCCCTCCTCACCAGCCTGTGCCCCACGTGCCCCCTCCTCACCAGCCTGTGACCCACATGCCCCCTCCTCACCAGTCTGTGCCCCACATGCCTCCTCCTTATTAGTCTGTGCCCCACATACTCCTTCCTCATAAGACTGTCCTACATTTTCCCTCACCAGTCTGTGACCCACATGCCCACTCCTCACTAGCCTGTGCCCCAGACATGACTTCCACACCAGTCTGTGTCACGCACACCCCTTCCCTCACCAGCATGTGCCCCACATGCCTCCTCCCTCACCAGTAGGTGCCCCCTTAATCACCCACAATGGCCCATATGACCCCTACTTATGAGTATATGTCAAGCATGTCCACTTCCTCACCAGTATATGCCCCATTCATCACCAATCTGTGTCCCACATGCCCCTTGCTAATCAGTCTGCGCTTCACACACACCCTTCTCACATACCAGCTCAACAGTCTGTGCTCCACATGCCCCCTCCTCACTAGTTTGTGACCCACAAGCCCCTCCTTACCAGTCTGTGACCCACATGCCCCCTCCTCACCAGCCTGTGACCCACATGCCCCCTCCTCACCAGCCTGTGACCCACATGCCCCCTCCTCACTAGTCTGTGACCCACATGCCTTCTTCTCGCCAGTCTGTACCCTACAGAATAATACCCTGAGCTTGCAATATAGAGTATCAGTCTGCAGCACAGTGGGCCTAATTCCGATGTACTTTGCACATGAGCCAGACCCTTACCAAAATGGAGATTTAATGACCTCTTAGAGCATCTGCGGTGGCTGGCTTGAGTCCTAGGCGGTCACAACCTTGACGTTGATTAACCTTCGGTCTTAATTTGTCCCTCAGTCTTCATTAGCTAGACTATTTGTGAAACTCTCCCAGACCTTAGGTCCTACTTAGATTGGCATTTAAGCAGGATTACATCAATATCATGGGTGGCTGCAGCTCATGATCACTGTGAAAGATCTGTGGTCAGTAGAAAACCGGTACCAGCAACCACCTCTACGGGAGCATGGATACTGGGCGTGGCTTCTCAGAGCATTCCTTCATTAGTTAATAACATCTGCAGATGGTATGTACCTTTGTGTGACGCAGCTCTGGAGAGGTATTATTTATGTATTAACAGTTTCTTATATAGCTCAGAAAATTGTGTTGCGCTTTATAATTGGAAACAACAGTGATAACACAAGACTGGGAAAGAACAGACAGTCATAGAGGTGGGAAGGCTGTGCTCACAAGCTTACACTCTATAGGGAAGTAGGCATTGATATAAAAGGATAGGTGTTATCTGTTGTATAATGGTCCACCAGATTGCAAAGGTTCTTGGTGGGCTGAATGAAGTGGTCACACAGCAATGTTGGCCTGAGGTCAGGAGGATGGGAAAGTGAAGAAGGAGAAAATATGTGTAGACTACCATGGGATGTAATTGGATAGGAAAGTTTATGAAGATTATTTAGGCAGTCACAGAATTTGATAGGCTTGCCTGGTGGGATGTTTTCAGGGAACGCTTGAAGGTTTGGAAACTAGAGGAGAGTCTTATTGTGTGTAGGAGGGCATTCCACAGAGTGTCACGTCTAGCAGAGTTTGAGGATCCGACAGCTGAGATTTGCCCAAGGAGGTAGCAGGCTGTTGAAGAACAAGATGAGGGGGTTGGATGTAGTTCCTTCGCATGAGACACGGAGCAATGAAGAACGTAGGCGGGGTTTGAGAGTCAATGGAAAGTATTTATTATGTACAGGGCTGAGGTAGAGAACTGAGGTTGGTGAACGGTGACTTGAGAACGAAGTTGTAGACAAAGAACTGTGGAACTGTGAGTGAGGGTAAAAACGTGGCTGAAGACAAGAACCGTGGACTGTGACTTATAAGATGAGACTGCAGATGAAGAGCTGAGAACTGTGGACGGTAGTTTGGGTCGTGGCTGGAGACTAAAAACGGTAGACTGTGGCTAGAAAGATGAAGCTGGAGATAACGAGCTGAGGACTGTGAACGGTGGTTCGAGGACTTGGCTGGGAGCAATTATCTGCAGACTGTGGCTTGGAGGATGAGGCAAGAAACCCGGGGTCGTCCGTGCCCAAAGGGTCTTACTGGACCGGGTTTTCCAAGAGCGTCTCCATGGGCAGCAGCAGGCTAGGGATGGCAGGACTGCAGCAGCAACTGAGAACTGGCAAAGCAGGGTTAGAAGTACCAGAATACAGCAGGAATCCTGGGAGCACAGGCTAAGCACCTAAAACAGGGTTGTAACTTTAAGTACTGGCATCCCTGTCCTAAACCAGCTCCCTTTTAACGGAAAATGTCTCCCTGGATTGTGTCAGGATTCTGTAACTTTGTCTGTCCCCGGAGGGGGCACTAGTGGGTCAGTGTAGGAGTGATAGGGGAAACGGGGAGACTGATGAAAAGTTCCGCGCATGTGCGCTTGATATTTATTATCACACAGGGATAACGGATGACAGGAACAATGAATAATAACTTAATCCGATAAATGAATATTTCAAAAGTCACTGGTAACAAATGAGCAATGAAGATGAACTTGTAACTTGATATAAATGATAAGGCAATAATGAAATCAGATGCAGCAAACGAAACTCCGATATATAGCAAACAGCAATCAAAGCACACAGTCTCTGTAGAAGCACACATGTTTAAGCCAAGCAAGGCCCTAGCACAGGCATTCCCAACCACGGTCCTCAAGGCACACCAACAGTGCAGGTTTTAGTGATATCCAGGCTCCAGCACAGGTGACTTAATTAGTAGCTCAGTTATTTTGATTTAACCATCTGTGCTGCAGCCTGGATATCACTAAAACCTGCACTGTTGGTGTGCCTTGAGGACCGCGGTTGAAAATGCCTGCTCTAGCAGGAGACAGTTCTAACACAGCAAGTTGTTAAGTGCTGAATGCAATGCACAATGCTAGATGCTGGTAATCAGGTGCACAGGCTGAGTAATGGAAGAACACCTGAAGAAAGTCTCTTACTGCAAGTTGTTGTGGCAAACTGTGGCTGGAGTTTATAGCAAACTGAAGACTGAAGAATGGCAACAAGGAAACCACTGAAAACAGGAACACAGGAACTTGCACACTGAATGTGACTCGCAGGAGAGCTGGAGTGGTTGCTGGTACTTGTAGTTCCACAGGAACAGGGAAACAACTTGGAGATGCCAGAAATAGGAGACTGCTGGAAACAAAGGATTGAAGACTGGAACCTGGAACTGGAAAGGAACGGAACTGGAACTGCTGGGACCTGTAGTTCCACAGGTCCAATATACAGGGGTATCTCTGCAGACAGAGGACTGCAAACAGGAGCCGCCTGTTCACAGAATGTGACGTGTTGTCCAAGGCAATGAGACTGAGCCAGGAACTGGAGTTTATACCCCTTGGTCTGTGATGATTGGATGTTGTATTTGTGAGAACACACCCCGCTGGATTGGGTGTTCAGATCAGCTGTGAGTTAGTTGAAGCACTGTGTACTCCAGGCTGCAGTAGACTGAAAACTGGAACTGAACTGAACTGCTGGAACCTGTAGTTCCACAGTAGTGATGTGATGGAGAATGCAGATACCTGACAGATTGGATGGAAAACTAGGAACAAGAATTATGTCAGAAACTTGGTCTCCAATATGGCGGCGCCCAGTAATGTAGACCTTTTCAGACAACATGCTGCTTATTGCCCCTGGTCTCCTAGGCAGTGGTTTAGCGAGAGGGAGCCGCTGCAGCGGAGTACCGCCACCACAAGCGGACCCCCTCAGCGACATTACCGCTGCCTGTACCCCTGAACCCAGCACTGCAGCCCTCCACCGCCTCTGCCCAGACGCACGTGAAGCCCGTCCCGCGGTCCCAGCGATCCGGTAAGACCTCCGACGCTGACAGAGTGGACAAAGAAAGTCCTGCAATTGTGAATGGGAGCGAATAATGAGAGTGGATGAGAGATATAGATCTTGTGAAGAGCGAAGAGATTGGGTTGGGAGATATTTTGAGATAAGAGATGTATGTTGGTGCAGTTTGGTTAATGTACGCGTGTGAGTAAAAGTAGCAAATTATACTTACCGATAATTTCATTTCTTCAAGATACTCCATGGCAGCCATTACTCTGGGATTTATCCCTACTCCTAGATTTTAGACAAGAAGTTTTTTTTTTCTATTGTAGGCTCCGCCCCCTCTGGGAATATAGGTCCGTCCGCCCCTGGCTTCCCCAGTCTTTTGAGTGTCTCCTTTACGGAGCCTGAGAAAAAACAAAGATATATTGAGGTGGGAAAACTAGGCTGCCATGGAGTATCTTGAAGAAATTAAATTATCGGTAAGTATAATTTGCTACTTTCTTCTACGCTACTCCATGGCAGCCATTACTCTGGGATATACCAAAGCATCCTAGTAGGGAGGGAAATAAACACACAGAACCCAAATGATGCTTAAAGTAAATTTTTATGCAGTTGCTTCCTTCAGTACTGCTTCTCCAAAGTGACCACCAGAGACATCTAAACCATAGTGTCTGGTGAATGTATGGATGGACGACCACGTCGCTGCTGCACATATCTCTTTAATCAACACCTGCGCTCTTCTTGCCCAGGATGTAGCCACAGCCCTCGTAGAGTGTGCCTTAATGTGGTCTGGAACTGGTCGGCCATTTTCTTGATAGGTGAATGCAATCAATTCCTTGATCCACCTAGAAATCGTGTTTTTAGAAGGCGATTCGCCTTTTTTGACTCCAGAGTGAAGAACAAACAAATTCTTAACTTTCCGGAAGTCTCTCACTCTCTCCAAGTATATAGAGACTGCCCGCAAAACATCCAGCATATGTAGTCTTTCTTCGTAATCATCCGTTGGGTATGGAAAGAAAGATGGTAGAATGATTTCTTGACTCATATGGAAGTTTGATACTACTTTTGGCAGAAATTCAGGATTATTCCTTAATATTATTCTGTCTGGAAGAATATTCAGGTAGGGCTCCTCAGCCCAGAGAGCCTGTAGTTCTCCAACCCTTCTCGCCGAAGTTATTGCCGTGAGGAAAACTACTTTCCAGGTAAGCATTTTTAAAGAGATTTCCCGCAGAGGTTCGAAAGGTGAATCCATCAGCGTGTTCAGAACAAGGTTCAGATCCCAGGTTGGCATAACTGACCTAACTCTAGGACGTTCCCTCTTGATGGCTTGACAGAATCTCTGTACCAGGTTATCCTTCGACAACTTCCTATCCAGCAATATACTTAAGGCTGATATTTGTACCTTGATGGTTGATACTGCGAAACCCATCTGAAAACCTTCGCTTAAAAACTGCAGTACCTGAGGAACTTCAACCTTGGAGATTTCGGCATCATCTCCCAACCAATCTCCAAATTTTCTCCACACTCTATAATAGGATTTTGAAGAGATGCTCTTCCTTGCTTTCATAAGTAAGGTGACAACCTGTTCTGAAAGGCCTTTAGTTCTCAGGATTGACCTCTCAACTTCCACGCCGTCAAATGAAGACTCTGTGGGTTCGGGTGAGAGACTGGTCCTTGACGTAGTAACTCTGGTTCTACTGGTAAGATCCGTGGACCCTGTATTGCCATTCTGAGTACCGTGGGAAACCACACTCTGTTTGGCCAGTGAGGTAGAATTATTATAACTACCGCTTTCTCCTCTCTGATTTTCCATAGAACTCGAGGTATCATTGGTAGTGGAGGGAAGACATAACTGAGGCTGAAGTTCCACCTCTGGGAGAGAGCATCTGTCCCGCTGGAATTTGGGGACTGGTACCTTGAAAAGAAATGTTCCACTTTCGTATTCTGGGATGTGGCCATCAGGTCTATCTGAGGGTACCCAAACCTCTGTGTTATTAAGTGGAACACTTGAGGATTCAGCTCCCATTCTCCTGGTAATACCTCGTGTCTGCTCAGGTAATCCGCCACTAAATTGGATTCTCCTGGAACATGAAGGGCTGTTATGGACTTTAGATTTTGTACTGCCCAATCCAAAATCTTCGCTACTTACACCCATAGATCTCGACTTCTGGTGCCTCCTTGTCGGTTTAAATATGCCACGACTGTCACATTGTCCGAGAACACTCTCAGATGAGACTGCACCAGCAACATCTGAAAACAACATATCGAATTCCACACTGCCCTCATTTCTCGTTTGTTGGAAGACATGAGTTTTTCTTGGGTGGACCATGACCCCTGGCATGTGTGACTTAACAGATGACCTTTCCAACCTGTGGCACTTGCATCTGTTGTTAAGACAGCGTACTTGGGTTGCGCTAAGGACACTGACCTCTGTCTTAAACTCTGGTCCATCCACCAATCCAGGGACTTCTTTGCTCCTTGAGTGAGGATTATCTTGTGGTCTAGGTCTCTGCCTATACGGACCGCTCTGATTATGTCCCACTGGAACGTTCTCATTTTCCACCTGGCCCAGGGTACTACATCTATCGTAGAAGACAACATCCCCACAAGACGCAGGCCCAGACGTAGTGAAATGCTGTCCTCTACCTGAACCAGGGATGAAAGATCTTGAATCTTTTTGCATCGGTCTTCTGATAATGCTACCGTGTACTTCTTCGAATCTATCCAAACACCTAGGAACTGCAGACCTTGTGTTGGATCTAGCTTGCTCTTCTTCTAATTCACTAGCCAACCATGAGCTTGAAGAATCTGAAGAGTCTTCTGTACCGCTGTTATTAGAGTCGCCTTTGTACTCGCACAGATCAGCAAGTCGTCCAGGTACGGCCACAATGCTATGCCCATCACTCTCATATGTGCCACTAGAGCTAGAAGCACTTTCGTGAAGACTCTTGGTGAGGAAGACAGGCCGAACGGAAGGCAGGTAAACTGAAGATGTTTTCCAAGGACGTAAAACCTTAGAAACCTCTGGTCGTCCCTGTGAATTGGCACATGAAAGTAGGCGTCCTTCAGATCTATAGAGGCCATAAAGTCTTCCTGCTTTATCCCTAATAATATGGTCTTCAATGTTTCCATGTGAAACCTTTTCTTTATAAGAAATTTGTTTAGACTTCTTAAATCCAGAATTGCCCTGAATTCCCCTGATGGTTTCTGAATCAAGAACATCCTGGAATAAAAACCTCTTCTCTCTTCTGCCACCGGTACCTTTACAACCGCCTGTGTTTTGATGAGGTTTTCTATAATATCCTGAAAGGCTATTATCTGTTCTTTTGACGTTAGACTTTTTGACTTTACAAAATTCCGCCCTGTCGGCTTCTTTATAAATTCTATGCGATAACCCTGGGAGATTACTTTTAATACCCAGATTTCTTGAGTTGACTCCTGCCACTGATCCGCAAATCTCATTAATCTGCCACCTACTGGTGCAGCACTCTGGGGCATCATATAGTCAGAATTTCCTATTTCCTCTTCTGCCAGACTGACGAAAGGACTGCCTGGTAGTTGTTGGAGTGTATCTACCATACTGCCTACCTGGCCTGTATGACCTGGCTTCTTTAAACTGCTGTTTAGGTGAAGAAGCCCTAAACCTTGTTTTCCTATCAAACGGCAGCTTTGCGGATTTACCGCCTGACATTACATTGATTATGGACTGCAGCTTACTTCCAAAGAGGCGAGATCCTTCATAAGGAAGAGCTACCAATCTATTTTTTGAGTGGACGTCTGCTGTCCAGGTACGCAGCCACAATGACCTTCTAGCCGCTACACCTGCTGCTAATGACTTTGCTGCATATTCTACTACCTCAAGAGAGGCCTCACACAGATACTCCACCGCCTTCATTATCACAGCCAGGTCTTTCTGCAGGTGATGTCTGTATACCTGATCCTCCAAATCACGATGCAGGTTGTTCCCCCATAGTCTCAGGGTTCTGGTTGTTGACGCCATCGCTACCCCAGCCTTCTGCGTCACTGCTGATGCTTTGTGGACTTTTTTCAAGGAACTCTCAACCTTCTTGTCCATCGCATCCTTAAGCACCGCAACGTCTTCTAACAGGATGGTGGTTTTGGAAACAACTTCTGCCACAGCAGCATCCACTTTAGGCAATTCACACCATTTAATAAATTCTACATCCTGTACCGGAAACATAAGATCCAACCTCTTCATATAATTGAGACGCTTGTCCGCAGTCTGCCACTGCACTGACATAATCTCCTTCAATACTTTATGCACCGGAAAACATTGGCTTTTCTTAATCCTATCTTCAAATAAAGGATCCTGAGCATCATCCTATGCTTCATCCTTAATATTTAAAGCTCTATACATATGCTTTAGTAAGCTATCCACTATATCCAAATTAAATGACCTATCTGGCTCCTGAGCCTCCTCTGACTCTTCCGGAGAGGGACTATCAGCATAATCTAATACAACGAGACTATCCGAATCCTCAGCAGCATCTAGACTGGTCTGCGACCTGGATCTTTTAGCCCCCTGAAGCTCCTTTAATTCATCCTTTGTTACAAATGACTTTTTCATCCATTCCATCAGATCCTGAATCTGCTTAGATTGGTCCTGGGATGCTTCACAATCATCGCATAACTTGCTATGTTTATCTCCAGAAAAGCTTTTCCTACATCCAGAACAAGCCAAATGATGCTTCTTTTTACATGTTCTGTTCCTAGGAGCATCAGACACACTGCAACCAAAGCAAATGATATCCTAAGCACCCTAACTACATAGCATAATAAGTGCCCTAAATGAGACTGCTTACCATTCCTGGGCACATGTAGGCGTGGAGGGAGACATCTCTTTATCCATATCTGACAAATCTTCAGAATTCTTTCCCCGATTCTTGTTTATTCCCTTATCTCTGGGAACACTGACCACTGCTCCTCTCTCACTCTCAGTGGTGGACCGCGCCATTTTTATCCCTCTGACTCTCAGCCTCCGGGCGGCGCATGCGCAGACCGATACGCGGCAACTTCCGGTATTCGGCCGCGCACTTCCGCCCGCCGCGTCCAGCGCTGCCCTCCAGGCTCAGCGCTACTTCCGCCCTCCAGTCTCCGGCGTCTCGGCGGTCACCAGCGGCAACGGGAGCGGGGGCGAGCAATCCAGCTAGGCACTGCAGTCCAGTATATTCCAAGCAGGTACCATTTATAAATCAAGCAGTGGCCTTCCATATTTGTACTGCCACAGGCAGCAATTATTATGGTTTTCTTTTAGCTTTATACTGCCACAGGCAGTAATTATAATGCTGCTCATTGATCCTGGGTGCCAAACCCCTTCCAGCCGCGGCTCACAGAGGCGCATTAGGCCAGGAAAATCCTGGTAAGCCTCATATTTGAAAAACAACAAACAACTACACTGTCACTATCTAAGGAGACAGGAAAAAGACTGGGGAAGCCAGGGGCGGACGGACCTATATTCCCAGAGGGGGCGGAGCCTAAAATAGAAAAAAAAACGTTGATAACTATTACTGGGCGGTGGCATAATTAATTCTGTTTTGGAAATACTAAGTTTGAGGTGGCGAAATTACATCCATGAGGAAACAGCAGAAAGGCATTCAGTGACATGGACCTATACAGATGGTGACAAATCTGGGAAGGATAGGTGGATTTGAGTATCATCCAAATAATGATGATACTTAAAGCCAAAAGAGCTGATCCGTTTGCCAAGAGATGTGGTATAGAGTGAGGAAAGAAAAGGCCCTAGGAGAGGGCCTTGCGGTACTTCAACTGATAGAGGAAGTGGAGAGGAGGTGGAGTCAGAGAAGCGGACACAGAACAGCTATTAGATAGGTAGGATGAGAACCAAGAAACCACGTTTGCATATTTATATTAAGACCTGCAAGAGCTGTAGAAATTCTACCCACGGCAACTGTGGTGAGAGGGCTTGTGTCTCACCATAGCTGCCCACATTTCTGTGGGAGCAGCTCCCCCCAAGGGAGAGGAAAACAAGGCCTGCACATTCTGCATCTGCAGTAGAAGTGTGGAACTCTGGGGCTTATGGGCTGCACAGCTCAAGGTGGAAAAAAAGAATTCCGGGTCTTCCAGCTCACCCGGAGCCAGCAGTAAGTCAGAAGCAGGAGAAAGGTTTAAAACTCCCCTCCACCCTCAGTCATCACACTTTTAAACTGTCAACCACCAGTAGACAGCGGTAGGATATTGTCCAAGATGTTAATATTGTATACACTAGGTGTAAATAAAGAAAGGAGCAAGTATTTGTAATGGTGCATGCGCAGAAGTCCCTAAGAGCTCCACACATGGGTAATACTGTGTACACACAAAGGCAGAGTAGCAATTGAGACGTACGGTATCAGAAATGTCTTGGAAAATTGTTGGGCATTCCTGAGCAATAACTGGAAAGTGGCTAACCAGATGCACAGAGATGGCTCATCTTATGGGCATGTTATGCAAGTCGCGGGCATGTAGCTGAAACTTTCCATCCACAGATGCTCAACTGTTCACACTGGAAGCCATGGGGGTAATTCCAAGTTGATCGCAGCAGGATTTTTGATAGCAATTGGTCAAAACCATGTGCACTGCAGGGGAGGAAGATATAACATGTGCAGTGAACAAGCCTAGTTTACAGGTGAAACGTACGTCCCTCTCCGGAACGGGCGGCCGCACGGTCTTAGAAAACGGAGCACGGTCACGATCTTCAATCAAGTTACACCCACCGGCTGCCGGGATATCTACATCATTGGAAGTGGTAACTCTGTATACAGTGTCTGTTTTCCAGCAGCGCCTTAGACCCTCAATCTGGATCTAACAACTCCAGTGCCTGCTCCGTATTTAGGAATGAACCTATTAACAGTCAATTAATGAATTGTATTGTAAGCCACTAAGGAATCGTAAGCCACTATCGTTTCCACACAGGGACATAAGACTTTCATCTTTGCTGCTCTCATTTAATTTTCAGGATTGAACCTATTTATCGTAAATTAATAATTGCACCGCCAGCCTTATCAATCAGGAATTGTATTGCAAGCCGCATTTGTCTCTACACAGGGACAAAGAATATTCATCTTTGTTGCTCTCATTTAATTAATTCTTTGCAACATAATCCAGTCAACTGGTTATCTACAGTAACAGCTGGCAAACCTACATAGGAGGTGGCATGGCAACTTCAAGCATTGTGTCTGTATCAAAACAGCACATCAGATCCTCTTATTTGGGTCCGACAATTCCAGTGCCCGCTTTGTTATTATTTTCAGGATTGAACCTACTTATCACTAATTAATAATTGCACCGCCAGCCTTATCAATTAGGAATTGTATTGCAAACCGTCATTGTCTCTATATAGGGACTAAGAACCTTCATTTTTGCTACTCTCATTTAATTAATTTTTTGCAACTTAATCCAGTTAATTGGTTATCTACAGCAGACATATTTAAAGTGGTAACTTCTAACTTTGTGTTTATATCAAAACAGCACATCAGACCCCCCTATTGGGTCTAACAATCCAAGTGCCTGCTTTACATTTATTTTTCAGGATTGAACTTATTTATAGTCAATCAGTGATTGCATCACTAGTCTTTTACCAATTAGCTTTACAAACACTTTCTTCAAAATTCTCTCTATATAATTTTTTTCCATTTAAGCCAATTATTACTATTCATACAGAAACTCGATTTGTATCTACTCATTTCTTGAATCAAACGGCCCACGGCCATACTACCCTGAATGCGCCCGAACACGTCTGATCTTGGAAGCTAAGCAGGTATGGCCTGGTTAGTACATGGATGGGAGACCTCCAGGGAATACTAGGTGCTGTGGGCCAGTTTCTCAGGAGACTTTACAATAAATTAATCATTCGATCATTTTCACATAGTTTTTTAGTTGAGCACATAGGCCATTTCCCAAATCAGCACACAAATCACCCGTGATTCCTGATACAATTGGCCCACGGCCATACTATCCTGAATGCGCCCGATCACGTCCGATCTTGGAAGCTAAGCAGGTATGGCCTTGTCAGTACGTGGATGGGAGACCTCCAGGGAATACTAGGTGCTGTGGGCCTTTTTCCCTCAGGAAATCCAATATTACGTTCCTCCAAGCTTACCATACATTCCGATCCTTCTGTGACCTGTATATATTGTTTTTTCCAAACAATTATACAATAATTACAATAACATTTTCACCTGCCATATCTAGAACCATATTTGGTACAATGGCAATCTAGATTTTTTTATTATTTACTTTTGTTCACCCCAGTGAATTTTTATAGCAAACCAATAAAAGTTAAGCTTTACTCTATCTCCCAGAGGTAGGACTCAAAGGGGTCTTTTCCTCAACCATATATTTTCTTCACATCTTTTTCATATTCAATCAATGAGTGCTTCCACACAAGGTTATTTTGTCTTTCTCTTGTTTTCTTCCTGAATATTAGAGACCCTCCTGATGAGGTCGCAGTAGGTGGGTCCATATAATATTTTTTGTCCAAAATGATTCTAAGAACCTCAATTCTACTTCATGTTGAATTGCAGAGCTTATTATAATTACTCTTATTAGCAGTGTTATAATAATAATAATAATAATAATCATTTTATTTATATAGCCCTCTTTCTCCAATAGGACTCAAGGCGCTTAACAGATACATAGCATAATATAGTACAGAAAATAATGAAGTACAGAACAGATTTTCATAAAATACAGAAGCATTGAGATACTAAAGGGACAATTATGGGAATGCTTGAGTAAACAGGAAAGTCTTGAGTCTACTTTTGAAGGATTCTATAGTTGCGGCCTCTTGAACTGTGCGGGGAAGTGAGTTCCATAGAGTCGGAGCCGTATGACTAAAAGCTCGACCCCCAGATGAATTACGAGAGATTCTAGGTACTGCTAAAAGTCCTTCATCTATAGATCGCAGTAATCGAGTGGGGCAGTATAGGGTCAGTAGCTGCTTCAGGTACTTTGGGCCCTGGTCATGTAATGCTTTGAAACTCAGTAAGCCAATCTTGAAGATGATTCGCCATCTTACAGGCAGCCAGTGAAGGGAGTAGAGTATGGGTGTTATGTGGCTAGAGCGGGGCTGGTTGGTTAACAGCCTGGCAGCTGTGTTTTGCACTAGCTGTAAGAGGTGCAATTCTTTTGCTGGGAGACCAAGGCAGAGGGCATTACAGTAGTCTAATTGAGATGATACAAATGCGTGTATGACTTTTGGCAGATCATCTGGGGGAATGAAGTGCTTGATTCTGGCTATGTTCCTCAGGTGAAAGAATGAGGATTTGATTGTGGCTGATATCTGATGTTTAAGTGTCAAGTCACCATCTAGGACAACGCCAAGATTCCGCACACGATCAGTGGTTTGTGATTCTGAATCCCAGAGTGTTCTTAGAGTATATACATACATACAAATATACTGACGGTTTACTCAGAGGTTACTACAGACTCTTACCAAGTCACCAGAGTGCTGTAATACTTTGTTGCCACACAGCCGTATTATCAGGTATAGTCGCTCATGAACACAATAGATTATGAAAAAAGATTATAGACAATTAGAGGAGAAATCCACCTACAGAAAATGAAGGAATAATCCAACAGATTTATTCCTAACCAAGTCAAGAGCAGTGATAGAAATATATAAACAAAATGGAACCCTAAGTAAAACTGAAGTGAAGTTCCTAATACCAGAAGAGCCCATTGTACCAGTGTTATATATGCACCCATAGGTGCATAATGATCTAAATAATCCGCCAGGCTGTCCTATAGTGGTTTGGAATTGGATCAATAAGTGCTAATTTATCACAGTATGTAGATTACCACCTTCAACCTTTGGTAGCATAAAACAGGTCACATTTAAAAGACACTAGAGACTTCCTAATATTGTATGGGAAGATCTCTGGCTTGTAAGTGCCAATGTGAGCTCTCTATACACAATTATTGAACATACACAGGGAATAAAAGCATTGTCCAGAAGCTTACAGCAAACATAAGGACTTGCAGGAATTTAAAGTCAAAGGTATAACTTACATTTTACATCTCAATTATTTTTCGTTTAAAGGTATTTCTAATTTACAGAAAAGAAGAACAGCCATGGGCACCAGGTTTGCTCCAAGTTATGCCAATATATTTATGGGGCAGTGGGAGGATCAAAACATCTGGAATAACAACCTATATGGAGCAAACCTAGTGTCCTGGTCACAATATATTGATAACATTTTTTTGTTTGGCAAGGGGATTCCTCTATGTTGGAATCTTTTTTTTAAATATTATAATAATAATAATAATAATAATAATAATAATACCAAAAACATCCAATTAAGCTTTGACAAAAGCCAGGCATCAGTTATATAAAGGATAATAATATTCAAACATCAAAAATCAAAAGCGTATGTCATATATCACCGCTCACAGTTGTCTTCTTGCTAACTGGATACATTCAATACCAGGCGGACAATTTAAATGTTTAAAGCGCAACTCCAGTGTTGAGCACGTTTTAAGAACAGGCTTTAGACATGAAACAGAAATATATCTCCTGTGGTTATGATAAGGAAAGAATAGAGGAGGACCTTAAAAAAGTTAATAAGATTGATAGAAAAGAACTTCTAACTGTAAATAAGAAAGGAAAAGATGAACCACCTGAAAATAAGTACTCATGGGCACTGATTACTTATTACAATGCACATCACAAATAATTAGAAATGGTACTTAGAAAGCATTGGTCCTTGCTGTCAAGAGATCCTGTTTTGGGATTGTTAATCTCATTCACATCTCTCCCACAAACTCACACTCCCTATCCTGTGCCCTCTGGAATGCTACAGATCTGTTTGTAACAAACTGGTCCCCACTCATGACCTTTTCATTTCCAACTCCCTGCACCTACTAGTCACTGAAACCTGGATTACTCCCTCTGACACTACTTGTCCTGCTGCTCTCTCTGCTGGGGGCCTCACATTCACACACACACACACACACACACACACACACACACACACACCACGACCTGGGGGTCACCATGGGGGTGGTGTTGGGATCCTTTTACCTTCTAGTTACTCCTACCAATTCGTACCACCAGAACCATCCCTTACATTCTCTACATTTGAGGTCCATGCTATACGTCTCTAACAACCAGTCCATCTTAGAGTAGCTGTAATTTACCACCCCCCTGGCATTGCCTCCAAATTCGTCGACAACTTTGCCTCCTGACTTCCACTCTGACATTCCCTCCATTATCTTAGGCAATTTCAACATCCCTATCGATATCCCCACATAATCCCCTGCCTCTAAACTCCTTAACCTCACCTCTTCACTTGTTCTCTCCTAGTGGACCTCCTCACCCTCCCATGTGAATGGGAGCTCACTGGATCTGGTCTTCACTCACCATTGTGGTATTTCTGATTTTTCCAACTCCCCATTTACCCTCTCTGACCACCACCTGCTCTTCTTTAACCTATCTCTCTCAGCTTCCCCATCTCTCCCTCCTAAGGCTACCATCACTAAGTGTAACATTGAGTCTATTGACACCACATTCCTTTCCTCCCTGTTTGACTCACTCTTCTCTCCTATTCTCTCTCATGCCCTGAACAAGCCACTTCCATATACAATGCATCCCTTACTTCTGCTCTTGACTCTGTCGCTCCACCAACCACTATTCACCTTCGCAAATTAACACCTCAACCCTGGCACACATGGGGAAGTCACACTCTATTGCAGACTTCCTCTATTTCAAACTTATTCTCTCATCCTTCAATCCTGCCCTTTCCCTTGCTATACAGTTATTCTTCAAGAACCTCATCTTCTCCCAGTCTTCCAACCCACAGTGCCTCTTTGCCACTCTCAACTCACTCCTCTGCCCACCTCCACTTCGTCTCCGCTCCTCACTCTCTGCTCTTGACTTTGCCACTTACTTCACGTCCAAAATTTACTCCATATGTCAGGACATCACATCACACCAGACCATCAGCAACCAGCCTCCTCCCATAACTTACCACCCCTCCCCATCCCTCTCACCAACTCTTAAATCTTTCTTACATACATCTGGTGAGGAAGTCATGGCCCTCATTTGTTCCTCTCCCCATACCACCTCCCCTCTTGACCCTATCCCCTCCCGCCTCCTCCGCTACCTCTCTCTCTGTCACACTCGGCTTGAGTTGGGGATCCGACGACTGATCAATGACAGAACAAAACACTAAGGAAAGATTAGTTCAGTTTTAATGAGACTTCAATCATACACAACGGCTAGGAGATAAGTCTGAGTGAATTCTGAAGGACGAAATGTTCGTGACTAGTAAACAATGATGAATATTGAATGAAGTGATTTATGATCTGTAAACAATGCCGAAGTTCACTGAATTACTTGTGATTTGTAAACGATGCTGAAGAACACTGAATGGAGATGACTTGTAATTTGTAAATGATGCTGAAGAACACTGAATAGAGAGATGATTTGTGATTTGTAAATGATGCTGAAGAACACTGAATGGAGAGATGACTTGTGATTTGTAAACAATGCTGATTTGTAAATGATGCTGAAGAACACTGAATGGAGAGATAACTTGTGATTTGTAAACAATGCTGAAGAACACTGAACGGAGAGATGACTTGTGATTTGATGTTGAAGAGAGGATCGCTGTGAGCACCGTCAGCAAACGGAGACCCTCTACTGGATAGTGGACCCAGTGGTTGAACTGCAAGAGGCGGTGGACTTAGAGCAAAGGACTGCAATAACAAAACTGACCACCGGGCGGCCACAGCAGAACCAAGATTCCAGGGGTTAACATGGGAGGACAGAGCTTGAGCACCTTACAGCAGCAAGTAACTCAAAGCACTGGCACCATAGCTAAGCACCCACCCCTTTTTATAAGGGAAGACTGCGCGAGATTGGCTGGACGCGAACTGGGATACCTATTAGCTAGGCTTGGTCTCCAACATGGCTGCTCCCGGCACAGAGGACACACGTGGAACCAGCACACAGCCACTACCTCTGGCCTCAGCCTCCCAGACGCTGCACTCCAGCAACAGGACACCGGGAAACAGACACCTCCGGCTGCCATGCTCCGCTTCCCAGGACCCGGATCCCGGCCTCCAGATGCTCGGCAGCCACACTAGAGGACCTCGCTGCCGCAGCTCCTATCCATCGCAGCCACACCAGCCAACCAACAGGAAGGCCGCAGGGACCAGAACCGGAGGTAAGACTCCGGATGCTGACACTCTCCTTCTGCCTATTCCCATCTTTCCCACCTTCTCAATCTCTCCCTCTCATCAGGCACTGTCCTCTCTGCCTTCAAGCATGCACTCATCTCTCCTATTATTATAAACCTACCTTGATCCAGGCACTTTCTCCATCTACTGACCCATCTCTCTTCTCCCTTTTGCCTCCAAACTCCTTGAACGTATTGTCTACAACCGCCTTACTTCCTTTCTTTCCGCACACTCACTGCTTGACCCATTCCAGTCTGGCTTCCATCCTCTCTACTGAAACTGCCCTTACAAAAGTCTGCAATGACCTCCATGCTGCTAAATCTAAGGGCCACTGCTCTCTACTTATTCTTCTTGATCTCTCTGCTGCTTTTGACACTGCGGACCACCCTCTCCTACTGCAAATCCTGCACTCCATTGGTCTGCATGATACTGCCCTCTCTTGGCTGTCTTCTTACCTCTCTGACCATTCACTCTCTGTCTCCTCTCATGACTCCCCCTCTTCTCCACTAAATGTAGGTGTACCCCAAGGCTCTGTCCTTGGTCCTCTTCTTTTCTCTCTCTATACATCCTCACTAGGTAAGCTCATTAGTTCTTTTGATTTCCAATATCATCTCTATGCTGATGACACTCAAATCTATCTTACCTCTCCGGACCTCTCCACTGCTCTCCTCACTCGTATCTCCAACTGTATCTCTGCTACCTCTTCCGGGATGTCCCAGCGCTTTCTTAAACTTAACATGTCTAAGACTGAGCTGATCATCTTCCCTCCCTCCCGCATAACCTCACCTCCCACAATCTCCTTATCTATTGATGTCACTACTATCTCCTCTAGCCCCCAAGTGCGCTGTCTTGGAGTAATCCTTGACTCCTCCCTCTCCTTCAAACCACACATTCAGCACCTCTCACAAACCTGCCGTTTTCATCTAAAAAATATTTCCAGGATCAGACCCTTTCTCACCCAGGATGCTACTAAGACCCTTATCCACTCACTGGTCATCTCCAGACTGGACTACTGTAATCTCCTCCTGACTGGCATTCCTGACAAATACCTCTCTCCACTCCAATCTATTCTCAATGCTGCTGCCCGGCTCATTTTCCTCACCAAACACACTACGTCCACCTCGACTCTCCTACAAGACCTTCACTGGCTCCCCTTCCCTTTCAGAATCCATTTCAAGCTTCTCACACTCACTTACAAAGCCCTCACCCACTCCTCTCCCATTTACATCTCTGACCATATCTCCCTTTACACTCCCACCCGTCCTCTTCGCTCTGGTAATGCCCACCGCCTCTCCTGCCTACTGATTACTTCCTCCCACTCCTACTTCCAAGATTTCTCATATGCTGCTCCAGTTATCTGTAATTCCCTACCTCTCCCCTCAGAATCTCCACCTCTCTACAAAACTTCAAACGGGCTCTCAAGACCCACTTCTTCACCAAACCCAGCCAAACCTTCTGTTCCACATTCTCTATGTACCTCGTTTGTGTCACCCCTGTCTGTCTACCCCTCACCTTTAGAATGTACACTCTCACGAGTAGGGCCCTCTTCCCTCATGTGCTTATCCTTTCTTACTTTAATAATCTTCAACTGCACCAAATCCAGCAGTCCTCTGCCATCTGATACTTATTTCAGTGTTATCTGCTGATGTAGCTATGTTTATTTTCCCTGTACTTGTCCTATATTGTCTTCAACTGTAAGTTGTTGTTTTCCTGTTTTGATTATTTGTTTATGTACTCTGTAATTACGTGCTGCGGAACCCTTGTGGCGCCATATAAATAAAAGATAATAATAATAAAATAATACCAAAGAAGCCGGCTTATATTTATAGAAAATCTTCAAGCCTAAAATATTATCTAGTGACCAGTGCACATTTAGAGAAAGAATATAAACCTGGACAGGTCCTTTCAGTAGGTTTCTATAGATGTGGGGGATGTGCTGGATGCCGGAGCATCAAAGGGACCACAATGAAAAAATGTGATTCAGCTATAATTAATGGCAGGAACACGTTAAAGACTTTATTACCTGGCACACAAAAGAAGTGATTTATGCTATACAATGCAGCTGCAATAAACTTTATATAGGGAGAACCACAGGAACCCTAAAAATAAGAATAGGGGAACACATGAGAAATATTGAGAGGTTTAGGAACCCATTCGCTGTCTGCACACTTTAAAAAAAGAACACTCTTCCTCCGGAGAAAATATAAGGAACGTTTATAGCAGAAAACAGGTCAAAAAGAATGCAAGATGTAGCTCACATACTCAGAATATTGCTAAAACAGAAATAAAACTAATTTATTTATACAATATTCACATGCCTTGTGGTTCACAGTGATTTAGAAGTAGAGTGGTTTTTATGATTTTTTTATGTTAGGTCTGTTTACGTGGGATTATTAAACTGCTTAACATTGTTTTCTATTTACCACTTTTTGTTAATGTTTTAGGAAGGATTCTGCCTTCTAAATTTGTAAAATTTTAGGATTTTTAGTGTGGCCAAATGACTATAAACCTTTTACAATACACGGACTTCAACAAAATGGCAGCCACAACCCATCAAAGATGGACATAAAACTACAACAAGATGGCCACCGCATCAAACCAGGTTCCTAGACATCTTTGAGTAAAATGACGCTATCATCACTTCTGGGGAAGTGTGGCACGTCCTGGCCGCCGGCTCCATGTCAGCCTGGATGTTTAGCCGATGTGGCGGGTGGGGTTGACGCTAGGCAACGTCTGCCTGGTGGCTTCTGTGAGTTACCTGGTTACGCAGACGCCAGGCACTCACAGGAAGACAGCAGGACGTGCAGTGGGGCAGCTGCATGGAATTGTTATCAAGGGGAGGCTTGGCTTCATGGAAATGCTTATTGGCTTATACTCCTTTTATCTTCCTGGTCTGCCTCTCACTCCTTGCTGGTCATAGTTCCTGGCTGCAGCGGGATCCCTTGTCTCTTGGTTGTAGCACTAGCCGTGGATACCTTTGTCTGGTTATCTTACAACCGTCCTCTGCAGAATTCCTGTGTCCAGCTCTGTCAGTTGTATTATCTGTCTCATTGCTTATTTGTTATTTCTGCTAATACTACCCCTCATCTATTTACTATACAGTCCTGTGTTTTCTCTGTGATCTATTTCTCCTGCAAACCTTCAGTACTCTCACTGCCAGTAGCTCCACCTGTTGGTTCAGAGCTTTCAATGTTTTCGTGCTCTCACTTCTTTACAATCCAGTCCATTTTACAGCTGCCTTGTCGTTGTCTGGGACACTCCTGTCTAATATCTCTGGCTCTCCCACGTTTCCCTTACTAGTGTTATTCTCTTACTTTTGCCTTATCTTTGTGCTACTCCTCTCTTGTGTACAAGGGTCATTGCCCAGAAGATCTCTGGAAACCTCAGCCTCCTCGGAAAAAAGATTCTTCAGTCATAACACAACCCGGTTACTCTTCACACTCCAGGTGGAGGGACAGAGCTGCATGCGGAACATTCTTGATATGCCTTGATATACCTCTTGTTGTGAGTGCATAGAAGTGGGGGCCACCCCAATAACTGACAATTTAAGGAGGTGAATTGTACCCATGAATAGAAATTCAATATAATATACACACTGAGAAACTGTTATTATACATTGATTAAACAGTATTTATGTGCTACTTAATCACCAGATTGAGAGAGCCATCTACAGATTATGAACAGGGGAGTATAGTTATTTGTTATTTACCTGGCGCCTATCACCTAGTACCATTTCTTTTATGTGTTGCCTTGGAGTTGTGGTGAAAACTCTATTTACTAGTGTGACAGAATGCATTGGTTTGCGTATTGATAAGGTATCTACTGACCTATTGTTTCCGTATTATCAGGAACTTTACAGCGGCTGCTGTGTGATTCTGTGCAAGCTGAAGCCTGTTGCTGTATATGATCTAGTGCTGGGAGGTTGTTTTATTCTGGACCAGCAAACCACCTACCTGTCCTATGAGGGGAAGCATCTGCTCGCTCTCACCACGTGTCAGTCACTGCTACCACAGACGCATTCATTGGAGACTAGAGTCCAAACATCTCCCAGATCAGCCACTGCTGATTTCCCCCCAGGAGCTGGAAGTAATTGGCTTTTGTTGCTGGATTATCTGGAGAATATACCTACCTAGGAGGTGGCGTAACACGAGTAACGCAGCAAATCGCCCCAGATAACCATTACTGGACAGGACTCTTTGGAAACTCAAATTTCACATCACTAATCAATGTACAATGGCTGGTAAATGCCATCAGGTAACGGCTATTTTTGAACACGGATCTGGATTAATAACAAAAACTGGTGATATTGGTTAATGAGTAATCACCAACTGCAGTGGTAACTAACTAGTGAGTTCTATATGTCTTTAACAATCACTTTGTGTATGGGTATATACATAATATATATTTTATGTGCTCATTACTACGGTAGGTGGTTTGTGGATAATAAATATTTACTGTTTTAAAAAACTATCCGGTCTTTAGTGTTAAAATGTATGCACCAAATTTTGTGATGATGTATACCAGGGAAGGCCTTTGTAGTGGGCAGATGGCCGTCTGGTCCAACTCTGAATCGGGCCACAATGTCTGAGTCAGCCTCGACATTTGCCTCTACCAAGGATGAATATAAAAGTGTCAGTAAGCGCAGTCGCAGTGGTTTAACTTTTTATTGAAGCAAAGTATCATACAATCATAAATATAAAAGATAATTAATATTGTGTACATTACAGTGTAATTAAACAATAAATTCAAAGACGTTGTACAAATCTGTTGTCTGCATTTATCTAGTTTCTTTCAGACGTTCAGTCACAGAAAACGACACAAAAGTACAAGGATCGCACAGTATTGTTGATTTCGGCTAGAACATCATATTATGCCAGCTATCATTCACATCCAACAAGAACTTGTTAAGAAATACTTGTGCTAGAAAAAACAAAAAGGTTTTCTACGCTCGCCCCTCGCCCTCCCATGGGACATATAAAATGGGTATCACAGAGAAATAGGTGGATGTCCTCCCGATACTCTGGTCATATACCACAAAGTGTTGGTTAGGGAGGTGTGAATGTGTCATCTTACTGAAGCAGATAACGTTGCTATATAACTCTCCCACACTTCAACATATTGCTTTACTTTTCTGTCCTTCTCTAGAGCCACTCCCACCCATTCCACTGGAAAAAGGTAAAACGGCTTTGCTAGGAATAAGGGTAATGACGGAGGTTCTGGGTGGAGCCACACTTGTAGTATGGATTTGCGTGCTGCTAAAAGTAATTTTTTGCCACCTTCTGACATGGCTTGATCATTTCAAAAATACCAAAGATTGCCCATTCTGGCAACAGGTGTAAATAGTTTACCAGGCAACATATCTACATATTTGTACCCAGAAGCTTCCAATCAGGGGGCATAACCAAAAACAGTGATAAAGGTCTGCTTGAGAGTCTCCGCATTTCCAGCAATTATGAGTGGTTGAAAGAACTATTAAAAATATTTATGAGAGAGAAAATGTAAAATTATGCACTTTGGGATTAAGAATAATCGGGCAGCATATAAACTAAATGGCAAAAATGTAGGGATAACGGTGGTTGAAAAGGATTTGGGTGTGCTCATCCATTATAGACTCAGTAGCAGTACGCAATGTCAAAATGCAGCAACAAAAGCAAATAAGGTGTTAGCATGCATAAAACGGGGTATGGAGACAAGGGATGAGAGCGTAATCCTGCCATTGTATAAATCATTGGTGCGGCCACACCTGGAATATTGTGTACAGTTCTGGGCGCCTCACTATAAAAAGATATCTTGGAACTAGAAAGGGTTCAGAGGCGAGCCACCAAACTGGTTAAGGGAGGCACTGAGTTATGAGGAAAGACTCACAAGGTTAGATATGTTTACACTGGAAAAGAGGCAGCTGAGGGGGGACATTATTAATATTTATAAATACTGTAAGGGACAATACAAGGATTTATCAGATGATCTGTTTATCAAAAAAAGGCTACACAGGACAGGAGGACACCCCCTGAGGTTAGAAGAAAAAAAACATTTCATACACACCGGAGGAAAGGGTTCTTTACAGTAAGAGCAGTAAGTATTTGGAATCAGAGGAGGTAGTATTGGTGGACTCACTAAATAAGCTTAAAAATGGATTAGATAAATTCCTAACTGATAGAAATATCCAAGGTTACTGCATCTACATTATATTTAATTTTATAATACAGGTTGAACTCGATGGATATTTGTCTTTATTCAACCTCACCAACTATGTAACTATGTAAGAGAGATACACTCTGTGAAGTATGTTCAGAAACATTTCTTTATTGGTTTCAAAATATTTGAATCATTTCCAATAAAACAAAGTTGCTCAGAGTTACACCAGTGTATCACTTTCCATATATAATTCCCCTCCGCAGTGTCACATGACTTGGCTGTGATCTTTGGAAGCAATAGGAGTTGTTATATTATCATGAGACGCTTGAATAAGGTTTATCCCCATTTGTTTGTAGATCTGCTGTAATTGGATATAAATCCTGACTGGTCTGGATGGATCACATCTTCTAGATGAAAATGAATCCCTTTTCTCTGACGTCCTAGTGGATGCTGGGAACTCCGAAAGGACCATGGGGAATAGCGTCTCCGCAGGAGACTGGGCACAACTAAAGAAAGCTTTAGGTCACCTGGTGTGCACTGGCTCCTCCCACTATGACCCTCCTCCAAGCCTCAGTTAGATTTTGTGCCCGGCCGAGGTTGGATGCACACTAGGGGCTCTCCTGAGCTTCTAGAAAGAAAGTATAGAATTAGGTTTTTTATTTTCAGCGAGACCTGCTGGCAACAGGCTCACTGCAGTGAGGGACTAAGGGGAGAAGAAGCGAACCTGCCTGCTTACAGCCAGCTTGGGCTTCTTAGGCTACTGGACACCATTAGCTCCAGAGGGATCGACCGCAGGCCCGTCCTTGGTGTTCGGTCCCGGAGCCGCGTCGCCGTCCCCCTTACAGAACCAGAAGCAAGAAGAGGTCCGGAAAATTGGCGGCAGCAGACATCAGTCTTCACCAAGGTAGCGCACAGCACTGCAGCTGTGCGCCATTGCTCCTCATACACACTTCACACTCCGGTCACTGAGGGTGCAGGGCGCTTGGGGGGGGGGCGCCCTGAGCAGCAATAAAAACACCTTGGCTGGCAAAAATACCACAATATATAGCCCCAGAGGCTATATATGTGGTAAATACCCCTGCCAGAATCCAGAAAAAAGCGGGAGAATAGTCAGCGGAAAAGGGGCGGAGCTATCTCCTTCAGCACACTGGCGCCATTTCTCCCTCACAGCTCCGCTGGAAGGAAGCTCCCTGGCTCTCCCCTGCAGTCTACACTACAGAAAAGGGTAAAAAAGAGAGGGGGGGGGGGGGGGCACTAAATTTAGGCGCAGTACATATATATATATATATATATATATAGATAAAAGCAGCTATAGGGGACATAATTCAGTTAGTCCCTGCATTATATAGCGCTCTAGTGTGTGCTGGCATACTCTCACTCTGTACCCCCAAAGGGCTTTTGTGGGTCCTGTCCTCTGCTAGAGCATTCCCTGTGTGTGTGCGGTGTGTCGGTACGGCTGTGTCGACATGTTTGATGAGGATAATGATGTGGAGGCGGAGCAGATGCCTATAGAAGGGATGTCACCCCCTGCGGGGCAGACACCTGTGTGGATGGGCTTATGGAAAGAATTGAGTGCAGGACAGCCGGCTTCTCAGCTCGTGCCTGTCCAGGCGTCTCAAAGGTCATCAGGGGCTCTAAAACGCCCGCTACCGCAGATGGCAGACGCAGATGTCGACACGGATACTGACACCAGTGTCGACGACGCTGAGTCTAATCTAATGTCCACTAAGGCCATTTGCTGCATGATTGAGGCAATGAAAGAGGTGTTACACATTTCTGATATAAATCCAGGTACCACTAAAAAGGGTATTATGTTTGGGGAGAAAAAACTACCCGTAGTTTTTCCCCCATCAGAAGAATTAAATGAAGTGTGTGAAGAAGCGTGGGCTTTCCCTGATAAAAAATTGGTAATTCCTAAGAAGTTACTAATGGCGTACCCTTTCCCGCCAGAGGATAGGTCACGTTGGGAAACACCTCCTAGGGTGGATAAAGCGCTCACACGTTTGTCTAAAAAGGTGGCACTACCGTCTCCGGATACGGCCGCCCTCAAGGAACCTGCTGATAGAAAACAGGAGGCGATCCTGAAGTCTGTATACACACACTCAGGCATTATACTTAGACCAGCTATTGCGTCAGTATGGATGTGCAGTGCTGCCGCTGCGTGGTCAGATAACCTGTCAGAAAATATTGACACACTAGACAGAGACACTATTCTGCTAACCATAGAGCATATCAAAGACTCAGTCTTATACATGAGAGATGCACAGAGGGAGATTTTCCGGCTGGCATCTAAAGTAAGTGCATTGTCCATTTCTGCTAGGAGAGGCTTATGGACTCGGCAGTGGACAGGGGATGCAGATTTAAAAAGGCACATGGAAGTTTTGCCTTGTAAGGGTGAGGAGTTATTTGGGGATGACCTCTCGGACCTAGTTTCCACAGCAACATCTGGGAAGTCAGCATTATTACCCCATGTTCCCTCACAGCCTAAGAAGGCACCGTTTTATCAGGTTCAGTCCTTTCGGACCCAGAAAAACAGGCGTGGAAAAGGCGGGTCTTTTCTGTCCAGAGGCAGAGGTAGGGGAAAAAGGCTGCAACAAACAGCAGGTTCCCAGGAGCAAAAGTCCTCCCCCGCTTCTTCTTCCAAGTCCACCGCATGACGGTGGGGCTCCACAGGCGGAGCCAGGTACGGTCGGGGGCCGCCTCAAAAATTTCAGCGATCAGTGGGCTCGCTCACAGGTGGATCCCTGGATCCTTCAAATAGTATCTCAGGGGTACAAACTGGAATTCGAGGCGTCTCCACCCCACCGGTTCCTAAAATCTGCCTTGCAGATTGCTCCCTCAGACAGGGAGGCGGTGCTAGCGGCAATTCACAAGCTGTATTCCCAGCAGGTGATAATCAAGGTGCCCCTACTTCAACAAGGCCGGGGTTACTATTCCACACTATTTGTGGTACCGAAACCGGACGGTTCGGTGAGACCAATTTGAAATTTGAAATCCTTGAACACATACATAAAAAAATTAAAGTTCAAGATGGAATCGCTCAGGGCGGTTATTGCAAGTCTGGACGAGGGGGATTACATGGTATCCCTGGACATCAAGGATGCTTACCTGCATGTCCCCATTTACCATCCTCACCAGGAGTACCTCAGATTTGTGGTACAGGATTGCCATTACCAATTCCAGACGTTGCCATTTGGACTGTCTACGGCACCGAGGGTGTTTACCAAGGTAATGGCGGAAATGACGATACTCCTTCGAAAAAAGGGAGTTTTAATTATCCCGTACTTGGACGATCTCCTAATAAAAGCGAGGTCCAAGGATCAGTTGTTGGTAGGAGTAGCACTATCTCAGGAGGTGCTGCACCAGCACAGTTGGATTCTGAATATTCCAAAATCACAGCTGGTTCCGACGACACGTCTACTGTTCCTGGGTATGATTCTGGATACAGTCCAGAAAAAAGTGTTTCTCCCGGAGGAGAAAGCCAAGGAGCTGTCATCTCTAATCAGAGACCTCCTGAAACCAAAACAGGTATCGGTGCATCACTGCACGCGGGTCCTGGGAAAGATGGTAACTTCTTACGAAGCAATTCCTTACGGCAGGTTCCATGCCAGAATCTTTCAGTGGTACCTGCTGGACCAATGGTCCGGATCGCATCTCCAAATGCATCGCTTAATAACCCTGTCTCCAAGAACCAGGGTGTCTCTGCTGTGGTGGCTGCAGAGGGCTCATCTTCTAGAGGGCCACAGATTCGGTATACAGGACTGGGTCCTGGTGACCACGGAAGCCAGCCTTCGAGGCTGGGGGGCAGTCACACAGGGAAGAAACTTCCAAGGACTGTGGTCGAGTCAGGAGACTTCCCTACACATAAATATTCTGGAACTAAGGGCCATTTACAATGCCCTAAGTCAGGCAAAATCCCTGCTTCTACATCAGCCGGTACTGATCCAATCAGACAACATCACGGCAGTCGCTCATGTAAATCGACAGGGCGGCACAAGAAGCAGGATGGCAATGGCATAAGCCACAAGGATTCTCCGTTGGGCGGAAAATCATGTACTAGCACTGTCAGCGGTGTTCATCCCGGGAGTGGACAACTGGGAAGCAGACTTTCTCAGCAGACACGACCTCCACCCGGGAGAGTGGGGACTTCATCCAGAAGTCTTCCAAATGATTGTAAATCAATGGGAACGGCCACAGGTGGACATGATGGCGTCCCGCCTCAACAAAAAACTAGAGAGATATTGCGCCAGGTCAAGGGACCCTCAGGCGATCGCTATGGACGCTCTAGTGACACCGTGGGTGTACCAGTCAGTTTATGTGTTCCCTCCTCTGCCTCTCATACCAAAGGTATTGAGAATAATAAAAAAACGAGGAGTAAGAACAATACTCGTGGTTCCGGATTGGCCACGACGAGCGTGGTACCCGAAACTTCAAGAGATGATCTCAGAGGACCCATGGCCTCTGCCGCTCAGACAGGACCTGCTGCAGCAGGGGCCTTGTCTATTCCAAGACTTACCGCGGTTGCGTTTGACGGCATGGCGGTTGAACGCCGGATCATGAAGGAAAAGGGCATTCTGGAGGAAGTCATTCCTACGCTGATTAAAGCCAGGAAAGATGTAACTGCAAAGCATTATCACCGCATATGGCGGAAATATGTTGCTTGGTGTGAGGCCAAAAAGGCCCCAACAGAGGAATTTCAACTAGGTCGATTTCTGCACTTCCTACAAGCAGGAGTGACTATGGGCCTGAAATTAGGCTCCATTAAGGTACCGATCTCGGCTCTGTCGATTTTCTTCCAGAAAGAACTAGCTTCACTGCCTGAAGTTCAGACGTTTGTGAAGGGAGTGCTGCATATTCAGCCCCCGTTTGTGCCTCCAGTGGCACCTTGGGATCTCAACGTGGTGTTGAGTTTCTTAAAATCTCATTGGTTTGAGCCACTTAAAACCGTGGATCTAAAATATCTCACGTGGAAAGTGGTCATGTTATTGGCCTTGGCTTCGGCCAGGCGTGTGTCAGAATTGGCGGCTTTGTCGTGTAAAAGCCCTTATCTGATTTTCCATATGGATAGGGCAGAATTGAGGACTCGTCCCCAGTTTCTCCCTAAGGTGGTATCAGCTTTTCACTCGAACCAACCTATTGTGGTGCCTGCGGCTACTAGGGACTTGGAGGAGTCCAAGTTACTGGACGTAGTCAGGGCCTTGAAAATTTATGTTTCCAGGACGGCTAGAGTCAGGAAAACTGACTCGCTATTTATCCTGTGTGCACCCAACAAACTGGGTGCTCCTGCTTCTAAGCAGACTATTGCTCGCTGGATCTGTAACACGATTCAGCAGGCGCATTCTGCGGCTGGACTGCCGCATCCTAAATCAGTAAAAGCCCATTCCACAAGGAAGGTGGGCTCATCTTGGGCGGCTGCCCGAGGGGTCTCGGCTTTACAACTTTGCCGAGCTGCTACTTGGTAAGGGGCAAACACGTTTGCAAAATTCTACAAATTTGATACCCTGGCTGAGGAGGACCTTGAGTTCTCTCATTCGGTGCTGCAGAGTCATCCGCACTCTCCCGCCCGTTTGGGAGCTTTGGTATAATCCCCATGGTTCTTTCGGAGTTCCCAGCATCCACTAGGACGTCAGAGAAAATAAGATTTTACTCACCGGTAAATCTATTTCTCGTAGTCCGTAGTGGATGCTGGGCGCCCATGCCAAGTGCGGATTGTCTGCAATACTTGTACATAGTTATTGTTAACTAAAGGGTTATTGTTGAGCCATCTGTTGAGAGGCTCAGTGTTTTCATACTGTAAACTTGGTTTAATATCACAAGTTATACGGTGTGATTGGTGTAGCTGGTATGAGTCTTACCCGGGATTCATAAATCCTTCCTTATTGTGTACGCTCGTCCGGGCACAGTGTCCTAACTGAGGCTTGGAGGAGGGTCATAGTGGGAGGAGCCAGTGCACACCAGGTGACCTAAAGCTTTCTTTAGTTGTGCCCAGTCTCCTGCGGAGCTGCTATTCCCCATGGTCCTTTCGGAGTTCCCAGCATCCATTACGGACTACGAGAAATAGATTTACCGGTGAGTAAAATCTTATTTTGTCAAGGTCTTGGCTAAACGTAACATTTAGTGCCGGATGTAATGCCATCCCTGTTGGCCAGAGGTGAGGGTTGCCCGTCACACTTGGACATTTTTTAATGCGCCAGTCATTTACAATACATAGGGGGTCATTCCAACCCGATCGCTCGCTGCAGTTTATCGCAGAGATTGGGTAGGAACTGCGTCGTTGCCTAGAGATCGCCTCTGCCTGATTGACAGGCAGAGGCGGTCGCAGGGCGGGAGGGGGCAGCACGACGGTGTTTGGCCATCCTTATGGGGGTGCAGTCCGGCAAACGAAGGTGTGGCCAGACCGTGTGGGGGAGGGGGGGGGGGGGGCGTGCGGCATCTCACACAGCCGCTGCGACGATCAACTCCCGGCCAGCTGCAGGAGCAGCGCTGGCCGGGAGTTACTCCACAAGTACATAAACATGGCCGCTGTGCGATGCTTCTGTACTTGTGCTGTGGGCGGACTGTATCCCTCTCCTATAACTATAACTCCCTCTCCTTACACTCAGACCTATATCATGGGTTCACTCCTGTGTGACTTTTCTGATGTTTAGTAAGTTCTGAATTGCATGTAAAGCATTTCCCGCATTCAGAGCAGGAATATGGTCTCTCTCCGGTGTGACGTCTCTGATGTATAACAAGTTCTGCATTACTTTTAAACCCTTTCCCACATTGCGAGCAAGAATACGGTCTCTCTCCTGTGTGACGTCTCTGATGTCTAACAAGTTCTGATTTAATTGAAAAACCTCTCTCACATTCAGAGCAGGAATATGGGTATGCTCCTGTGTGAATCATCTGATGTCTAACAAGTAGTGCATTTTCTTCAAACCCTTTCCCACATTCTGAGCAAGAAAACGGTCTCTCACCTGTATGAAATCTCTGATGCCTAACAAGCTCTGGAAAACTTCTACACCCTTCCCCACATTCTGAGCAGGAATACGGTCTCTCTCCGGTGTGAAGTCTCTGATGTACAACAAGTTGAGAATTACGTATAAAGCATTTCCCACATTCCGAGCAAGAATACGGTCTCTCTCCGGTGTGAAGACTCTGATGTCTAACAAGATGTGGATGACGTGTAAAACATTTCCCACACTCAGAGCAGGAATATGGTCTCTGCCCCGTGTGACTTTTCTGATGTTGAACAAGATCTGATTTCCGTGTAAAAGATTTCCCACAAGCAGAGCAGGAAAATGGTTTCTCTCCGGTATGGCTTCTCTGATGTTCAACAAGTTTTGAATTATTTCTAAACCCATTTCCACATTCAGAGCAAGAATATGGTCTCTCACCTGTGTGACGTCTCTGATGTCGAAAAAGTTCTGATTTCACTGTAAAACATTTCTCACATTCAGAGCAGGAATATGGCCTCTCACCTGTGTGACTTCTCTGATGTATAACAAGTTCTGATTTCACTGTAAAACATTTCTCACATTCAGAGCAGGAATATGGCCTCTCACCTGTGTGACTTCTCTGATGTATAACAAGTTCTGATTTACATCTAAAACATCTCTTACATTCAGAGCAGGAATATGGGTATGCTCCTGTATGAATCATCTGATGTCTAACAAGATGTGAATTTACTTTAAAACATTTCCCACATTCTGAGCAAGAAAACAGTTTTTCATCTGTATGAATCATCTGATGTACAAGAAGTTCTGAATTACTTCTAAACCCTTTCCCACATTCTGAGCAGGAATATGGTGGCTCTCCTGTGTGACTCCTCTGATGTATAACAAGGTCTGAATTAAGAGTAAAACATTTTTCACATCCAGAGCAAGACGCATTTGTAATGCAGTTGCTTTTTATATGAGTAGATATTTTCTGTGTATGATCTGCGGCTGTATACATGTCAGTATGTGTGAGGTCTCCATCACATGAGACTGATTCCTCCTTTATATCAGTAGATGGATCTTTAGAGGAGTCTGTGGGTAAAAATATAGGAGGTTAGTCATTTAATGTAATTGTCCAATTCACTCCATGTGCTAACCAGCCCTTTCCTGGTATACAGCCATACATCTGAATCTGTGAGGCCTGAGACACTCATGGAAATGTGCACCAGCCCTACGGTAGGTGCAAATTCTTCATCTGAGCAGGGTTGGCTGGTTTAAACCAAATGTTTTTTTTTTGTTTTTTTTTAAACACATTCTATTTTTTATTTTTTTTATCATGCTGTGACCACAGGCACGGTGCCGTGACTTCTTAAAAAAAGCCTATTACCTGTATAATGGAATCCCCCTGGTATTATTCCACATTCTTGTTGCTTGGATCTTCATTTGAGTGAGCTGAACCAATGCAGTAAATTCACACACAACAGAGAAATAGGTAAGATGGGAGGGTGAACCAGATCAGAGAGGTACTAAATCTTCCTAGCATCAGCTAAGACTCCACAAACTCCTCCCCAACAATCCTAAGGTACAGGAGAAAACCATAACTAATATTCTCATTTTCACTTATCTCGGAGTGTAATTTGTATATGTTTTAATATATTTAGTCTACCTACATATATTCAGATGAAATAGGAATAATAAGCAGTAAAAACTAAGAATTTACTCACCGGTAATTCTATTTCTCGTAGTCCGTAGTGGATGCTGGGTACTCCGTAAGGACCATGGGGGGTATAGACGGGCTCCGCAGGAGACTGGGCACTCTTAAAAGAAAGATTAGGTACTATATCTGGTGTGCACTGGCTCCTCCCTCTATGCCCCTCCTCCAGACCTCAGTTAGGGAAACTGTGCCCGGAAGAGCTGACATTACTAGGAAAGGATTTGGAATCCAGGGTAAGACTCATACCAGCCACACCGTACAACTCGTGATAACTATACCCAGTTAACAGTATGAAAGAAGAATGAGCCTCATTAACAGATGGCTCAAAACAATAACCCTTTTGTTAAGCAATAACTATATACATGTATTGCAGAGAGTCCGCACTTGGGACGGGCTCCCAGCATCCACTACGGACTACGAGAAATAGAATTACCGGTGAGTAAATTCTTATTTTCTCTGACGTCCTAGTGGATGCTGGGTACTCCGTAAGGACCATGGGGATTATACCAAAGCTCCCAAACGGGCGGGAGAGTGCGGATGACTCTGCAGCACCGAATGAGCAAACTCAAGGTCCTCCTCAGCCAGGGTATCAAACTTGTAGAATTTTGCAAAAGTGTTTGAACCCGACCAAGTAGCAGCTCGGCAAAGTTGTAAAGCCGAGACCCCTCGGGCAGCCGCCCAAGAAGAGCCCACCTTCCTCGTGAACTGGGCTTTTACGGATTTAGGATGCGGCAGGCCAGCCGCAGAATGAGCAAGCTGAATCGTGTTACAGATCCAGCGAGCAATAGTCTGCTTTGAAGCAGGAGCACCCTGCTTGTTGGGTGCATGCAGGATAAATAGCGAGTCAGTTTTCCTGACTCCAGCCGTCCTGGAAACATAGATTTTCAGAGCCCAGACTACGTCCAGCAACTTGGAATCCTCCAAGTCTCGATTAGCCGCAGGCACCACAATAGGTTGGTTCAAATGAAACGCTGATACCACCTTATGAAGGAATTGAGGACGAGTCCTCAATTCGGCCCTGTCCATATAGAAAATCAGATATGGGCTTTTATACGACAAAGCCGCCAATTCTGACACCTGCCTGGCCGAAGCCAAGGCCAACAGCATGACCACCTTCCACGCGAGATATTTTAACTCCACGGTCTTAAGTGGCTCAAACCAATGTGATTTTAGGAAATCCAACACCACGTTGAGATCCCAAGGTGCCACCAGAGGCACAAAAGGGGGCTGAATATGCAGCACTCCCTTAACAAACGTCTGAACTTCAGGCAGTGAAGCCAGTTCTTTTTGAAAGAAAATAGATAGGGCCGAAATCTGGACTTTAATGGATCACAATTTTTGGCCCATAGTCACTCCTGACTGTAGGAAGTGCAGAAATCGACCCAGATGAAATTCCTCTGTTGGGGCCTTTCTGGCCTCACACCAAGCAACATATTTTCGCCATATGCGGTGATAATGTTTTGCTGTCACGTCCTTCCTAGCTTTTATCAGTGTAGGAAAGACTTCCTCTGGAATGCCCTTTTCCCTTAGGATCCGGCGTTCAACCGCCATGCCGTCAAACGCAGGCGTGGTAAGTCTTGGAACAGACAGGGTCCCTGCTGCAGCAGGTCCTGTCGGAGCGGCAGAGGCCATGGGTCCTCTGAGATCATTTCTTGAAGTTCCGGGTACCAAGTTCTTCTTGGCCAGTCCGGAACGATGAGTATAGTCCTTACTCCTCTCTTTCTTATTATCCTCAGTACCTTGGGTATGAGAGGAAGAGGAGGGAACACATAAACCGACTGGTACACCCAAGGTGTCACTAAAGCGTCCACAGCTATCGCCTGAGGGTCCCCTTGACCTGGCACAATATCTTTTTAGCTTTTTGTTGAGGCGGGATGCCATCATGTCCACATGTGGTCGTTCCCAACGGTTTACAATCAGCTTGAAGACTTCTGGATGAAGTCCCCACTCTCCCGGGTGGAGGTCGTGTCTGCTGAGGAAGGCTTCCTAGTTATCTACTCCCCGAATGAACACTGCTGACCGTGCTAGCACGTGATTCTTCGCCCATCGAAGAATCCTTGTGGCTTCTGCCATTGCCATCCTGCTTCTGTGCCGCCCTATCGATTTACATGGGCGACTGCCGTGATGTTGTCTGACTGAATCAGCACCGGTTGGTTTTGAAGCAGGGATTCTGCTTGACTCAGGGCATTGTAAATGGCCCTTAGCTCCAGAATATTTATGTGTAGGGAAGTTTCCTGACTCAACCATTGTCCTTGGAAGTTTCTTCCCTGAGTGACTGCCCCCCAACCTCGGAGGCTTGCATCCGTGGTCACCAGGACCCAGTCCTGTATGCCGAATCTGCGGCCTTCGAGAAGATGAGCAATCTGCAGCCACCACAGCAGAGACACCCTGGCCTTCGGGGACAGGGTGATCAACCGATGCATTTGAAGATGCGATCCGGACCACTTGTCCAATAGATCCCACTGGAAGATCCTTGCATGGAACCTGCCGAAGGGAATCGCTTCGTAAGAAGCTACCATCTTTCCCAGGATTCGCGTGCAGTGATGCACCGACACCTGTTTTGGTTTCAGGAGGTCCCTGACCAGAGATGATAATTTCTGGGCCTTCTCATCCGGGAGAAACACCTTCTTCTGTTCTGTGTCTAGAATCATACCCAGGAACAGCAGACGCGTCGCAGGAATCAGCTGTGACTTTGGGATATTCAGAATCCAGCCGTGCTGATGCAGCACTTCCTGAGATAGTGCTACGCTGATTAGCAACTGCTCTTTGGACCTCGCCTTTATCAGGAGATCGTCCAAGTACGGGATAATTATAACTCCCTTCTTTCGAAGGAGTATCATCATTTCGGCCATTACCTTGGTAAATACCCTCGGTGCCGTGGACAGACCAAACGGCAACGTCTGGAATTGGTAATGACAGTCCTGTACCACAAACCTGAGGTACTCCTGGTGAGGTGGGTAAATGGGAACATGTAGGTATGCATCCTTGATGTCCAATGACACTATAAAATCCCCCTCTTCCAGGCTTGCAATAACCGCCCTGAGCGATTCCATCTTGAACTTGAACTTCCTTATATAAGTGTTCAAGGATTTTAAATTTAGGATGGGTCTCACGAACTGTCTGGTTTCGGTACCACAAACAATGTGGAATAGTAACCCCGCCCCTGTTGAAGGGGGGTACCTTGATTATCACCTGCTGGAGGTACAGCTTGTGAATAGCTGCCAGTACTACCTCCCTTTCTTTGGGAGCAGCCGGTAAGGCTGATTTGAGGTAACGGCGAGGGGGAGTGGCCTCGAACTCCAGCTTGTATCCCTGAGATACCACTTGTAGAACCCAGAGATCCACCTGTGAGAGAACCTACTGGTCGCTGAAGTTCCGGAGACGCGCCCCCACCGCACCTGGCTCCGCCTGTGGAGCCCCAGCGTCATGCGGTGGACTTAGAGGAAGCGGGGGAGGATATTTGTTCCTGGGAACTGGCTGTCTGGTGCAGCTTTTTCCATTTTCCCTTGCCTCTGGGCAGAAAGGAAGCGCCTCTGACCCGCTTGCCTTTTTGGGGCCGAAAGGACTGTACCTGATAATACGGTGCTTTCTTAGGCTGTGAGGAAACCCGAGGTAAAAATGTCGACTTCCCAGCTGTTGTTGTGGATACGAGGTCCGAGAGACCATCCCCAAACAATTCCTCACCCTTATAAGGCAAAACCTCCATGTGCCTTTTAGAATCAGCATCACCTGTCCACTGCCGAGTCCATAATACTCTTCTGGCAGAAATGGACATTGCATTAATTCTAGATGCCAGACGGCAAATATCCCTCTGTGCATCTCTCATATATAAGACTACGTCTTTAATATGCTCTATGGTTAGCAAAATAGTATCCCTGTCTAGGGTATCAATATTATCTGACAGGGTATCGGACCAAGCTGCTGCAGCACTACACATCCATGCTGAAGTAATTGCAGGTCTCAGCATAGTACCTGAGTGTGTATATACAGACTTCAGGATAGCCTCCTGCTTTCTATCAGCAGGCTCCTTTAAGGCGGCCGTATCCTGAGACGGCAGTGCCACCTTTTTTGACAAGCGTGTGAGCGCCTTATTCACCCTAGGGGTTGTCTCCCAACGCAACCTGTCCTCTGGCGGGAAAGGGTACGCCATCAGTAACTTTTTAGAAATCACTAGTTTCTTATCGGGGGAACCCAACGCTTCTTCACACGCTTCATTCAACTGATGGGGGAAAAACCACTAGTTGCTTTTTCTCCCCAAACAGAATACCCTTTTTAGTGGTACCTGGGTTAATGTCAGAAATGTGCAACACATTTTTCATTGCCGTAATCATGCAACGGATGGCCCTTGTGGATTGTACATTAGTCTGATCCTCGTCGACACTGGAGTCAGACTCCGTGTCGACATCTGTGTCTGCCATCTGAGGTAGCGGGCGTTTTTGAGCCCCTGATGGCCTCTGAGACGCCTGGGCAGGCACGGGCTGAGAAGCTGGCTGTCCCACAGCTATTATGTCATCGAACCTTTTATGCAAGGAGTTGACACTGTCGTTTAATACCTTCCACATATCCACCCACTCTGGTGTTGGCCCCGCAGGGGGTGACATCACACTTATCGGCACCTGCTCCGCCTCCACATAAGTTTCCTCATCAAACATGTCGACACAGCCGTACCGACACACCGCACACACACAGGGAATGCTCTGACTGAGGGCAGGACCCCACCAAGTCCTTTGGGGAGACAGAGAGAGACTATGCCAGCACACACCACAGCGCTATATAATGCAGGGATGCACACTATACAGAGTGATTTTTCCCCTATAGCAGCTTATATACACAGTTATGCGCCTAAATTTATGTGCCCCCCTCTCTTTTACCCTAGAAGTCTGGAACTGCAGGGGAGAGCCTGGGGAGCGTCCTTCCAGCGGAGCTGTGAAGAGAAAATGGCGCTGGTGTGCTGAGGAAGACAGTCCCGCCCCTTTCTCGGCGGACTTCTCCCGCTTTTTTATATGCGTTATGGTGGGGGATTATGCACATATACAGTATATTGGCTGTATTATGTGCTATTTAGCCATGTAAGGTACTCTAATTGCTGCCCGCTAGCTGCAAGCAGGTAGGTTCGCTTCTCTCCCCTCAGTCCCTCGTAGCAGTGAGTCTGTTGCCAGCAGATCTCACTGAAAATAAAAAACCTAACAAATACTTTTTCTAAGAAGCTCAGGAGAGCCCCTAGAGTGCATCCAGCTCTGGCCGGGCACAGATACTAACTGAGGTCTGGAGGAGGGGAGGAGCCAGTGCACACCAGATATAGTACCTAATCTTTCTTTTAAGAGTGCCCAGTCTCCTGCGGAGCCCGTCTATACCCCCCATGGTCCTTACGGAGTACCCAGCATCCACTAGGACGTCAGAGAAAATGGTTTTATTGAAAGATGTAACATTAACCCTTTCAGTGGTAACTTTTTTGAATTTTGTCACGCCTCCCAAGATTGTTTTTTATATTTTTTACCTGTTGTTGCCAGGGGTTTCATGTGCATTGCCAGGGGTTTTACACACTAGGGGTCATACTCTTTGACAGGGTTTTCATGCACTAAGGGGGTCATTCCGAGTTGATCGTAGCTGTGCTAAATTTAGCACAGCTACGATCATATTCGCAGACATGCGGGAGGATGCCCAGCACAGGGCTAGTCTGCCCCGCATGTGTATCTGCCCTTCCCCACACAAGTAAAAAAGCATTGCACAGCGGTGATGCTTTTGTACTTGTTGAGTAACTTCCGGCCAGCGCAGCTCCTGCGGCTGCCCGGGAGTTGCTCGTTGCGGCGGCTGCGTGTGACGTCACGAAGCCGCTGCGGCCCGCCCCCCGAATGGTCTGGCCACGCCCCCACATGGTCCAGCCACGCCCCCATAATGGCCCCGTCCGCCCACTGCCTGTCAATCAGGCAGAGGTGATCGATAGGGAACGACGGCCTTTGCCCATTCCGCATGCTGCGGCGCCGGCGCAGTTACGAACCGATCGCTGCGATAAACTGCAGCAAGCAATCGGGTCGGAATGACCCCCCTAAGATCCATGCTCGTTGGCAAGGGGAAAGCTAGTTGCCGAGGGGAATGCTCGTTGCAAAGGAATGCGTACACACTAGGCTGTTTTATAATTCCGGTGCGTTGGATCGTCAGCTATGTCGTGCAGTGTATGCCTTAATGCAAAAAAAGAAAAAGAAAAACTACTTTCAAGTAAAAAAGAATATATGATTCTCATACGTCCTAGAAGATGCTGGGGTCCAATTTAGTACCATGGGGTTAGACTGGTCCCTTGGGAGCCATGGGCACTTTAAGAGTTTAAATAGTGTGGGCTGGCTCCTCCCTCTATGCTCACTCCCGCAGCACTGCCGCCACCCCCTAACAGAGTCAGAAGATACGGTGGTGAGTAGGATGCCAACGCCCCGGTAAGCGAGGAGCCGGTGAGAATGGCGGCATTAGGGTGGGAGCGCAGCACTGATGCTGAGCTCTGGAAGGCTCAGAGGTACGTGTGCGGTGCTGTGAGGGGCGTCCTGGGCCAGCGCAATACCCTAAAAACTGGTCACAGAAAGCTACAGGGGCTTGTACTACTGTTAGCTGCAGTTTCACCTCAAGCCAGTATAATACCATAAGTGTGGGAAGGCGCGCCATTACAGTGGGCGGGGCTTGTCCTCAGAGAGGATCCAGCACTCACCAGCGCCATTTTCTCCCTGCAGATCACACACAGAGACACTGACAGGGAGCGCTGCCCTCCACATAACTCCAGCTATCCTGTGCGGTACCAGGGGTTATAGAAGGGAGGGAGCGTGTTTTGTGAACTGTTTGAAGTTACTCCAGTCAGCGCCAGGCATTTATCATATAACTGCCTACTGGGGCACTGTGTGTGCTGGCTCCTCATACTCTGTGTCTCTCTGAAAGACTCTGTGGGGAAACGGTCTCTACATTTATTTGTGTGTGTGTCCTGTGCTGCAGAGTGTTTCTCTTCTCCAGAGGAGTCTATTCCATGTACTCAGGAATGCAATATACAGCCTTCTGAAGCCGAACCACCGGAATTAGATTTTCTGGATAGAAGGGACATTAAGATATCCAGGGAAAGGGGGAAAGGGGATATGTTCTGCACAAGCTATTGAATCCTGGGTATTTACGAGAAGAGGCCCCAACAAATGTCCATCAATTACATTATATATTAATTATAGGACGTTCGGGGGTGCTACCAGAGACAAATTGTGTTATACAGGAAAAGAAAAAGAGAAAAGAATGTCTCTTTGCTGGCGCACAATTGATAATTTAAAAATTAACCTTTAATAAATTCATTAAAATTGTCTTAACACGAAATAAGATATATGTTGTACTTATGAAATATAATTACCATATATAGTAAATGGAAATAAATCTGTTAATATCAAGGTACGCTACCTGTGTCGTATTTTATTTGGTCCAAATTAAATGTATCAGTTAATCTAGTGTTGAAATACTGACCGCTGTATAGTATTAATTGAGTATATTCTCATAATTCATTTATCAAAGATCAGGAATCTGGCAATAGTTTCAGCATTCTACAATAATTTCCCTTACTCCTAGCCAAATAATGTGATTCCCTACAGTAACTATTCTTATTATAATATAGTACAGTATGGTTACCGGGGACAGCTTTGATGAGAAGAGAGAAAGCGTCTAGTGTATCTCCTTATGAAGGAGATATTTATGAGCTGAATGCTAAAAATAGTTTCAGCATGTAAATAAATGCTGATTATTGGTTGAATAATGCAGATACATAGGGATATCTAACAATTCTCCCACTATTCTAATTCTTGCACATTTGCATATATCCTCATAATTGGTGCAAATTGTGTATTATTCATATGTCCCCACTAAAGTAGTTATATGTGCATTTAAACCACTTCAAGTGGGGAGGAGGGAATGTAGCTTTACACAATAAGGGAATACAGCTTTACACAACAACTGCATTTATTAGTAACATGCAGCTCTATTCTAGTTCTTGCACATTTACATATATCCTCATAATTAGTGCAAGTTGTGTATTGTTCATATATCCCCACTAAGATAATTGTATATGCATTTTAAGACGCTTCAAGTATGGTAAAAAAGGGGAGTATAACTTTACACAATAACTGCATTTATTGATAGCATGCAGCTATTAGGTTGCTCCTGCAGTAGTCACTCCCTTAGTTACAAATCAGTTAGTATAATCTTCCACTGTAGCTATTGTTGTTGTTGTAATAGCATACAATGTTGCTGCTGGGGAGAGCTTTTCATAGAATGAGAGGCAGTACCAGATGTGTCTGTATCTTAAATAGTTGTAAGCTAAATTGTTATTAAGTTATTCTGTAGTACAGCCTGTAAATATATTATCCTGCTGAAGGAATCACCTTAAATAAGGAGAAGCTTATCATGCAACAAATTGCTACATTTGTTACCATAGATGCCATGTGACTATTATATCATACTGATGTGTGCAGCCCTGTAATTCAGTGGCTGTATAATAATTCAGTGATTGGTTAACTGCTAATAGCTTGATATATATGAAAGCACACAGATTGAAACAGTATATAATTCTGATCTCTCATTGATTCTGAAAGAGATCTAATGCAATTTGTGTGTTATTCATGAACCCCCACTAGCACAATCACATGCACATCTGAGCATATCCCTGTATGTTTCAGGAAGCGGGGCGTGTTTCGTACAATTAAGACTTTTTCAGAGCAGCCCTGAAAAAGTCTTAATTGTACGAAACACGTGTCGGCGACATCATGGCCGCTACCTGGTCACAATATATTTAATTTAAAAGAATATATCTAGAATTCAATCAGGAATCAATGTTTAATGGCATAGCTTGTTGATTGCAGAGAAGGAATAGGGAATTAGGACACTGCAGTATTATCATTGTTGTGAATGTGAAGTATAATATATGAGAGTTAGCTGCTGTGGGAGCTCACATTAACTGACTTGTACTTAAGGAAATCACTGCTGCAGGAGCAACTTAATAGCTACATGTTATTCACAGAAATAAATGCAGTTAATGTGGAAAGCTATATTTTTCTTCACTCAAAGTGCTTTATAGCATACATAATTGTGAATTTCAGTGCTCAGATGTGCATGTGATTGTGCTAGTGGGGGTTCATGAATAACACACAAATTGCATTAGATCTCTTTCAGAATCAATGAGAGATCAGAATTATGGCCCTCATTCCGAGTTGTTCGCTCGGTATTTTTCATCGCATCGCAGTGAGAATTCACTTAGTGCGCATGCGTAATGTTCGCACAGCGCATGCGCCAAGTAACTTTACTACGAAGAAAGTATTTTTACTCACGGCTTTTTCATCGCTCCGGCGATCGCATTGTGATTGACAGGAAATGGGTGTTACTGGGCGGATGCACGGCGTTTTAGGGGCGTGTGGCTGGAAACGCTACCGTTTCCGGAAAAAACGCAGGCGTGTCTGGAGAAACGGTGGGAGTGCTTGGGCGAACGCTGGGTGTGTTTATGACGTCAGCCGGGACCGAAAAGCACTGAATTGATCGCACAGGCAGAGTAAGTCTGGAGTTACTCTAAAACTGCTAACTCGGTTTTGATCGCAATAATGCGCATACATCGGTCGCACATTTAAGAAGTTTAGATTCACTCCCAGTAGGCGGCGGCTTAGCGTGTGTAACTCTGCTGAATTCGCCTTGCGAGCGAACAACTCGGAATGAGGGCCTATATACTGTTTCAATCTGTGTGCTTTCATATATATCAAGCTATTAGCAGTTAACCAATCACTGAATTATTATACAGCCACTGAATTACAGGGCTGCACACATCAGTATGATATAATAGTCACATGGCATCTATGGTAACAAATGTAGCAATTTGTTGCATGATAAGCTTCTTATTTAAGGTGATTCCTTCAGCAGGATAATATATTTACAGGCTGTACTACAGAATAACTTAATAACAATTTAGCTTACAACTATTTAAGATACAGACACATCTGGTACTGCCTCTCATTCTATGAAAAGCTCTCCCCAGCAGCAACATTGTATGCTATTACAACAACAACAATAGCTACAGCGGAAGATTATACTAACTGATTTGTAACTAAGGGAGTGACTACTGCAGGAGCAACCTAATAGCTGCATGCTATCAATAAATGCAGTTATTGTGTAAAGTTATACTCCCCTTTTTTACCATACTCGAAGCGTCTTAAAATGCATATACAATTATCTTAGTGGGGATATATGAACAATACACAACTTGCACTAATTATGAGGATATATGTAAATGTGCAAGAACTAGAATAGAGCTGCATGTTACTAATAAATGCAGTTGTTGTGTAAAGCTGTATTCCCTTATTGTGTAAAGCTACATTCCCTCCTCCCCACTTGAAGTGGTTTAAATGCACATATAACTACTTTAGTGGGGACATATGAATAATACACAATTTGCACCAATTATGAGGATATATGCAAATGTGCAAGAATTAGAATAGTGGGAGAATTGTTAGATATCCCTATGTATCTGCATTATTCAACCAATAATCAGCATTTATTTACATGCTGAAACTATTTTTAGCATTCAGCTCATAAATATCTCCTTCATAAGGAGATACACTAGACGCTTTCTCTCTTCTCATCAAAGCTGTCCCCGGTAACCATACTGTACTATATTATAATAAGAATAGTTACTGTAGGGAATCACATTATTTGGCTAGGAGTAAGGGAAATTATTGTAGAATGCTGAAACTATTGCCAGATTCCTGATCTTTGATAAATGAATTATGAGAATATACTCAATTAATACTATACAGCGGTCAGTATTTCAACACTAGATTAACTGATACATTTAATTTGGACCAAATAAAATACGACACAGGTAGCGTACCTTGATATTAACAGATTTATTTCCATTTACTATATATGGTAATTATATTTCATAAGTACAACATATATCTTATTTCGTGTTAAGACAATTTTAATGAATTTATTAAAGGTTAATTTTTAAATTATCAATTGTGCGCCAGCAAAGAGACATTCTTTTCTCTTTTTCTTTTCCTGTAGAAGGGACATTATAATGTTTTTACGTCACATACAGGATTCTGCAGGTTTCATGGTGGAGGCCATGAAGGACCTTGGTCATCTGAATGCAAGGACGTCTTCCATGGCTGTCTCGGCACGCAGGGGTCTCTGGCTACGCCAATGGTCTGGGGATGAGGAATCCAAGAAAAGCGTGGAGAACCTACCCTTCACAGGTCAGGCTCTGTTTGGGGAGACATTGGATGCGTGGATTTCCACGGCAACCACAGGTAAGTCAACCTTTCTTCCCTCAGCCACCCCACCGACGAGAAAATCTTTTCTTACGTCTACAATGCAGTCCTTTCGGACTGCAAAAGGTTAAAAAGGCCAAGTTCCACTTTCTTCAGAGGTGGTCGAGGGAAATCCAGAAAACCTGCATCAACAGGTTCCCAGGAACAGAAGCCTGGTTATGCTTCCTCAAAATCGTCAGCATGACGGTGGATCTCCCAGCCTGGAGATCGGGCAGATGGGAGCATGACTGAGAAATTTCAGTCACATCTGGGCGTCATCAGGCCTGGACCCTTGGGTGCAAGATATTGTGTCCCAGGGGTACAGACTGGAGTTTCAAGAACTCCCACCTCACAGATTCTTCAAATCAGGCGTACCAGCTTTGCTGACAGAAAGGACTATCCTACAGGACGCCATTCAAAAATTGGAAAAGGCAAATGTCATTGTTCCAGGTCCACATCATCTGAAAAAATAAGATTTTAAACCTACCGATAAATATTTTTCTCCTAGTTCGTAGAGGATGCTGGGGACTCTGTAAGGACCATGGGGTATAGATGGGCTCCACAGAAGACATGGGCACTTTAAGACCTTTTAATGGCTGTGAGCTGGCTCCTCCCTCTATGCCCCTCCTCCAGACCTCAGTTATAGGAACTGTGCCCAGAGGAGATGGACATTTTGAGGAAAGGATTTTGTTAATTAAGGGTGAGATACATACCAGCTCACACCACAACACACTGTACAACCTGGGATATAACTAAACCAGTTAACAGTATGAACAAATAAGATCAGCAACAGGTTGATCTGAACTGCAACACAACCCTTGTGTAGACTTATCAATAACTATGTACAAGTACTGCAGATTTATTCCGCACTGGGACGGGCGCCCAGCATCCTCTACGGACTAGGAGAAAAAGATTTACTGATAGGTTTAAAATCTTATTTTCTCTTACGTCCTAGAGGATGCTGGGCACTCCGTAAGGACCATGGGGTTTATACCAAAGCTCCAGACCGGGCGGGAGAGTGCGAATGACTCTGCAGCACCGATTGAGCAAAAAAAGAGAGGTCCTCATCAGCCAGGGTATCAAACTTATAGAATTTAGCAAAAGTGTTTGAACCCGACCAAGTAGCTGCTCGGCAAAGCTGTTATGCCGAGACGCCTCTGGCAGCCGCCCAAGAAGAGCCCACCTTCCTAGTGGAATGGGCCTTTACCGATTTTGGTAACGACAATCCAGCCGTAGAAGGGGCCTGCTGAATTGTGTTAAAGATCCAGCGTGCGATAGTCTGCTTGGAAGCAGGAGCACCAACCTTGTTGGCTGCATATAGGATACACAGAGCCTCCGTTTTCCTAATACGAGACGTTCTGGCTACATAGATTTTTAAAGCCATGACTACATCAAGGTACTTGGAATCCTCCACCGGCACTACAATAGGTTGGTTCATGTGAAACGACGAAACCACCTTAGGTAGAAATTGTGGACGAGTTCTCAATTCTGCTCTATCCACATGGAAAATCAGATAGGGGCTCTTGTAAGACAAGGCCGCCAATTCTGACAGCCTCCCTGCAGATGCCAAGGCCAATAACATGACCACTTTCCAAGCGAGAAATTTTAACTCAACAATTTGAAGTGGTTCAAACCAATGTGATTTAAGGAACTGTAACACCACGTTAAGGTCCCACGGTGCCACTGGGGGCACAAAAGGAGGTTGGATGTGCAGTACTCTTCACAAAAGTCTGCACTTCTAGAAGAGAGGACAGTTCCTTCTGAAAAAATATTGATAAGGCCGAAATATGCACCTTAATGGAGCCTAACTTTAGGCCCATATCCAGCCCCGCCTGTAGAAAATGGAGAAAACGACCCAGCTGAAAACCTCCGTAGGAGCATTCTTGGATTCACACCAAGACACATAATTCCTCCAGATACGGTGATAATGTTTCACCGTTACCTCCTTCCTAGCTTTAAGCAGAGTAGGGATGACCTCTCCTGGAATACCTTTCCTAGCTAGGATTTGGTGTTCAACCGCCATGCTGTCAAACGTAACCGCGGTAAGTCTTGGAACACACACAGCCCCTGTTGTAACAGGTCCTCTCTTAGAGGAAGAGGCCAAGGATCTTCTGTGAGCATTACCTAAAGATCTGGAAACCAGGCCCTTCGAGGCCAGTCTGGAACAATGAGTATCGTTTGAACTCTTGTTCTTCTTATGATCCTCAATATCTTTGGGATGAGTGGAAGTGGAGGGAACACATAGACCGACTGATAAACCCACGGTGTCACTAGTGCGTCTACTGCTATTGCTTGAGGGTCCCTCGACCTGGAACAATACGTCCGAAGATTTTTGTTGAGGCGTGACGCCATCATGTCTATTCGAGGGAGTCCCCAACCGTTTGTCACTTCTGCAAAGACCTCTTGATGAAGCCCCCACTCTCCTGGATGGAGATCGTGTCTGCTGAGGAAGTCTGCTTCCCAGTTGTCCACTCCCGGGATGAAAACAGCTGACAGAGCGCTTACATGATTTTCTGCCCAGCGAAGAATCCTGGTGGCCTCCGCCATCGCTGCTCTGCTTCTTGTTCCGCACTGGCGGTTTACATGTGCCACGGCTGTGATGTTATCTGACTGGATCAGTACAGGTAGGTTGCGAAGAAGATGCTCCGCCTGTCTCTGGCCGTTGTATAGGGCCCTCAATTCCAGCAAATTTATGTGCAGACAAGCCTCCTGGCTTGACCATATTCCCTGAAAATGTTTTCCTTGTGTGACCGCTCCCCAGCCTCGGAGGCTCACATCCGTGGTCACCAGAACCCAATCCTGGATTCCGAACCTGCGACCCTCTAGGAAGTGAGCACTGTGGAGCCACCACAGGAGATATCCTGGCCCTGGGGGACAGGCTTATCATCCGATGCATTTGGAGATGGGACCCTGACCATTTGTCCAGTAGGTCCCACTGAAATGTTCTTGCATGGAACCTGCCAAACGGAATGGCCTCGTAGGCCGCCACCATCTTTCCCGACACTCGAGTGCATTGATGAATCGACACTCTTTTTGGTTTCAGCAGATCCCTGACCATGTTCTGGAGTTCCAGAGCTTTTTCCATTGGGAGAAAAACCCTCTGCCGTTCTATGTCCAGAATCATGCCCAAAAACGACATTCGAGTTGTCGGCATCAACTGCGACTTTGGCAAATTTAATAGCCAGCCGTGTTGTTGTAGTACCCTCAGAGAGAGTGCCACGCTTTTCAGTAACTGGTCTCTTGATCTCGCCTTTATCAGGAGATTGTCCAAGTACGGGATAATTGTGACACCTTGCTTGCGCAGGAGCACCATCATTTCCGCCATTACCTTGGTGAAAATCCTCAGGGCCATGGAAAGCCCAACCGGCAACGTTTGAAATTGGTAATGACAATCCTGCACAGCGACTCTCAGGAACGCCTGATGAGGAGGATATATGGGGACATGAAGGTATGCATCCTTTATGTCTAGTGACACCATAAAATCCCCCCCGTCCAGACTGGAAATCACTGCCCGGAGAGATTCCATCTTGAATTTGAATCTTTTCAAATACAGGTTTAGGGATTTTAGGTTCAGAATTGGTCTGACCGAGCCGTCTGGCTTCGGGACCACAAATAGAGTTGAATAAAACCCCTTTCCCTCTTGCAACAGGGGAACCGTGATAATCACTTGCTGTTGACACAGCTTTTGTATCGCAGCTGAAACTATTTCTCTCCCTGGGAGAGAAGCTGGTAAGGCAGATTTGAAAAATCGGTCTGGAGGCACGTCTTTGAACTCCAGTCTGTATCCTTGGGTTACAATTTCTAGCACCCAAGGATCCAAGAGTTCGAATGAATCCAGACCTGGCTGAAGACGTGCCCCCACCGGTGCGGACTCCCGCAGCGGAGCCCCAGCGTCATGCAGTGGATTTGGTAGAGGCCGGAGAGGACTTCTGCTCCTGGGAACTAGCCGCAGCTGGGTGTTATTTTCCCTCTACCCTTGCCTCTGGCGATGAAGGATGATCCACGTCCCTTTCTGAATTTATGAGACCGAAAGGACTGCATCTGGTATGGAGGCATTTTCTTTTGCCGTGGGGGAACAAAAGGCAAAAAGAAGACTTACCCGCGGTAGCTGTGGAAACCAGGTCCGCGAGGCCGTCCCCAAACAAAAGTTCACCCATGTACGGCAAGGCCTCCATAAGTCTCTTGGAGTCAGCATCACTAGTCCATTGACAGGTCCACAACGCCCTCCTAGCTGAAATTGCCATGGCATTGGCCCTTGATCCCAAGAGGCCAATATCTCTCGCAGCCTCCCTTAGGTATAACGTTGCGTCCTTGATGTGACCCAATGTCAACAATACACCCTCCCTGTCGAGGGTGTCCATGACAGATGACAAGTTATCTGCCCATCCTGCAATCGCACTACTCACCAATTCCGACGCTACCGCCGGTCTGAGCAGGGTTCCCGTAGTTGCATAAAATAGATTTCAAGGTAGTTTCCTGCCTGCGATCCGCAAGATCCTTTAGTGTCGCCGTGTTTGGAGACGGTAGAGCCACCTTTTTGGATAAACGCGTCAAAGCCTTATCTACCGTGGGTGACGATTCCCACCGTAACCTGCCCTGTGAGAGGAAAGGATACGCCATAACAATTCTCTTAGGAATCTGCAGTCTTTTGTCTGGAGTTTCCCAAGCTTTTTCAAATAGAGCGTTCAGCTCATGGGATGGGGGAAATGTTACCTCAGGTTTCTTCTCCTTAAACATACAGACCCGTGTGTCAGGGTCAGAAGGGTCCTCTGTGATATGTAATACATCTTTTATTGCAATAATCATGTACTGAATACTCTTGGCCACCCTTGGGTGTAACCGAGCGTCATCATAGTCGACACTGGAGTCAGAATCCGTGTCGGTATCAGTGTCTACTATCTGGGTAAAGGGACGTTTCTAGGACCCTGATGGGTTCTCTGACATTAATATCCATGGATTGTCTCCATGCTTGGTTCTGGGACTCAGATTTGTCCAACCTTTTATGTAATAAAGCCACACTTGCATTCAAAACATTCCACATGTCTACCCAATCAGCAGTCGGCGGTGCCGACGGAGCTACTATTACATTCTGCTCCGCATCCTTTCTGGAAGAGCCTTCCGCCTCAGACATGTCGACACACACGTATTGACACCCCCACACACACTGGGATATAGGGGACAGACCCACAGTAAGGTCCTTTAGAGAGAGACAGAGAGGGAGTTTGCCAGCTCACACCCAGCGCCACTGCAGTCTGAAATATTAATAATGTCCCAGACCTGTAAGCGCTTTTTGTATCACACTATCACCAAATTAATGTGCCCCCCCCCCCTCCCTGATTTGCACCCTGTTACTTGTATACAGCGGTGAAGGGAGTCCGGGAGCAGCGTCTCTGCAGCAAGCTGTGGAGAAAATGGATCTGGTTAGAGCTGAGGGACTAAGCTCCGCCTCCCTCGATGGCACGCTTCGGTCCCGCTAATTTTTATACTGGCGGGGGTCTGTATATACTGCCCATGCAGTACCTATGCGTGCCAGTGAACGTTTATGAGGTAATTATTGCTGCCCAGGGCGCCCTCCCTGCACCCTTGCTGTGCCTCGTGTGTGTGTGTGTGTGTGAGCAATGGCGCGCTGCGCGGTACCTCACGAAGATCTGAAGTCTTCTGCTGCCTTTGAAGTCTTCTTGCTTCTCATACTCACCCGGCTTCTATCTTCCGGCTCTGTGAGGAGGACGGCGGCGCGGTTCTGAAACGAACAGCTAGGCGTACCAAGTGCTGCGACCCTCTGGAGCTAATGGTGTCCAGTAGCCTAAGAAGCAGAGCCTATCAGTAAAGTAGGTCTGCTTCTCTCTCTCCTCAGTCCCACGAAGCAGGGAGCCTGTTGCCAGCAGTGCTCTCTGAAAATAAAAAACCTAACAAAGTCTTTTTCCAGAGAAACTCAGTAGAGCTCCCCTAGTGTGCGACCAGTCTCCTCTGGGTACAGAATCTAACCGAGGTCTGGAGGAGGGGCATAGAGGGAGGAGCCAGTTCACACCCATTAAAAGGTCTTAAAGTGCCCATGTCTCCTGCGGAGCCCGTCTATACCCCATGGTCCTTACGGAGTCCCCAGCATCCTCTAGGACGTAAGAGAAACATGGGTTACTACTCAAACCTATTTGTGGTACTGAAACCGGATGGTTCGGCGACGCCAATATTGAACCTAAAATCTTTAAACCCCTATTTGGAGGGAATTCAAGTTCAAAATGGAGTCTCTGAGAGCGGTCATCTCAAGTCAGGAGGAAGTGGAATTCCTGGTATCCCTAGATATAAAGGATGCATAACTTCACATTCCGATTTGGCCGCCACACCAGGCTTATCTCAGATTTGCTCTGTTACTATCAGTTACAGGCACTGCCATTTGGCCTCCCCACGGCACAGAGAGTGTTCACCAAAGTAATGGCAGAAATTATGCTACTCCTCCGCAAGCAGAGAGTGAACATAATTCCATATCTGGACGATCTACTGATAAAAGCATCTTCCAGGGAGAAAATGTTACAGAACATTGCTCTCACAACTCGAGTACTCCGGGATCATGGCTGGATCCTGAATCTTCCAAAGTCACATTTGGAGCAGACAAGGAGATTGTCTTTTCTAGGGATCATCCTCGACACGGAAGTGCAGGTGTTTCTACCGGTGGAGAAAGCGTTGGTGATACAATCAATGGTCCGGGATGTCTTGAAGCCAACCTGGGTATCGGTTCATCAGTGCATTCGCCTTCTGGGGAAGATGGTTGCCTCTTACGAGGCTCTACAGTACGGAAGATTTCATGCACGGTCCTTCCAACTGGATCTCCTGGACAAATGGTCGGGGTCTCTACTTCACATGCACCAGAGGATACGTCTGTCTCCGAAAGCCAGACTCTCGCTCCTCTGGTGGCTGCAAACCTCTCACCTACTAGAGGGCCGCAGGTTCGGGATTCAGAATTGGATTCTTCTAACCACGGATGCAAGTCTCAGAGGTTGGGGAGCAGTCGCCCAAGGGGAAACCTTCCAGGGAAGGTGGTCAAGTCTGGAAACCATTCTTCCAATAAACATTCTGGAACTACCGCCTGTAGAAGACCGTTGTACATGGCCCTTAGTTCCAGAATGCACATCTTCTGCAAGATCGTGCCATTCAGGTTCAGTCGGACAACGTCACAGCGGTGTCCTACATAAAACAGGCAGGGCGGAACGAAGAGCAGAGCTGCAATGTCAGAGGTAACAAGAATCATCCTCTGGGTGTTATGATTCCCGTACTCCAGACCAGAGGAGATCGTATGGCTGAGGTCAGAGTACTGGGAAGATATGCTGGTTGTGGGAGCAGGAAAGCCTAGTAACCCCTGGCGCCCTAACTCCGTTGTCTCGCCCGTGTTATCAGAAATCCCCTGCGAGACTATGGTTGCTTGAGCCCATGGCAGCCGCGTTCGAAGGGCGGATTATGTCTGCCCAACCCCGATGCCCCCTCAGGTCTTAATGGGAGACAAAGGGAAATCCGAGACAGGGTGATAACAAGGGGCCCTCTGACTAAGCAACCAGGCCAGGGGTTACAAGCTAACTAACTAAATCAAAAGGTATGTGCGGACTAGCCGCCAGGGAAAAGGACAACCAAAGATCCACTGATCCGTTACTCCTATCCAGCACCGCTGGATACCAGAGTGGATCAGGGAGAGCGGAATCCTCCGCAAAAGCTCCAGGACACAAATATACTAAATAATAAACAGTAAGCGGACAAGCCGCAACACACGGCTGCGCCGTGACTCACGAACACCACAGGATGTTAAAGGTGCTCAGTCAGACTCCAGGAAAAGATGACAAATCTCTGAGTACAGGACCACTGAGGACAGGAACAACCGGCTTGAGCAGGACTGGATACTTTCTGCAACTGACATAGGCAAACAGGAAGCTGCCGACACCGACTTTCAGAACTGGAGGACAGGCAGAATCCACTGGAACTCAGGGTAGGACACGGGATCAGACACAGGGACTGACACAGGAATCCACACAGGGACTGACACAGGAATCCACACAGGGACTGACAAGAACCAGCTCAAACTTAAAGCAGACTGCAAACCAAGGAATATCATCAGCATCTGCTAACTGCAGTGAGCCAGCATATATCAGAGAGGCCTAATTAATTATCTCTAGCAGCTGGCCTGCTGCACGACTAAGCTGACAAGATGCAATCAGCAGCCAGATGAGGCTGAACACATGGGAACAAGCTGCAATTGCACAGACTCACCAGCGGCAGCAGACAAGAGTAATCCAAAACAGAGCAATGGGAAATCCTGGCATGCAAGACAACTAAATAAACATAAAATAGGAATGAACCACTACCTGTGGTTCATAACAGTATCCCCTCCTTAAGGGTGAGCTCCGAGCACCCCATGACACCCACGGGGAACATAAACAAAAGTATAACATGAAATACAGAACAAAACTGCAAAACAGGAATGAGCCACAGCCGTGGCTCATAACAGTACCCCCCCCTTGAGGAGGGGTCAAAAGACCCCAAAATTCAGACTATCCAGAACAAGGGATACAAAAAAAAAAACCTGACACATTGGTCTAACAGACACGAAAACAGAAACAAGCTGCAACCACAGCTTGTAACAGTGCCCTCCCCTTGATGGTGGCCACTGGACACAAGACAAGGGAAAAAAAATCTTTTTTTTTTTTTTTTTTTTTTTATCAAGGCAAGAGTCAAAAAATTATTTCTTTTTCTTCTTCTTCTTTTTACAAAGCTCTTTAGGTCTGACCAAGGTAATTCCCCAAACATTGTCTGAACTGATGGTACCACCCAGCAAGGCTGCGTTCAAATCAGAGACAGGTTTCTTACCCTTGGGAGCTGAACTTTCTGGCAAAGTACTATTATTAGAAGAAGAAGAAGTCAGAAAAGCACATCCTGCAGTCAAAACGGGCTGGGACTCTTGTGCCGAGTTTACAGTATTTGGTGGAATCTCAGCAGACAAGACGGGTGACTTAGAGGAACCTGAACCAATTTCTTTGGAACCATATCTTTTAATAATTGCATCACTGAATGCTGGGGGATCCTGAAGAATGGGATCTTCAGCTTTCATTAGGCTGGTCGCCCACTCAAAAGGCTCTCCTTTAAAAGAATAAATAAGATAGAGCACAAGGTTCTCTGGAGTGATGCCCAGAAATGGTCTAGACAACATAATAATATAATAGTGTTTGTAAAGCGCCAGAAATTGGGCTAAGTCCCCATCAAAGATTATAGATGTTGAGATATCAGAGTCAGGATCTGTTTCCTTCTCATCTGACTGACTGGAGTGCTTTGCTAGGACCTGGTCACTATTGACCTTACTCGAGGCTGAGACTCTCTGAACCCCACCCGGGGCTGAGACTCTCTGAACCCCACCCGGGGCTGAGATTTTCTGAACCCCACCCGGGGCAGTGACTTTCTGAACCCCACCCGGGGCAGTGACTTTCTGAACCCCACCCGGGGCAGTGACTTTCTGAACCCCACCCGGGGCAGTGACTTTCTGAACCCCACCCGGGGCAGTGACTTTCTGAACCCCACCCGGGGCAGTGACTTTCTGAACCCCACCCGGGGCAGTGGCCTCCGGGAACCCCGCTGGGGCAGTGGCCTCCGGGAACCCCGCTGGGGCAGTGGCCTCCGGGAACCCCGCTGGGGCAGTGGCCTCCGGGAACCCCGCTGGGGCAGTGGCCTCCGGGAACCCCGCTGGGGCCAGCACCTCGGATTCTTTTACTGGGACCGGGTCGTTGGCCTCCCTGACTGGGATCGGGCCATCGGCCTCCCTCTCTGAGTCGATAATAATCGAAAGTTCTCCCGGGACTATGACTTCCGGGACTTTTGCTGAAGCAATAACGTTCAGATCCTCCACTAATGCTATGCTTCTTAAGTTCTTTCCTGGGGAAGCGACTTCTAGACCCTTCTTTGGGGCTGCGTCTCTCGAGACCCCACTTGGGGATATTACTTCAAAGATCCCTTCTGGGGTTTTGCTTCTCGAGTTCCCTTCAAGAACTATGGTTTTAGATACCCTTTCTGAGGTTGCGCTCCTCAAGTCCCTACCTGGGGTAACAGCTTCTGAGACCCCATCTGGTATGGAAACCTGAGCTACAATATTTGATGTCCCTCTATAAGCTTGGGCATCGGGTACCGCTCCAGCACTCTGGGCATCGGGTACCGCTCCAGCACTCTGGGCATCGGGTACCGCTCCAGCACTCTGGGCATCGGGTACCGCTCCAGCACTCTGGGCATCGGGTACCGCTCCAGCACTCTGGGCATCGGGTACCGCTCCAGCACTCTGGGCATCGGGTACCGCTCCAGCACTCTGGGCATCGGGCACCACTCCAGGACCCTGGGCTACGGGCACCACTCCAGGACCCTGGGCTACGGGCACCACTCCAGGACCCTGGGCTACGGGCACCACTCCAGGACCCTGGGCTACGGGCACCACTCCAGGACCCTGGGCTACGGGCACCACTCCAGGACCCTGGGCTACGGGCACCACTCCAGGACCCTGGGCTACGGGCACCACTCCAGGACCCTGGGCTACGGGCACCACTCCAGGGACTTGCAACTCCGCTTCCACAGGAACCTCAAGAGAGGAGAGAAACATTCTCTTTTGATTCCTGAATCTATAATGGGGCTCCCTTGCCCAAGGACCCCAATTATAGGACAGAGAGCTTTTTTGTGTGGGTTGTGTGACAAGTACCTCTGCCACAGTAGAGACAGGAGTAGGTCTTGTATCATGACTCAACTTGGCCAGAGGGCAAGACTCGTCACCACACTTTGGCTTGCGCAACTCACAGGTCTGCAGATAATGGCCTAAACCCCCACAATATAGGCATAAGTTTAAGTTTCTGCGACGCAGACGCTCCTCTTCTGAGAGCCTGGGCCGCAGAAAACTTTTAAACTTTTTCTCTTCAATTAAACCAGAGGATTCTCTTGTCACCATACTGTGAACAAGAGTCTCTTTAGAGATAGATGTACTCTCAACGACTTCTGGCAAAATAAGCAAGATTTTAGTCAGAAGGTTTTGCAGTTGCTTTAGGGATTGCTGCAAAACTTCAAGTCGCTCTGGTCTCAAAGCACTGAATACAGAGTTCTGGGCTGCGAGAGATGCCTGCAGGGCTTGCATAGTGGACATAGGAGGATTTAAAACTAGACAAGACAAGACAAGGCAAGACAAGGCAAGGCAAGGCAAGGCAAGGCAAGACTAAATTTTGCTAAACAAAACAAGACTTTTTTTTTTTTTTTTTTTAAACACCGGACTGGATTCTAAACACCGGACTGGATTCTAAACACCGGACTGGATTCTAAACACTGGATTGGATTCTAAACACCGGACTGGATTGGATTCTAAACACCGGACTGGATTCTGCACACTGAATTCTAGACAGGACTGGATTCTAGACTAAACACTGGACTGGGCCAAAAAAGAAAAAAAAAGTTTTATTTCTTTTTTGTGGTATGGCTGATGATAATGTTATGATTCCCGTACTCCAGACCAGAGGAGATCGTATGGCTGAGGTCAGAGTACTGGGAAGATATGCTGGTTGTGGGAGCAGGAAAGCCTAGTAACCCCTGGCGCCCTAACTCCGTTGTCTCGCCCGTGTTATCAGAAATCCCCTGCGAGACTATGGTTGCTTGAGCCCATGGCAGCCGCGTTCGAAGGGCGGATTATGTCTGCCCAACCCCGATGCCCCCTCAGGTCTTAATGGGAGACAAAGGGAAATCCGAGACAGGGTGATAACAAGGGGCCCTCTGACTAAGCAACCAGGCCAGGGGTTACAAGCTAACTAACTAAATCAAAAGGTATGTGCGGACTAGCCGCCAGGGAAAAGGACAACCAAAGATCCACTGATCCGTTACTCCTATCCAGCACCGCTGGATACCAGAGTGGATCAGGGAGAGCGGAATCCTCCGCAAAAGCTCCAGGACACAAATATACTAAATAATAAACAGTAAGCGGACAAGCCGCAACACACGGCTGCGCCGTGACTCACGAACACCACAGGATGTTAAAGGTGCTCAGTCAGACTCCAGGAAAAGATGACAAATCTCTGAGTACAGGACCACTGAGGACAGGAACAACCGGCTTGAGCAGGACTGGATACTTTCTGCAACTGACATAGGCAAACAGGAAGCTGCCGACACCGACTTTCAGAACTGGAGGACAGGCAGAATCCACTGGAACTCAGGGTAGGACACGGGATCAGACACAGGGACTGACACAGGAATCCACACAGGGACTGACACAGGAATCCACACAGGGACTGACAAGAACCAGCTCAAACTTAAAGCAGACTGCAAACCAAGGAATATCATCAGCATCTGCTAACTGCAGTGAGCCAGCATATATCAGAGAGGCCTAATTAATTATCTCTAGCAGCTGGCCTGCTGCACGACTAAGCTGACAAGATGCAATCAGCAGCCAGATGAGGCTGAACACATGGGAACAAGCTGCAATTGCACAGACTCACCAGCGGCAGCAGACAAGAGTAATCCAAAACAGAGCAATGGGAAATCCTGGCATGCAAGACAACTAAATAAACATAAAATAGGAATGAACCACTACCTGTGGTTCATAACAGTATCCCCTCCTTAAGGGTGAGCTCCGAGCACCCCATGACACCCACGGGGAACATAAACAAAAGTATAACATGAAATACAGAACAAAACTGCAAAACAGGAATGAGCCACAGCCGTGGCTCATAACACTGGGAGGAAAGACACGCAGCGGCGCTGTCAGCAATCTTCATTCCAGGAGTGGACAACTGGGAAGCGGACTTCCTCAGCAGACACGATCTATATCCGGGGGAGTGGGGCCTACACCCAGAGGTGTTTGCAGAGGTGACAAGTCTTTGGGGCTTACCTCAAATAGACATGATGGCCTCACGCCTCAACAAGAAGCTTCGGCTGTACTGTTCCAGGTCGAGGGATCCACAGGCAGTGTCAGTGGACGCCCTGGTAACTCCGTGGGTGTTCAAGTCAGTGTACGTATTCCCTCCACTCCTGCTCATCCCAAGGATTCTCAAACTAATCAAAAGAACAAGAGTTCAGGCGATCCTCATTGCTCCGGGCTGGGCAAGAAGGGCTTGGTACGCGGATCTTCTGGAGTTACTACTGGAAGATCCGAGTCCTCTTTGAGAGGACCTTCTGCAACAGGGGCCGTTCGCTTATCAAGACTTACAACGGCTATGTTTGACAGCATGGAGGTTGAACACCAGATCTTAGCTCGGAAGGGCATTCCGAACAAGGTTATTCCTACCCTGATACGGGCTAGGAAGAGAGTAACGTCAAGACCTTACCATAGGATTTGGAAAAAGTATGTGTCTTGGTGTGAATCCAAGAAGTTTCCTACGATGGAATTTCAACGTGGGCGGTTTCTCCTCTCCCTGCAAGCAGGAATGGATGTGGGCCTGCGCTCCATAAAAGTCCAGATTTCGGCCTTGTCCATTTTCTTCCAGAATATCAATTGGCTGCCCTTCCTGAGGTTCAGACTTTCTTGAAAGGGGTTCTGCACATCCAACCTCCCTTTGTGCCGCCTACGGAACCTTGGGATATTAACGTGGTGCTGCAGTTCCTGCAATCGGATTGGTTCGAACCTTTACAGGAGGCTGAAGTCAAGTTTCTTACTTGGAAGGCTGTCACACTGTTGGCATTGGCATCTGCTAGACGTGTGTCAGAATTGGGGTCATTGTCCTGCAAGAGCCCCTACTTGATTTTCCATGAAGATAGAGCTGACCTCAGGACGCATCAGCAGTTTCTACCAAAGGTTGTGTCGGCTATTCATATCAACCAACCTATTGTGGTGCCAGTGGCTACTGACTCCTCAATTACCTCAAAGTCCTTGGATGTTGTGAGGGCTTTGAAGATTCATGTGAAGAGAACTTCTCGTCACAGAAAGTCAGATTGTCTGTTTGTCCTTTATGATCCCAACAAGATTGTGTGTCCTGCTTCTAAGCAGATGATTTCTCGCTGGATCAGGTTCACTATCCAGCATGCTTATTCTACGGCAGGATTGCCGCGTCCAAAATCGGATAAGGCCCACTCTACTCATAAAGTGGGTTCTGCCTGGGTGGCTGCCCGGGGTGTCTCTGCTTTACAACTTTGCCGAGCAGCTATTTGGTCTGGGTCGAACACGTTTGCAAAGTTTTACAAGTTCGATACTTTGGCCTCTGAGGACCTTAAGTTTGGTCAATCTGTTCTGCAGGAGCCTCCGCGCTCTCCCTCCCATACTGGGAGCTTTGGTACATCTCCATGTTACTAATGTGGACCACAGCATCCTCTAGGACATATGAGAAAATAGGATTTTAATAACCCACCGGTAAATCCATTTCTCGTAGTCCGTAGAGGATGCTGGGCGCTCTCCCAGCGCTTCATTTTCCTGCAGTTGTTACTTGGTTCAGTACTGCCTTGTTACTTGGTTAAGTAATGTTGTTCAGCGGTTGTTGACTTGTTTCAAGCTAGTTAGCTTGGTTGTCTGTTATGTGCGAGCTGGTGTGAATCTCACCACTATCTGTGTATTTCCTTCTCTCGAAGTATGTCTCCTCGGGCACTATTTCTAGACTGGGTCTGGTAGGAGGGGCATAGAGGGAGGAGCCAGCCCAGACTATTAAACTCTTAAAGTGCCCATAGCTCCCAAAGGACCCGTCTATACCCCATGTTACTAATGTGGACCCCAGCATCCTCTACGGACTACGCAAAAAGGATTTACCGGTAGGTAATTAAAATCCTATTTTTTTCCCAACCCCGCATCTATGATTTACTATGTAATCAGTGGAACATCTCTGTACGCAACCACCTTTAGCAACACACCCATAAAATGCTACCTGTACGTGCATCTTTTTATTCACGCCCCACCCCGCGTTACAGTTCACATTTTCCAGACCACCTAGCAGGTGCACAGGTGTATTCATTACTCACACATCTTAAAAGATCCACAGGTGGAGCTAGTTACATCACTTGTGATTCTGTGAGGAGACCTGGAAAGCGTTAACTGTTGGTAACTCTCTAGGACTGGAGTTGGCTACCCCTGCTCTATATACTACTGGTAATGGTTGGATAACTACATTATTTTATTTTATAATTGTCTAACTCCTAAACCAGGTTATTGCCTTAACCCACTAATTGTTGTGTGCTTACTATAGTGGTGCTCCAAAGTTTGTGAACCCTTCAGAATTTTCAACATTTCTGCTGAAATTTGGACTAAAACTACCTCAGATTTTCAGTCCTAAAACTAGATAAAGAGAACCAAATCAAATGAGACAAAGAAATGAGACGTGCTCATTTTTATATTGAGGAATGATCCAATATCACATATCTATAAGGGGCATAAGTATGTGAACCTTTGCTTTCAGTATTTGCTTTCAATAACTACATCTGTTTCCAGTAATTGTTGATTAGTCCTGATCATCAGCTTGGAGGAATTATACCCCATTCCTCTGCAAAACAGCTTCACCTCTGTTATGTTGCTCGCTTCAGGTCCTTCCACATCATTTCGATTGGATTAAGGTCAGGACCTTGACTTGGCCAATCCAAAACTTTACATTTATTCTTCTTTAACCCTTCATTGGTCAAATGACTTGTGTACTTGCTGTATGACCCACGTTCTCCTGAGATACAGCTCATGGACCTTTAGAATATTCTGGTATAATTCAAAATTCATTGTCACATCAATGATGGCAAGTAATCCTGGGTCAGATGCAGCAAAACAGGCCCAAACCATGATACCACCAGCACCACCGTGTTTATGAGGTGTTTATGCTGGAATGCAGTGTTCTCCTATCTCCAAACATAACACTTCTCATTTAAGCCAAAGAGCTCTATTGTGGAATCATCTGTCCACAAAACATTGTTCCAATAGCCTTCTGGATTGTCCAGGTGATCTTTAACAAACTGCAGATGGGCAGCAATGTTTCTTTTTGGAGAGCAGCTGATTTCTGTTTGCAATCCTGCCATGCACACAGAATTGTTGTTAAGTGGTCTCATTAACATTAGCTAATGTGAGAAAGGCCTTCAGTTGCTTAGCGGTTACCATGGGTTCCTTTGTGACCTTGTAAACTTTTAGACGCCTTGCTCTTGGCGTAATCTTTGTTGGTCGACCACTCTTGGGGAGGGTAATAATGGTCTGGAATTTCCTCCATTTGTATTCAATCTGACTGTTGATTGGTGGAGTCCAAACTCTTTAGAGATGGATTTGTAACCTTTTCCAGCCTGATGAGCATCAACAACTCTTCTTCTGAGGTCCTCAGAAATCTCCTTTGTTCATGGCATGATAGACTTCCTCAAACGTGTTGTGAACAACAGACTGATAGATCCCTGTTCTTTTAAAAAGACAGGTTGTCCATGCACACCTGATTGTCATCCCATAAATTGGAAATACCTTACTCTAATTTCACTTTCAAAATATCTGCTAAGCCTAAAGGTTCACATACTTTTGCCACTCACAGATACGTGATATTAGATAATTTTCCTCAAAAAAAAAAAATATAAAAAAATGAGCACGTCTATTTTTTTTGTCTCGTGTGTGATTTGGTTCTCTTTATCTTCTTTTAGGACTTGTGTGAAAATCTGAGGTCGTTTTAGGCCAAATTTCAGCAGAAATATAGAAAATGCTGAAGGGTTCACAAACTTTCAAGAACCACTGTATGTCTTCTATCTGTATGTCGGACATATCAACTAAACACATTTTGGAAACAAAAGAAAAAAAAACATGTTATCCTTACATTATAATACATATAATTTATAGTAGTCCATGGACTTAAACTCTTGCAGTGCTGGTGGTACTGGGAATTTCCTCTCCCGGACCCCGTGTTCTGCAATCCACACACATTGCCACTGGTGCAGCCCTGTAGCTTCTATGCCCGATTTTACACCGTACAGCACTGAGGGACTCAGCAGCCGGAAGCAATGTGGGGCTGTGGTGAAACATATAAATACGTTTTTCTTAATTAATTTTACATTTTAGTTATTTATACATGACGCCTAGCGCCGACACTGCCCATAATGGCACCACCCCAGAGGGCGTACCATTCTGAGACCATGCCCACCATCATGGCTACGTGGAACAGGGTCCCAGCCACAGTAAGAAAGTATTAGAAGCCAAGGAGCATGTAGGTTCCAGCTAGATCTGTGGATAAGAAGCCTCCACTCTCCTGAAACTAAGGGGTTATATTTACTGAAGTGCGGGTTTTAGATTCTAATTGTCTTCTAGAAAGTGCTAGATAAATAAGGAGAATGTGATTGGTCGCTATGGAAAACATCCCAACTTCTACAGACCCACACATTAGTAAAATATACCCCTTAGCATTACCAAACATACTCCTAAGCATGATCACTTTTCTGGACAGTAAGACAATGGGATTAATGTATCAAGAAGTAAAAAATAGGATTTCAATTATCTACCGGTAAATCCTTTTCTCGTAGTCCATAAGGGATATTGGGGAGACTTAATACGATGGGGTATAGACGAGGTCCAAAGGATCCGGTGCACTTTATATTTCTTCACTAGGTGTGCTGGCTCCTCCCCTCTATGCCTCCTCCTACAGGCAGTTATAGGTAAAATAGTGGGAAAAGGGGTCCTAATTTGCACACCTTAATTAGGTAGTGAGGTGCTACTCTGCTTGAGACTTGGTAAAGTGTACAGAGGGAAAAAGGTAGCAGGTGCACAATCTCACTAGCTCAACCTGTAGTAACCAGAGGCATTTAGCATATTCCTGGCCAGGGCTATGAGCTTACCCACCGCATCAAGGTAGCCTCTCATTGGGTAAGTCCCTAACACTAACTATAGGGGTTCAGGTCAGGGGGGCAGGACACCCCAGAGCCACCCAGCCAGACAACCCCAGGGCATCGCAGGAGTGATAAAATATAGGGTTAAAGAGGTAGGAGCAGCTGTTGCTGCATGTGTGAATAATGTGAGGATTAAAAGAAAATTATGTGAAGGTGTTACATATATATAAAACAAACTATAAGGGCCATGGAGTGATGAAAGTGTTAAATTGCGATGCCCCAGGGGTACCCAGCTACGGCGGGCACAGGGAGCCCCGCACCCCAGAGAATTCCCCCCATTATGGAATGCCATAGTAAAATGTAAGAGTCTTACCTCAGTGTGCTCATTCCAAATGTAATGGCTATAGTGTTGGACTTTTTAAAATCAGAGGGGTGGGTGGGGCAGGGTGCTAAATTAGGATGAAGGTGTCTCCTACCTTCAGAAATGTATGAATACATCAGTTATAGAGGGAAAAGGGGTCCTAATTTGCACACCTTAATTAGGTAGTGAGGTGCTACTCTGCTTGAGACTTGGTAAAGTGTACAGAGGGAAAAAGGTAGCAGGTGCACAATCTCACTAGCTCAACCTGTAGTAACCAGAGGCACTTAGCATATTCCTGGCCAGGGCTATGAGCTTACCCACCGCATCAAGGTAGCCTCTCATTGGGTAAGTCCCTAACACTAACTATAGGGGTTCAGGTCAGGGGGGCAGGACACCCCAGAGCCACCCAGCCAGACAACCCCAGGGCATCGCAGGAGTGATAAAATATAGGGTTAAAGAGGTAGGAGCAGCTGTTGCTGCATGTGTGAATAATGTGAGGATTAAAAGAAAATTATGTGAAGGTGTTACATATATATAAAACAAACTATAAGGGCCATGGAGTGATGAAAGTGTTAAATTGCGATGCCCCAGGGGTACCCAGCTACGGCGGGCACAGGGAGCCCCGCACCCCAGAGAATTCCCCCCATTATGGAATGCCATAGTAAAATGTAAGAGTCTTACCTCAGTGTGCTCATTCCAAATGTACACTATAGGTAAAATAGTGCCTGAAGGAGAAAGGACATATACGAGAGAAGGAAACATGATAACAAAGAGTGGTAAGATTTATATACCAGCACACCACGACCATATAACAACCGGCAATAACATCTGAACAGGTAACCACATAACGAGAACCTGCAGAAAAGTCAACGCACTGAGGCAGGCGTCCAATATCCCTTATGGACTACGAGAAAAGGATTTACTGGTAGGTAATTCAAATCCTATTTTCTCTAGCATCCATAAGGGATATTGGGGAATCTAGTACGATGGGAACGTACCAGAATACTCTTTGGCCAGGGCATCAAACTTGTAGAACTTAACAAATGTTTTCTTCCCCGACCAGGTAGCTGCTCAGCACAGTTGCAAGGCTGAGACTACACTTAGGAACAGGTAAAGCTGCCGACACATGGGCCTGTTGGATAGTAAGCCTAATCCAACGAGCAATGGACTGCTTCGAAGCAGGACAACCCTTTTTCTGGGCATCCTAGAGCACAAACAAAGGATCCGTCTTTCTGATCCGAGCCGTTCGCTTGCTATAGATCTTCAAAGCTCGTCCATCATCTAAAGCCTCCAGAGGAGGAGAAGAGTCAGAATTTGAAGGAACCACAATAGGTTGATTCGGTGAAACGTGGAGACAACCTTCGGCAGGAACTGCTGTCCTGTACAGAGCTCCACTCTGTCCTCGTAAAAGTCCAAGTAGGGACTCTTACACGATAAGGCCCCCAATTCTGAGACACTTTGAGCAGAAGCCAGAGCCAATAACATCACAGTCTTCCACGTGAGGTACTTGTCTTCAACCGTCATCAGAGGTTCAAACCAGGAGGACTGTAGAAATTCCAACACTACATTCAAATCCCAGGGTGCCGTAGGCGGCACAAAAGGAGGTTGGATGTGGAGTACCCCTTGCAAGAAGGTCTGAACTTCTGACAACATTGTCAATTTCTTCTGGAAGAAAATGAAGAGATCCGAAGTCTGCACCTTAAATGGAACCCAGGCATAAGCCCTTATCCACACCAGCCTGCAGGAAACATAAGAAAAGTCCCAAGTGGAACTCTGCAGGTGGATATGTGTGTTTCTCGCACCAAGAGACATATCTCTTCCAGATATGATGATAATGTTTTGACGTCACAGGTTTCCTGGCCTGAACCATGGTAGCAATAACCTTTTTGGAAAGGCCCTAGGATGTTCCGCTCAACCTCCCTGCCGTCAATTGAAGACGTCGTAAGTCCGGGTAGATGAACGGTCCCTGTTGAAGAAGATCTCTTCTTAGTGGGAGAGGCCAAGGGTCTTCGACGGACATGTCCAGAAGATTTACGTACCACGCCCTCTGAGCCCAAACAGAAGTGCCTGGACTCCTTAATTCCCGATTCGCTTTAGCACCCTTGGGAGCAACGGAATCGGGGGAACCAGGTAGACCAGCCGGTAAGGCCAAGGTGACGTCAGTGCATCCACTGTCCTCGCCTGAGGGTTCCTTGTTCGTGAGCAATACCAGTGAAGCTTCTTGTTGAGTCGAGAAGCCATCATGTCTATTTGCGGGCAGCCCCACCGGTTGATGACCTGATGGAACACCTGCTGGTGAAGTCCTCACTCCCCCAGGTGGAGATCGTGACGACTTAAGAAATCCGCTTCCCAGTTTACCACACCCGGAATGAAGATTGCCGACATTGCTCTTGCATTTCTATCTTCCCAGGGGAGTATGTTTGACACTTCTCGCATGCAGGCTCTGCTTTTTGTCCCTCCTTGCCGATTGATGTACGCCACGGCTGTGGCATTGGCCGACTGTACTTAGATCGCGTGATCCCTGAGCAGAGGAGAGGCCTTAGCTTTCTAGATCAACGGAAGTTCCAGAAAGTTGCGGCTTTTCATGGGCTGACCACCTGCCATGGAACTGCGCCCCTTGGGTGACAGCTCCCCATCCACTTAGACTAGCATCTGTCGTAAGGAGGGTCCAATCTTGGATCCCAAAACTCCGGCCCTCCAGTAGATTGGAGGACTGCAAGCCACCACAAGAGGGAAATCCTGGCCTGATGCGACAGCCGAATCATCCGGTGCATCTGTAGATGTGATCCGGACCACTTGCTCAGGAGATCCAACTGAAATGTTCTGGCACGGAACCTCCCATATTGGATCGCCTCGTATGAGGCGACCATCTTTCCCAACAATCTTATGCAAAGATGGATGAACACTCGAGTAGGTCAGAGCACCATGCAGACCATCTCCTGAAGTGTTCTCGCCTTGTCCCCTGGTACCTTCTAGGCCACAGTATCCAGCAACATCCCCAGGAACAGGAGCCTTTGAGTTGGCTCCAGGTGGGACTTCTGTAAGTTGAGGATCCACCCATGGTGTGACAGAAGGTGGATAGTGCGGTCGATATGGAGCAATAAAAGCTCCCTATATCTTGCTTTTACCAGAAGATCGTGAAGGTAAGGGACAACATTGACCCCCTGGACCATTATCTCCACCATCACCTTTACGATTAACCTCGGAGCTGTGGACAGGTCGAAGGGCAGGGCCTGGAACTGGTAGTGATCGTCCAGCAGGGCAAACCTCAGGTACGGTTGTGAGGTGGTCAAATCGGAATATGAAGGTAAGCATCCTTGTTGTCCAAGGAGACCATGAATTCCTGTTCCTCCAGGCCCGCAATCACTGCTCGCAAGGATTCCATTTTGAACTTGAAAACCTTCAGGTAAGGATTCAAGAACTTCAGATTCAAAATGGGCCTTACCAAACCATCCTGTTTTGGTACCACAAACAGGTTGGAGTAATAACCCTTGGCTCGTTGTGGTATTGGTACTGGAACAATGACGTAGGACTGGACCAACTTTTGGATGGCCTGTTGCAACATAACCTGCATAGCCATCAAAGCTGATAAGCTTGATTTGAAAAATCGTTGGGGAGGAGCACCGTCGAACTCCAGCTTGTAGCCCTAAGAAATGAGATCTCTGACCCAGGTATACTGGCAGGAAGCCTACCAGACGCGGCTGAAGTGACGCAGTCGAGCTCCCACCTCGAGATCCCCTCGGGGTGGGTGGGCACCGTCATGCTGAGGTCTTAGTGGAAGCAGAACTGGTGGTCTGTTCCTGAGAGCTGGTGCTTGCAGGTTTTCTTGACTTACATCTGGTGCCTCTATTCGTATTTGAGGCACCTCTGGCCTTAGAACGAAATCTGTAAGACCGAAATGACTGCATAGACAGCCCCTTGCAGGAGCGTCTCGCCGGCGGGGCCACAGAGGGGAGAACGTGGATTTCCCAGCCGTATCTTTTGAAATCCACGCATCCAACTCAACCCCAAAGAGCCATTCCCACCGAAAAGAGGAGGGAATTCACACTGCGTTTTGATTCTGCATCCGCAATCCAATGACGCAACCACAAAGCCCTGCACGCCAACATTGCCATGGCAGAAGTACTAGCATTAATATTTCCCATCTCCTTGAGCGAGTTACACAGGACGCGTGTAGTGTCCTGAATGTGCTTGTGGAGAGTCACCATAGTGACCGGCACATAGCTCTGGAGAGGCCCTCCTGAATCTGAGTAACCCACATATGAATGACATGGGTCATCCAGCTATGACCGGCCTCTGTGATACACCTGCTGCCACGTAAATAGATTTTAGCGTAGTCTGTATTTTCCGGTTCCCAGGACCCTCTCCCACAGCCCCTTCACTGATTTGTGAAGATTGGCTGCATTGTTCACAAAGAAACAGAATCAGATGACAATAGAGAGAATCTGGTGTGGCATACACGGCATAGTTTGTGTTTACCCAAGATTCACAGTAAGCACAGTAGAGGGGAGGAGCCAGCACACCCAGTAAAGAAATTTAAAGTGCATTGGCTCTTTTGGACCCCGTCTATACCCCATCGTACTAGATTCCCCAATATCCCTTATGGATGCTAGAGAAAGAGTGGAGATGTGGACCACGAGAAAAGTTGCCCCTAGCAACCAATCAGCTTTGAGGTAGCATTTATATAGCATCACATATATATATGTATAACATACATTAGTGCTGGTATACGACTTGTCTCAGACGCAAATCAGAAAAGTATTTCATATACAGATATTATTACTCTTATTGCAAAGGGAGGACAATATGTAATGTCAGGAGGATCTTGGGATATGTGACACCACATCTCTTTCCACTATTCAGAGAATGAATGGCTGCAATGTTTCAAAGGTCAGAAAGATGTTACACCTAGTGTTGTATACCAAACACCAGAGAGTGTGGGGAGGAGACTGGTCAGATCTCTGGGGTGGTAACACACAGTGACATGATGTAAGGGGGAGAGCAGGAGTATAATAGGGGCTGATGGCTCCTGATGTATGAGATACACCAGAGAGTGTGGGGAGGAGACTGATCAGATCTCTGGGCTGGTAACACACAGTGACATGATGTGAGGGGGAGAGCAGAAGTATAATAGGGGTTGATGGCTCCTGTTGTATGAGATACACCAGAGAGTGTGGGGAGGAGACTGGTCAGATCTCTGGGCTGGTAACACACAGTGACATGATGTGAGGGGGAGAGCAGGAGTATAATAGGGGCTGATGGCTCCCGACTCCAATGGGCAGATACTTTGCCCTTATTAGTCTGTACTAACAGTAGATGGTGGAGAATAACAGATTGCTGTAGTGACTGAACAAGGAGAATATGTGATTATTACTCACCTGTGCTGATATCTGTAGGGATTTCCTCCTCCTTACACTGCTGATCACCCATCACATGCGTCTGTTCATCTACTTTTATATCTTCTACTGTAACATCAATAAGATCTTCACCCTAAATAACATAAAAATATCAGTGTTCAATATTCAAACACCTTCAGTACAGATCCTTAAGTGTATATTCATCTGTATTTCAGTATTGTGTGAGACCCTACCCGTCTCTCCTGTGGGACACTGTGATTCTCCTCTGCATGGTCCTGGGAATAAAGAGGACGGGGACATCTCTCTGGGGTATTCCTGTTACTGGACCCATCTGTAGGAGACGCACAGTGACTGAGTACATTGTATATATGTGATTATCAGATGATGTGTATCTAGGTGGTCCCATAGCTGCTCTCTCCATTACACTACACGACAGTCTCCTCTTACCCAGTGATGTGAGGGGCCGGTGATTCGTCATCGTCACGTCCTTGTACAGACCCCTGTGTTCCTCTATATACTCCCACTCCTCCATGGAGAAATAGACAATGACATCCTCACACCTTATAGGAACCTGACACACACAATGATACAGTCATCACCCAGACACATTCCCCGGTGTTACTGTATAATGTCCCATTCCCAGCAGTCACCTCTCCAGTCATCACCCAGACACATCTCCTGGTGTTACTGTATAATGTCACATTCCCAGCAGTCACCTCTCCAGTCACCTCTCCAGTCACATCCCCTGGTGATACTGTATAATGTCCCATTCCCAGCAGTCACCTCTCCAGTCATCACCCAGACACATCCCCTGATGTTACTGTATAATGTCCCATTCCCAGCAGTCACCTCTCCAGTCATCACCCAGACACATCCCCTGATGTTACTGTATAAATGTCCCATTCTCAGCAGTCACCTCTCCAGTCATCACCCAGACACATCCCCTGGTGTTACTGTATAATGTCCCATTCCCAGCAGTCACCTCTCCAGTCATCACCCAGACACATCCCCTGGTGTTACTGTATAATGTCCCATTTCCAGCAGTCACCTCTCCAGTCATCACCCAGACACATCCCCTGGTGTTACCGTATAATGTCCCATTCCCAGCAGTCACCTCTCCAGTCATCACCCAGACACATCCCCTGGTGTTACTGTATAATGTCCCATTTCCAGCAGTCACCTCTCCAGTCATCACCCAGACACATCCACCGGTGTTACTGTATAATGTCCCATTCCCAGCAGTCACCTCTCCAGTCATCACCCAGACACATCCCCTGGTGTTACTGTATAATGTCCCATTCCCAGCAGTCACCTCTCCAGTCATCACCCAGACACATCCCCTGATGTTACTGTATAATGTCCCATTCTCAGCAGTCACCTCTCCAGTCATCACACAGACACACCCCCTGGTGTTACTGTATAATGTCCCATTCTCAGCAGTCACCTCTCCAGTCATCACCCAGACACATCCCCTGGTGTTACTGTATAATGCCCCATTCCCAGCAGTCACCTCTCCAGTCATCACCCAGACACATCCCCTGGTGTTACTGTATAATGACCCATTCCCAGCAGTCACCTCTCCAGTCATCACCTAGACACATCCCCTGGTGTTACTGTATAATGCCCCATTCCCAGCAGTCACCTCTCCAGTCATCACCCAGACACATCCCCTGGTGTTACTGTATAATGTCCCATTCCCAGCAGTCACCTCTCCAGTCATCACCCAGACACATCCCCTGGTGTTACTGTATAATGTCCCATTTCCAGCAGTCACCTCTCCAGTCATCACCCAGACACATCCCCTGATGTTACTGTATAAAGTCCCATTCCCAGCAGTCACCTCTCCAGTCATCACCCAGACACATCCCCTGGTGTTACTGTATAATGCCCCATTCCCAGCAGTCACCTCTCCAGTCAGCAGCTGAATGATCTTGTTGGTGAGATCCAGGATCTTCTGGTGATTGTGCCTCTCATGTATCAGTGAGTGAGGTGGAGGCACCGGGATGGGGCTCTGGGTCCTGCTCAGTCCTCCTGACACACGGTGATGGCTGCTGTGTGGCTCACACTCTCCAGATGTTCCCTTCACTACTGTGTGATCCTGTGTACAACATTCATTAAATTCTACCATGTGAACAGTAGATGCTTACATACATGTACCGTGTCATTAATACTAATAAAACCTGCTGCATTAGAAGAAAGCAAAATCTGCATATTGGGCCGATATATCAGATAGTAAGGAGTAAATAGATTTTGCACATTCTGGTCAGTTCAGGGTCATTAACAAAACTTAAAATATTAAAAGAATATTCATATAAAGTTTGATTGGAGAAATAAATAATGAAAACATCACATAAAAATAATCTATAATCGCCTCCTTCACTATTTTATCACCAATGTCCTATGTACCTATAATCTGCAGGCCTCTGCTGTCATGTATGAGACTAGAGGACATGACATTCCCAGAATCCCTCACCTCTCCAGTCAGCACACAGAGGATGTCCAGGAAGAGATTTATTATCCTCTCAGTCATATCCATCTTAAATGCCTGGTGATTCTCCATCATCACGTCCTTGTACAGACCCCTGTGTTCCTCTATATACTCCCACTCCTCCATGGAGAGATAGACCGTGACGTCCTCACACCTTATAGGAACCTGACACACACAATGATAGTCATCACCCAGACACATCCCCTGGTGTTACTGTATAATGCCCCATTCCCAGCAGTCACCTCTCCAGTCATCACCCAGACACATCCCCTGGTGTTACTGTATAATGCCCCATTCCCAGCAGTCACCTCTCCAGTCATCACCCAGATACATCCCCTGGTGTTACTGTATAATGTCCCATTCCCAGCAGTCACCTCTCCAGTCATCCCCCAGACACATCCTCTGGTGTTACTGTATAATGTCCCATTCCCAGCAGTCACCTCTCCAGTCATCACCCAGACACATCCCCTGGTGTTACTGTATAATGCCCCATTCCCAGCAGTCACCTCTCCAGTCATCACCCAGACACATCCCTGGTGTTACTGTATAATGTCCCATTCCCAGCAGTCACCTCTCCAGTCATCACCCAGACACATCCCCTGGTGTTACTGTATAATGCCCCATTCCCAGCAGTCACCTCTCCAGTCATCACCCAGACACATCCCCTGGTGTTACTGTATAATGTCACATTCCCAGCAGTCACCTCTCCAGTCACATCCCCTGGTGATACTGTATAATGTCCCATTCCCAGCAGTCACCTCTCCAGTCATCACCCAGACACATCCCCTGGTGTTACTGTATAATGCCCCATTCCCAGCAGTCACCTCTCCAGTCATCACCCAGACACATCCCCTGGTGTTACTGTATAATGCCCCATTCCCAGCAGTCACCTCTCCAGTCATCACCCAGACACATCCCCTGGTGTTACTGTATAAAGTCCCATTCCCAGCAGTCACCTCTCCAGTCAGCAGCTGAATGATCTTGTTGGTGAGTTCTAGTATCTTCTGGTCACTGTGCCTCTCATGTGTCAGTGAGCGAGGTGGAGGCACCGTGATGTGGCTCTGGGTCCTGCTCAGTCCTCCTGACACACAAGGATGGCTACTGGGTGTCCCACACTTCCCAGATGTCTTCCTCACTACTGTGTGATCCTATGTGTTGAGAGAGCCATCAATAAAACTGAATGGAAAACGACATCTATATCTCATGCCTAAAGCTGGCGTCATTATAACCAACAGTATGTTAAAAGTAAAACCTGGTAAAAGAATGCAAAAGGACCATGTCACCGCTCTCCACAACTGCTCCAGTGGGGTACCATGGCAAACCAGCCAAGAGGCCACGACCATACAAGTCGAATGAGCCCAGAGGGACGTCGGACAGGCGCATCGGGAGATAGATATGCCTGACGAATAGTGGCAGTAATCCACTGAGCAATAGATCCTTTGGAGGCTAGTCAGCCACAATTGGGAGCTACCACAAGGATCAAAAGTAAAAATTGAAAGCAAGATCTCTTGGTTCAAATGGAAAGCACCTTAGGTAAAAAGAGGTCTTCGTCCGTAACACCACCCTATCAGAATTAAGGATAAGTAAGGGAGGCTTAGAAGACAGGGCCACCAATTCCAATATCCTCACAGAAAAGGCAATACCTAGGAGGAAAACCACCTTCAAGGTAAAGTAACAGAATTTCACCATCTCAAGAGGCTCACAAAGGAGGTGAAGAGTCTCCATAACTAAAATTTAAATTCCATGAAGGGATAGGAAGAATGTATGACGGGAGTATATGAAGGACCTCTTAAAGGAAAGCTTGCACAGCCGGAATGAAAGTCATCTTTGGAAAAGGACTGAAAGTGCAGACACTTGTCACTGTCACTCTCCCTCACCTCCCCAGTTATGTCCCTGTGTTAGACACTCCCAGATCTCACCTCCCCAGTCAGGTCCCTGTGTTAGTAATACGAATATGAGTGATGTCACTGTGACACTCCAGGGATGAGCATTTGTATTCACACTGAAAGTATGATGCTTATCCTGGACAATGCGGCAATAATTCAGTGAGACGCCCTGTCATGGAGCGCTATTAACAGCTTGTCCACACTGAAATAATCAGTAACAATTAAAGTGGGCACAATTCTACTGTGACAAAATACAACATGTATACATTTGTATATAAATTGGCTTGTGTGGGCAACATAGTGTAGAGTTCAGAGAACAGAGGATTGTTGAACCATATCTGCACAGCTAACTCTAATCAATTGATATCTTCATAAGTTTATGAGCAGTTGTACCCACACTGACAGCACGAGATTGATACTAAGAATCTGCCTTTTTGGGACAGTCATTATTAAAAATTAAGACTGCAAGAGAACTGATTTATATACATCCTAATTAACTTTGTATGTGAACACAAAGGCTGATATTACAGCGAATAATAGAGTTTAAATATATTAATTTTGTGACTGACAGTATAGTTATCGACATTTTGAATCACAAATTAAGTAAATATCAGGAGTGTTCATTGACATCCCGGTACTATATATTTTAATTCTTTTTTCTTTTCTTTATATCTATCTTTTAATATTTCACCTTTTTAGCTTCAATAGATGGGGAGTTATTAATTGCATATATCTAATAAAAGTTATATTTTATAATTGACCATTACATTAGAGTGTTGTTTTAGGTGGGGAATAATTAATAATTTCATAATCTTATATATATATATATATATATATATATATATTGTGAATGGTCGTGGTGACTGAGGCTACGGACCATGGACCCCCTCACCACAGAAGCAGGCGGCACTCCACGGATTTGATGGTGAAAAAAATTTTTATGAAGCAAAATACATGACAAGTCCAACGTTTCCACACCGCAATGGGTATTTTTGTCAAGGACACATGGTTTGCACCATGTGCCCTTGACAAAAACACCCATCGCGGTGTTGAAACGTTGGACTTGTCATGTATTTTGCTTCATAAAATTTTTTTTCACCATCAAATCCGTGGAGTGCCGCCTGCTTCTGTGGTGAGGGGGTCCATGGTCCGTGGCCTCAGTCATCACGAACATTCACACCGTGTATGCATCTGAGGAGGGCACCCCGGTCTGTATCCACGTTGCTCCTGAGTGCCAACTATTTCTACTATATATATATATATATATATATATATATATTTATTTATTAATTAAAGATATATTTGATATTGATTGCGAAACTCTAATCGCCGTTGAGCACAATAATGCTAACACCTTTCCTCTGGTAGCACGCCCCCATACATGGCTACAATTTCTTTTGGGTTGACATTGTGAATGGGATGTAACCGTCGAATTGAACTTGCGCGGGAACGTTTGTCTGTCTGCCCCTCACCTTTCCTGTCAGCAGCTGGATGATCTCCACAGTGAGGTTTAATATCCTTTCAGTCACATGACTCCTGTCCTTGTCCATCCTCCGTGACTTCTAGTAAAAGGTCTCCGGTTCCTCACAGCTAAATGGTCTAAGAATAAATGTAATAATTAAAATAAATATCAGAGAGAGTTTACAAGTACCATAGTCATACAGCAACTCTGTATTACTGTCTGCATAATTCATTCTTCTAGTCTCACACATTAGGATTCCTTATAGAGCTCTGGGGAAGAATCATTCAGGCTTAAGGTCTGAATACGGACACAGACCAGTCTGATACTTAATTCCAAATTGGAACTTTAAAATAAATAAATCCCATCTCTTTGACCGACTCGCAGTCATCCGCATTGTCAGGTCTGGAGCTGCGACTCCCTCCCATCATAGCTGCCTGAGATGTGACTGGAGTGCGGCCGGAGGTGTTACTTCCCTGACAGTGCAGAAAACACTAATGATCGCAGCACAATGGAAATGTATTGAAGTTAATGGGTGGACTGTGCAGCTAATGAGGCCCCAGGTGGCTTCCGGCATCTGACCTGCTCCATGAAACAGACGCAAACATGAAAATAAAATCTTATCTCCAAACATATAGATAAAAGTGCCCATCCCCAATTGTTCATCCCAGAGACAATGTGGCGTGTAAAGTGTGCTGATAAGCACTGCTCCTGCTGTGTTCCTATATACGGATAAATGGGGGCGCTATTCCCATTTGCCACCAATTGGGCGCCATCATTAGCAGCTTCACATGACCCGGTTCTCATCACTCTGGGGGCGTGTCCAGCGTTCCCCCAGCTGCTGAGCTGCCACCGGACCCTTCCAGCACTGTTTAGGTGACGTGCACATTTCCTCCCCCAACCTTCCCTCTCCGCAGGATGCTGGGGTTAGTAGGTTGGATGGTGGAGTAGTGCCCGAGAAGAGGGAAGAGGAGAGGGGGGAGGGGGGGGGGGGATTGGCTGGGAAGTGTCGACCTTTTGGCTGTTGACCCTTTGACCCGAATGGCCTTTTGACCTAAGTACACCAGAGTACATTGCATCCGGGAAGTATTCACAGCGCTTCACTTTTTCCACCTTTTGTTATGTTACAGCCTTATTCCAAAATTGAACAAATTCTTTTCTCTCGAAATTCTACACAATACCCCATAATGACAACATGAAAAAAGTTTGAGATTTTTGCAAATTTATTACAAATAAAAAACTAAGAAATCACATGTACATAAGTATTCACAGCCTTTGCCATGAAGCTCAAAAAGGAGATTTATGGTAGACTTAACATTGTTAAAGCTCTTTCTGCGAGGTACACTGGATTCCACAGGGAAAACATCGGGTGTAGAGTGGACCCAGAGAAGCACCAACAAGCTAAAGCTTTAGGCTGTCCCAGGAAGTATTAGGGGGGGGGACGGGACGGGACGGGACTCCTCTATAACCCCACCTCCAGGCACTGTGAGCTCAGTTTTATTAACCAGTCCAATGCAGGAGAAGGTAAAAGAAAAGGTAGATGTTAGTCACACGACAGGAGAAGGTACCAGCAGCTAATGCCATACAAACCCATAGAAGCTAGGTGCGTCAGGGTGGTCGCCCAGTGGAACCCAGTGTACCTCACAGAAAGATTTAACAATGGTTAGTCTACCATAAATCCCCTTTTCTGCAGCAGGGAACACTGTGTTCCACAGGGAAAACGTCGGGTGATATCCTAAAGCAGTTCCTCAAGGGAGGGGACGCGCCTTAGCGGGTATGAGAACCCGGCGTCCAAAGGAAGCATCCTGGGAGGCGGAAGTATCAAAGGCATAGAACCTTATGAACGTGTTCACTGAGGACCACGTAGCCACCTTGCACAATTGTTCCGTGGATGTGCCACGGTGTTCCGCCTACGAAGGTCCACCAGACCGAGTAGAATGGGCTTTAATGTCAACAGGAGCTGGGAGTCCAGCATGCGCATACGCTTGTGCAATCACCATTCTAATCCATCTGGCCAAGGTTTGCTTATTCGCAGGCCAGCCACGTTTGTGGGAACCATATACAGGTTGAGTATCCCATATCCAAATATTCTGAAATACGGAATATTCCGAAATACGGACTTTTTTGAGTGAGAGTGAGATAGTGAAACCTTTGTTTTTTGATGGCTCAATGTACACAAACTTTGTTTAATACACAAAGTTATTAATAATATTGTATTAAATTACCTTCAGGCTGTGTGTATAAGGTCACTGAACTCTGGGTGGAGACACAGTGCTGGATTGCACACCAGGATCCACTGAGTGCAGGAGTCATGGCAACGACCACACAGGCAGGACGCCGGCACACAGCAGAATGCACACAGGACCAGACTCAGGGGTACTCAGCAATGCGGAAGATGACGCTTGCGGTCCATACACACCTGCAGCCGCAACTGGGGCCATGACCTCCAGAGGCCTGCACACCAGCGCGCTGGTAGGTGAGACGTAGCAGAGCGCCGATTCCTGACACACACAGGGATAACGGATGACAGGAACAATGAATAATAACTTAATCCGATAAATGAATATTTCAAAAGTCACTGGTAACAAATGAGCAATGAAGATGAACTTGTAACTTGATATAAATGATAAGGCAATAATGAAATCAGATGCAGCAAACGAAACTCCGATATATAACAAACAGCAATCAAAGCACACAGTCTCTGTAGAAGCACACATCTTTAAGCCAAGCAAGGCCCTAGCAGGAGACAGTTCTAACACAGCAAGTTGTTAAGTGCTGAATGCAATGCACAATGCTAGATGCTGGTAATCAGGTGCACAGGCTGAGTAATGGAAGAACACCTGAAGAAAGTCTCTTACTGCAAGTGTTTGTGGCAAACTGTGGCTGGAGTTCATAGCAAACTGAAGACTGAAGAATGACAACAAGGAAACCACTGAAAACAGGAACACAGGAACTTGCACACTGAATGTGACTCGCAGGAGAGCTGGAGTGGTTGCTGGTACTTGTAGTTCCACAGGAACAGGGAAACAATTTGGAGATGCCAGAAATAGGAGACTGCTGGAAACAAAGGATTGAAGACTGGAACCTGGAACTGGAAAGGAACTGGAACGGAACTGCTGGGACCTGTAGTTCCACAGGTCCAATATACAGGGGTATCTCTGCAGACAGAGGACTGCAAACAGGAGACGCCTGTTCACAGAATGTGACGTGTTGCCAAGGCGATGAGACTGAGCCAGGAACTGTGACCCTTGGTCTGTGATGATTGGATGTTGTATTTGTGAGAACACACCCCGCTGGATTGGGTGTTCAGATCAGCTGTGAGTTAGCTGAAGCACTGTGTACTCCAGGCTGCAGTAGACTGAAAACTGGAACTGAACTGAACTGCTGGAACCTGTAGTTCCACAGTAGTGATGTGATGGAGAATGCAGATACTTGACAGATTGGCTGGAAAACTAGGAACAAGAATTATGTCAGAAACTTGGTCTCCAATATGGCGGCGCCCAGTAATGTAGACCTTTTCAAACAACATGCTGCTTATTGCCCCTGGTCTCCTAGGCAGTGGTTTAGCGAGAGGGAGCCGCTGCAGCGGCGTATCGCCACCACAAGCGGACCCCCTCAGCGACATTACCGCTGCCTGTACCCCTGAACCCAGCACTGCAGCCCTCCACTGCCGCTGCCCAGACGCCCGTGAAGCCCGTCCCGCGGTCCCAGCGATCCGGTAAGACCTCCGACGCTGACAGAGTGGACAAAGAAAGTCCTGCAATTGTGAATGGGAGCGAATAATGAGAGTGGATGAGAGATATAGATCTTGTGAAGAGCGAAGAGATTGGGTTGGGAGATATTTTGAGATAAGAGATGTATGTTGGTGCAGTTTGGTTAATGTACGCGTGTGAGTAAAAGTATTTTATACTGAATCCGGTAGATTACAGGTAACCAATGAAGGGACTGGCAGAGTGGATCAGCAGAAGAAAGCTTGGTGAGGAAGATTAGCCTCACAGCTGCATTCAGAATGGATTGTAGTGGTGAGAGTCTCTTTGTGCGAATACCAGTAAGAAGACTATTGCAATAATCAATGCGGGAGATAATGAGAACATGAATTAGAGTTTTTGCAATGTCTTGTGTAAAGTATGGTCGTATTTTGAATGTATTTTTAGATGCATGTAACATGATTTTGAGACAGATTGAATCTGGGGAACAAAGGACAGTTCACAGTCAAGAATGACACCCAGGCAGCGAGCCTGTGGGGTAGGGTTGATTGTTGAGTTATCAACAGTGATAGAGATATCAGGTTGATAACTATTACTGGGCGGTGGCATAATTAATTCTGTTTTGGAAATATTAAATTTGAGGTGGCGAAATGACAACCATGAGGAAACAGCAGAAAGGCATTCAGTGACATGGACCTATACAGATGGTGACAAATCTGGGAAGGATAGGTGGATTTGAGTATCATCCAAATAATGATGATACTGAAATCCAAAAGAGCTGATCCGTTTGCCAAGAGATGTGGTATAGAGTGAGAAAAGAAAAGGCCTGTGAAAAGAGAGGACCTTGCGGTACTTCAACTGATAGAGGTAGTGGAGAGGAGGTGGAGTCAGAGAAGCGGACACAGAACAACGATTAGATAGGTAGGATGAGAACCAAGAAACCACGTTTGCATATTTATATTAAGATCTGCAAGAGCTGTAGAAATTCTACCCACGGCAACTGTGGTGAGAGGGCTTGTGTCTCACCACAGCTGCCCACATTTCTGTGGGATCAGCTCCCACCAAGGGAGAGGAAAACAAGGCCTGCACATTCTGCATCTGCAGTAGAAGTGTGGAACTCTGGGGCTTATGGGCTGCACAGCTCAAGGTGGAAAAAAAGAATTCCGGGTCTTCCAGCTCACCCGGAGCCAGCAGTAAGTCAGAAGCAGAAGGGTCTAAAACTCCCCTACACCCTCAGTCATCACACTTTTCAACCACCAGTAGACAGCGGTGGGATATTGTCCAAGATGTTAATATTGTATACACTAGGTGTAAATAAAGAAAGGAGCAAGTATTTGTAATGGTGCATGCGCAGAAGTCCCTAAGAGCTCCACACATGGGTAATACTGTGTACACACAAAGGCAGAGTAGCAATTGAGACGTACGGTATCAGAAATGTCTTGTAAAATTGTTGGGCATTCTGGGCAATAACTGGAAAGTGGCTAACCAGATGCACGGAGATGGCCCATCTTATGGGCATGTTATGCAAGTCGCGGGCATGTAGCTGAAACTTTGCATCCACAGATGCTCAACTGTTCACACTGGAAGCCATGGGGGTATTTCCAAGTTGATCGCAGCAGGATTTTTGATAGCAATTGGTCAAAACCATGTGCACTGCAGGGGAGGAAGATATAACATGTGCAGAGAGAGTTAGATTTGGGTGGGTTATTTTATTTCTGTGCAGGGTAAATACTGCCTGCTTTATTTTTACACTGCAAATTAGATTGCAGATTGAACACACCCCACCCAAATCTAACTCTCTCTGCACATGTTATATCTGCCTCCCCTGCAGTGCACATGTTTTTGCCCAATTGCTATCAAAAATCCTGCTGCGATCAACTTGGAATTACCCCCCATATTCAGACCAAGAATCTGCACCTGTCATATGGCTAGTGCAAGTTTCGATGGTGAGACCAATGGTTTCAGCTTGCAACGTTCCTGAGAAAATGGCTGTTTGGCAACAAAGTAATACAGCACTCAGGTGACTTGGTAATAGTCCGTACTAACACCTCATGTAGCACTTTATAGCACTTATACTGCCTCTGACTCATGTAACACTTTTACCACTTAAGCTGCTAGTTCTTATTAATGTAACACTTTTTAAAACTTATACTGCTACTTCTTACTAGTGTGATGCCTTGAGGCGGTTGGGTTGTGCTGGAGCTGGAAGTCCCGTGTTCTGGACTTGAACCTTAGGAATGTTAGAGACCCTCCTGATGAGGTCGCAGTAGGTGGGTCCATATAATATTTTTTGTCCAAAATGATTCTAAGAACCTCAATTCTACTTAATTTTGAATTGCAGAGTTTATTATAATTACTCTTATTACCATTGTTATAATAATAATAATTGTATTTATATAGCTCTCTTTCTCCAGTAGGACTCAAGGCGCTTAACAGATACATAGCATAATATAGTACAGAAAATAATGAAGTACAGAACAGATTTTCATAAAATACAGAAGCATTGAGATACTAAAGGGACAATTATGGGAATGCTTGATTAAACAGGAAAGTCTTGAGTCTACTTTTGAAGGATTCTATAGTTGGGGCCTCTTGCACTGTGCGGGGAAGTGAGTTCCATAGAGTCGGAGCCGCATGACTAAAAGCTCGACCCCAGATGAATTACGGGAGATTCTAGGTACTGCTAAAAGTCCTTCATCTACAGATCGCAGTAATCGAGTGGTGCAGTATGGGGTCAGTAGCTGCTTCAGGTACCTTGGGCCCTGGTCATGTAGTGCTTTGAAACTCAGTAAGCTAATCTTGAAGACGATTCGCCATCTTACAGGCAGCCAGTGAAGGGAGTAGAGTATGGGTGTTATGTGGTTAGAACGGGGCTGGTTGGTTAACAGCCTGGCAGCTGTATTTGCACCAGCTGTAAGCGGTGCAATTCTTTTGCTGGGAGACCAAGGTAGAGGGCATTACAGTAGTCTAATCGAGATGATACAAATGCGTGTATGACTTTTGGCAGATCATCTGAGGGAATTAAGTGCTTGATTCTGGCTATGTCCCTCAGGTGAAAGAATGAGGATTTGATTGTGGCTGATATCTGATGTTTAAGTGTCAAGTCACCATCTAGGACAACGCCAAGATTCCGCACACGATCAGTGGTTTGTGATTCTGAATCCCCAAGTGTTCTTAGAGTATATACATACATACAAATATACTGACGGTTTACTCAGAGGTTACTACAGACTCTTACCAAGTCACCTGAGTGCTGTAATACTTTGTTGCCACACAGCCGTATTATCAGGTATAGTCGCTCATGAACACAATAGATTATGAAAAAAGATTATAGACAATTAGAGGAGAAATCCACCTACAGAAAATGAAGGAATAATCCAACAGATTTATTCCTAACCAAGTCAAGAGCGTTGATCGAAATATATAAACAAAATGGAACCCTAAGTAAAACTGAAGTTAAGTTCCTAATACCAGAAGAGCCCATTGTACCAGTGTTATATATGCACCCATAGGTGCATAATGATCTAAATAATCCGCCAGGCTGTCCTTTAGTGGTCTGGAATTGGATCAATAAGTGCTAATTTATCACAGTATGTAGATTACCACCTTCAACCTTTGGTAGCATAAAACAGGTCACATCTAAAAGATACTAGAGACTTCCTGAACATACGTACTAATATTGTATGGGAAGATCTCTGGCTTGTAAGTGACAATGTGAGCTCTCTATACACAATTATTGAACATACACAGGGAATAAAAGCATTGTCCAGAAGCTTCGAGCAAACATAAGTAGAAAAGGACTTGCAGGAATTTAAAGTCAAAGGTATAACTTACATTTTACATCTCAATTCTTTTTTGTTTAAAGGTACTTCTAATTTACAGAAATGAAGAACAGCCACGGGCACCAGGTTTGCTCCAAGTTATGCCAATATATTTATGGGGCAGTGGGAGGATAAAAACATCTGGAATAACAACCTATTTGGAGCAAACCTAGTGTCCTGGTCACAATATATTGATGAAATTTTTTTGTTTGGCAAGGGGATTCCTCTATGTTGGAATCTTTTTTTTAATATAATAATAATAATAATAATAATAATAATAACAATAACATCCAATTAAGCTTTGACAAAAGCCAGGCATCAGTTATATAAAGGATAATAATATTCAAACATCAAAAATCAAAAGCGTATGTCATATATCTCCGCTCACAGTTGTCATCTTGCTAACTGGATACATTCAATACCAGGCGGACAATTTAAATGTTTAAAGCGCAACTCCACAGTGTTGAGTACTTTGAAGAACAGGCTTTAGATATGAAACAGAAATATATCTCCTGTGGTTATGATAAGGAAAGAGTAGAGGAGGACCTTAAAAAAGTAATAAGATTGATAGAAAAGAACTTCTAACTGTAAATAAGAAGGGAAAAGATGAACCACCTGAAAATAAGTACTCATGGACACTGATTACTAATGACAATGCACAGCACAAATAATTAGAAATGGTACTTAGAAAGCATTGGTCCTTGCTGTCGAGAGATCCTGTTTTGGGATTGTTAATCTCATTCACATCTCTCCCACAAACTCACACCCCCTATCCTGTGCCCTCTGGAATGCCAGATCTGTTTGTAACAAACTGGTCCCCACTCATGACCTTTTAATTTCCAACTCCCTGCACCTACTAGTCATTACTGAAACCTGGATAACTCCCTCTGACACTACTTCTCCTGCTGCTCTCTCTGCTGGGGGCCTCGCATTCACACACACACACCACGACCTGGGGGTCGCCATGGGGGTGCTGATGGGATCCTTTTACCTTCTAGTTACTCCTAGCAACTCATACCACCAGAACCATCCCTTACATTCTCTACATTTGAGGTCCATGCTATACGCCTCTTCCAACCAGTCCCTTTTAGAGTAGCTGTCATTTACCACCCCCCTGGGATTGCCTCCAAATTCGTCGACAACTTTGCCTCCTGGCTTCCTCACTCCCTCCATTATCCTAGGCAATTTCAACATACCTATCAATATCCCCACACAATCCCCTGCCTCTAAACTCCTTAACCTCACCTCTTCACTTGTTCTCTCCTAGTGGACCTCCTCACCCTCCCATGTGAATGGAGCTCACTGGATCTGGTCTTCACTCACCGTTGTGATATTTCTGATTTTTCCAACTCCCCATTTCCCCTCTCTGACCACCACCTGCTCTTCTTTAACCTATCTCTCTGCTTCCCCATCTCTACCTCCTAAGGCTACCATCACTAAGCGTAACATTGAGTCTATTAACACCACATTCCTTTCCTCCCTGTTTGACTCACTCCTCTCTCATGCCCTGAACAAGCCACATCCCTATACAATGCAACCCTTACTTCTGCTCTTGACTCTGTCGCTCCACCAACCACTATTTACCCTCGCAAATTAACACCTCAACCCTGGCACACTAGGGGAAGTCACACTCTATTGCAGACTTCCTCTATTTCAAACTTATTCTCTCATCCTTCAATGCTGCCCTTTCCCTTGCATACAGTTATACTTCAAGAACCTCATCTCCTCCCAGTCTTCCAACCCACAGTGCCTCTTTGCCACTCTCAACTCACTCCTCTGCCCACCTCCACTTCATCTCCGCTCCTCACTCTCTGCTCTTGACTTTGTCACTTACTTCACGTCCAAAATTTACTCCATATGTCAGGACATCACATCACACCAGACCATCAGCAACCAGCCTCCTCCCATAACTTACCACCCCTCCCCATCCCTCTCACCAACTCTTAAATCTTTCTTACATACATCTGGTGAGGAAGTCATGGCCCTCATTTGTTCCTCTCCCCATACCACCTCCCCTCTTGACCCTATCCCCTCCCGCCTCCTCTGCTACCTCTCTCTGTCACGCTCGGCTTGAGTTGGGGATCCGACGACTGATCAATGACTGAGAACAAAACACTAAGGAAAGATTAGTTCAGTTTTAATGAGACTTCAATCATACACAATGGCTAGGAGATAAGTCTGAGTGAATTCTGAAGGACGAAATGTTCGTGACTAGTAAACAATGATGAATACTGAATGAAGTGATTTATGATTTGTAAACAATGCCGAAGTTCACTGAATGACTTGTGATTTGTAAATGATGCTGAAGAACACTGAATGGAGAGATAACTTGTGATTTGTAAACAATGCTGAAGAACACTGAATAGAGAGATGACTTGTGATATGATGTTGAAGAGAGGATCGCTGTGAGCACCTTCAGCAAACGGAGACCCTCTACTGGATAGTGGACCCAGTGGTTGAACTGCAAGAGGCGGTGGACTTAGAGCAAAGGACTGCAATAACACAACTGACCACTGGGCTGCCACAGCAGAACCAGGATTCCAGGGGTTAACCTGGGAGCACAGAGCTTGAGCACCTTACAGCAGCAAGTAACTCAAAGCACTGGCACCATAGCTAAACATCCACCCCTTTTTATAAGGGAAGACTGCGCCAGATTGGCTGGACGCGAACTGGGATACCTATTGGCTAGGCTTTGTCTCCAACATGGCTGCTCCCGACACAGAGGACACACGTGGAACCAGCACACAGCCACTACCTCTGGCCTAAGCCTCCCAGACACTGCACTCCAGCAACAGGACACCGGGAAACAGACACCTCCGGCTGCCATGCTCCGCTCCTCAGGACTCGGATCCCGGCCTCCAGATGCCCGGCAGCCGCACCAGAGGACCTCGCTGCCGCAGCTCCTATCCATCGCAGCCACACCAGCCAACCAACAGGAAGGCCGCAGGGACCAGAACCGGAGGTAAGACTCCGGATGCTGACACTCTCCTTCTGCCCGTTCCCATCTTTCCCACTTTCTCAATCTCTTCCTCTCATCAGGCACTGTCCTCTCTGCCTTCAAGCATGCACTCATCTCTCCTATTATTAAAAACCTACCTTGATCCAGGCACTTTCTCCATCTACTGACCCATCTCTCTTCTCCCTTTTGCCTCCAAACTCTTTGAGCGTATTGTCTATAACCGCCTTACTTCCTTTCTTTCCTCACACTCACTGCTTGACCCATTCCAGTCTGGCTTCCATCCTCTCTACTGAAACTGCCCTTACAAAAGTCTGCAATGACCTCCATGCTGCTAAATCTAAGGGCCACTACTCTCTACTTATTCTTCTTGATCTCTCTGCTGCTTTTGACACTGCGGACCACCCTCTCCTACTGCAAATCCTTCACTCCATTGGTCTGCATGATACTGCCCTCTCTTGGCTGTCTTCTTACCTCTCTGACCATTCACTCTCTGTCTCCTCTTATGACTCCACCTCCCCCTCACTTCCACTAAATGTAGGTGTACCCCAAGGCTCTGTCCTTGGTCCTCTTCTTTTCTCCCTCTATACATCCTCACTGTTACGATTCCTGTACTCCAGACTGGAGAAGATCTTATGGCAGAGATCTGAGTACAGGAACAATATACAGGTTGTGGGAGCTGGAGAGCCTAGTAACCCCTGGCGCCCTAACTCCGTTGTCTCGCCCGTGTTATCAGAAATCCCCTGCGAGACTATGGTTGCTTGAGCCCATGGCAGCCGCGTTCGAAGGGCGGATTATGTCTGCCCAACCCCGATGCCCCCGCAGGTCTTAATGGGAGACAAGGGGAAGTCCGAGACAGGGTGATAACAAGGGGCCCTCTGACTAAGCAACCAAGCCAGGGGTTACAAGCTAACTTAACTAAATCAAAAGGTATGTGCGGACTAGCCGCCAGGGAAAAGGACAACCAAAGATCCACGGATCCGACACTCCTATCCGGCACCGCTGGACACCAGAGTGGATCTTGTGGAAGCGGAATCCTCCGCAAAGCTCCAGAACACAAAATAAACAAAATACTAAATAGTAGCGGACAAGCCGCAACACACGGCTGCGCCGCGACTCACGAACACCACCAGATGTTAAAGGTGCTCGGTCAGACTCCAGGAACAGATGGTAACTTCCGAGTACAGGATCACTGAGAACAGGAACAAACGAATAGACCGGGACTGGGAACTCTCTCTGCAGCAGACTCAGGCAAACAGGAAGCTATCACCGGCGTCTGTGAGAAGTCCTGGGAGTGCTTATATTTGAGAGCCCTCCAATCCTGATCCAGACAGGGTAATTACATGATGATGCCGTGCAGCTGCATGCTGCATGGCCAGAACACACAGGCACTGATATAATTAAGACCCAGCAACAGGGAACACGGTCTGACCGTGGCGTCCCTGTTGCTAGGGTCTGAGCGGCTCCGTGCGCCCGGCGTCTCTGGTTGCTAGGCGCCGGGCCGCACGGCCGCGCGGACCCCGGCGCCTAACAGTACCCCCCCCTTGAGGAGGGGTCAAGGAACCCCTAAATCCGGGTTTCTGAGGAAATTCTTGAAAAAATGCCCTTTTGAGTCTTGGGGCATGAAGGTCCTCATCTAGGACCCACGACCTTTCCTCAGGACCATAACCTCTCCAATGCACCAAAAAATAAAGCCGACCCCGGGACAACTTGGAATCCAGAACCTTCTCAACTAAGAACTCCTGCTGACCCTGTACAATAACTGGTGATCTCCCCTGAGGTTTTTTACGAGGATATCTGCTAGATGAAACATATGATTTAAGCAAAGAGCAATGGAAGGTATTTCCGATCCGTAAAGTTTTTGGTAGCTGTAACCGGAAAGCAACTGGATTGACTTTCTTGATAATGAGAAATGGTCCAATGAATCTAGGACCCAATCTGGCTGAGGTTTGTCGAAGTTTGATATTGCGAGTCGACAGCCACACCCTGTCTCCTACTTTAAAAGTGCACGGCCGCCGGAGCCTGTCAGAAATTTTTTTTCCCCTGAAAGCTGCTTTTCTGAGAGCTATGTGCACTCTTTTCCAAATAAGTTTAAGATGAGAGGTCAGGGCCAGAGAGGAGACAGAGGAATGTTGGAAAAATGAATTAGCTCTGGGGTGGAAACCAAAAACTGCAAAAAATGGAGATACATTGGTGGAGGAATGACAGGCATTATTATAAGCAAACTCTGCCAATGGAAGAAACTCAGACCAGTCATTTTGGAGTTTGGCCGAGTACAAACGCAAATATTGTTTTAGGGATTGGTTCACTCGCTCAGTCTGTCCATTTGATTGTGGATGATAACCGGAGGTTAATGATAATTTCATTTTTAACGAAGCACAAAAAGACTTCCAAAATTGTGCAATGAATTGTGGACCCCTGTCAGAAACAATATCAGTGGGTAACCCATGGAGTCTAAAAACATGACGGAGGAACAAGACTGCCAATCCCTGGGCAGATGGCAATCGGGGAAGACCAATAAAATGAGCCATCTTACTAAAACGGTCCACTACCACCCATATGACTGTGCATCCAGCTGACAGAGGGAGATCCACCACAAAATCCATGGAGATATGCGACCATGGTCTAAGAGGAACATTCAATGGCATAAGTTGACCAATAGGCAAAGAACGGGGAACTTTATGCTGTGCACAGACCTGACACGAAAAAACAAACTCTTTAATGTCTTTAGAAAGACCAGGCCACCACACTGAGCGGGATACCAATTCCAAAGTTTTAGCGACTCCCAGATGCCCTGCAATTTTGCTATCATGAAATTCCTCCAAAACAGTTGCTCTCAAAAACTCAGGAACAAAAAGACGACCAGCAGGAGTATTTCCCGGAGCTTGATGTTGAAGCAGCTTCAATTGAGAAAAAACATCCTGTGTGAGACCTGCCTGAATGACTGAAGGCGGAAGTATGGAAGTAACAGGACTGTTGTCTTGAACGGGAAGAAAACTGCGTGAGAGGGCATCTGCCTTGGTATTCTTGGAACCAGGTCTGAAGGTGATAATGAATTTGAAACGAGTGAAAAATAAAGCCCAACGAGCCTGTCGGGCATTCAGTCGCTTAGCTGATTCAATGTATTGAAGATTTTTGTGATCCGTCAAAACTGAAATGGTATGGGTCGCTCCTTCAAGCCAATGTCTCCACTCCTCAAAAGCCCATTTAATAGCCAGCAACTCCCGATTACCAACATCGTAGTTGGATTCAGCAGATGAGAATTTCCTGGACATAAAGGCACAAGGATGTAACTCAAGGAATCTGGATCCTTTTGAGAAAGGATAGCCCCTACACCAACCTCCGAGGCATCTACCTCAACGATGAAAGGCAATTCTGGGTTGGGATGTCTAAGGACAGGGGCTGAGACAAAGGCTTGTTTCAAGGCCTGAAAAGATACTTTAGCTTCACATGACCAATTGGTAGGATCTGCTCCCTTCTTAGTGAGTGCCACAATGGGAGCAACTAGGTCAGAAAAAGAGTGAATAAACCTTCTATAGTAGTTTGCAAACCCTAAAAAGCGCTGAATTGCTTTTAAATTGGTGGGTTGCGCCCAACTCAGGATGGCTTGGAGCTTCTTAGGTTCCATTCGGAATCCCCGAGGGGAAATAATGTACCCTAAAAAGGATACCTCCGTGACGTGAAATTCACACTTCTCCGGTTTGGCATACAAGTGATTTTCACGTAATTTCTTGAGTACCTGACGCACCTGGGTAACATGTTGTTCTACAGAGTCAGAATATATCAAAATGTCGTCTAAATAGACCACGACGAATCTTCCCAGAAACTCACGGAGCACATCATTAATGAGATCCTGAAAGACTGCCGGAGCGTTAGATAGGCCGAATGGCATGACCAGATACTCATAGTGGCCAGATTGAGTACTGAATGCCGTTTTCCACTCATCCCCTGACCTGATTCTAATGAGATTATATGCTCCTCTCAGGTCAATCTTAGAAAAAATAACAGCTGAACGTAGCTGATCAAAGAGGACAGAGATCAGCGGCAGGGGGTAAGTATTCTTTACTGAGATCTTATTCAAGGCTCGAAAATCAATGCAGGGTCTGAGGGAACCATCCTTCTTCTCTACGAAGAAGAAACCTGCACTTAAAGGGGATTTAGATGGCCTGATAAACCCTTTCTCAAGACTTTCTTTCACATACTCATTCATGGCCACAGTTTCAGGACCAGACAATGCATATAACCTTCCTTTAGGCAACGTGGCACCAGGAATTAACTCAATGGTACAATCATAAGGCCTATGGGGAGGCAAAATATCCGCATTGCCCTTGGAAAACACATCCAAAAAATCCTGGTATTCTCCAGGAATATGTGCGGACCTGGCAGCAGCTACTCGGATAGGAAGTGTAATACATTCTTTATCACAGATGGTACCCCATTGTATGATCTCCCCAGACTGCCAATCTATGGCCAGCCAAGGGTGACCCAGAACCACAGGAACTGCTGGACAATGGGTAAGAAAAAACTCAATCTTTTCAGAATGTAGAGCTCCCACCGAGAGCAAAACAGGAGGTGTACATAGGGAAATAACCCCATTGGATAAGGGACTCCCATCTAAACCATGCATGGTGATACACCTACCTAAGGTTAGCTGAGGAATACCTAAGGCCTTGGCCCATGTTAAGTCCATAAAGTTTCCTGCAGCTCCACTGTCCACAAAAGCAGAGACCGAGGAACAGAGGCTGTCATAAGAAACTTTAGCAGGAACCAACAGTGAATTATTTGAGGAGATGAGCAGTAGACCAAAGTGAACCCCCTCACTATTCACTTGGTCAGGAAGTTTCCCGACTTATTTGGACAACTACGGGCAAAATGTCCCTTACCTCCGCAGTACAAACACAGACCAGAATTTTGCCTCCTGGTTCTTTCCTCCGGAGACAATTTGGAGAGACCAATCTGCATAGGCTCCTCCATGTCTACCGGAACGGAAGGAACACAGGGAAAAGAAACTACAGATGCCCCTTTTTCAGTCCTCCGCTCTCTGAGCCGACGATCTATTTTAATAGAGAGCTCCATGAGTTTATCAAGGTTCTCAGGAGCGGGATACTGAAGAAGGCTGTCTTTTATAAATTCAGATAAGCCGAGGCGAAACTGACTGCGCAGGGCAGGGTCATTCCAGCCACAGTCGTTCGACCAACGGCGAAACTCCGTACAATAACTCTCTGCAGGATTCCTACCCTGTCTTAGAGCACGCAACTGACTTTCTGCGGACGCCTCTCTATCAGGGTCGTCATACAATAGCCCTAAAGATTTTAACAAGGCGTCTACAGACGATAAGGCCGGATCGTCTGTCTTTAAACCAAAAGCCCAGGTCTGAGGATCCCCCTGAAGCAGAGAAATTATAATTCCAACCCGCTGAGCCTCCGTACCTGAGGAGACTGGTCTTAAACGAAAATACAGTTTACAAGACTCTTTAAAATTAAAAAACTGTTTTCTATCCCCAGAAAAACGGTCAGGCAGATGCATTTTTGGTTCAGGGATGACCCTCGGGGAAGTCCGTAACAGATCTTCCTGTGAGCTCACCCGGAGGGACAGCTCCTGAACCATCTGGGTAAGTTCCTGAATCTGACTAACCAGAAACTGGCCAGGATTTGGCCCAACTCCAGTGGGATTCATGAGGCCGACAAAATTCTCCCAACTGGATAAGTGAAAAAATTAACTCCTGTTGAAATTTTTTCTTTTGTCTGGCCGGTGATAATGTTACGATTCCTGTACTCCAGACTGGAGAAGATCTTATGGCAGAGATCTGAGTACAGGAACAATATACAGGTTGTGGGAGCTGGAGAGCCTAGTAACCCCTGGCGCCCTAACTCCGTTGTCTCGCCCGTGTTATCAGAAATCCCCTGCGAGACTATGGTTGCTTGAGCCCATGGCAGCCGCGTTCGAAGGGCGGATTATGTCTGCCCAACCCCGATGCCCCCGCAGGTCTTAATGGGAGACAAGGGGAAGTCCGAGACAGGGTGATAACAAGGGGCCCTCTGACTAAGCAACCAAGCCAGGAGTTACAAGCTAACTTAACTAAATCAAAAGGTATGTGCGGACTAGCCGCCAGGGAAAAGGACAACCAAAGATCCACGGATCCGACACTCCTATCCGGCACCGCTGGACACCAGAGTGGATCTTGTGGAAGCGGAATCCTCCGCAAAGCTCCAGAACACAAAATAAACAAAATAATAAATAGTAGCGGACAAGCCGCAACACACGGCTGCGCCGCGACTCACGAACACCACCAGATGTTAAAGGTGCTCGGTCAGACTCCAGGAACAGATGGTAACTTCCGAGTACAGGATCACTGAGAACAGGAACAAACGAATAGACCGGAACTGGGAACTCTCTCTGCAGCAGACTCAGGCAAACAGGAAGCTATCACCGGCGTCTGTGAGAAGTCCTGGGAGTGCTTATATTTGAGAGCCCTCCAATCCTGATCCAGACAGGGTAATTACATGATGATGCCGTGCAGCTGCATGCTGCATGGCCAGAACACACAGGCACTGATATAATTAAGACCCAGCAACAGGGAACACGGTCTGACCGTGGCGTCCCTGTTGCTAGGGTCTGAGCGGCTCCGTGCGCCCGGCGTCTCTGGTTGCTAGGCGCCGGGCCGCACGGCCGCGCGGACCCCGGCGCCTAACACTCACTAGGTAAGCTCATTAGTTCTTTTGATTTCCAATATCATCTCTATGCTGATGACACTCAAATCTATCTTACCTCTCCGGACCTCTCCACTGCTCTCCTCACTCGTATCTCCAACTGTATCTCTGCTATCTCTGTTTCGATGTCCCAGCGCTTTCTTAAACTTAACATGTCTAAGACTGAGCTGATCATCTTCCCCCCCTCCCGCATAACCTCACCTCCCACAATCTCCTTATCTATTGATGTCACTACTATCTCCTCTAGCCCCCAAGTGCGCTGTCTTGGAGTAATCCTTGACTCCTCCCTCTTCTTCAAACCACACATTCAGCACCTCTCACAAACCTGCCGTTTTCATCTAAAAAATATTTCCAGGATCAGACCCTTTCTCACCCAGGATGCTACTAAGACCCTTATCCACTCACTGGTCATCTCCAGACTGGACTACCGTAATCTCCTCCTGACTGGCATTCCTGACAAATACCTCTCTCCACTCCAATCTATCCTCAGTGCTGCGGCCCGCCTCATTTTCCTCACCAAACACACTACGTCCACCTCTCCTCTCCTCTCCTACAAGACCTTCACTGGCTCCCTCTTCCCTTTCAGAATCCATTTCAAGCTTCCCACACTCACTTACAAAGCCCTCACCCACTCCTCTCCCATTTACATCTCTGACCATATCTCCCTTTACACTCCCACCCGTCCTCTTCGCTCTGGTAATGCCCACCGCCTCTCCTGCCTACTGATTACTTCCTCCCACTCCTACTTCCAAGATTTCTCATATGCTGCTCCAATTATCTGTAATTCCCTACCTCTCCCCTCAGACTCTCCACTTCTCTACAAAACTTCAAACGGGCTCTCAAGACCCACTTCTTCACCAAACCCAGCCAAATCTCATCCAAACCCTCTGTTCCACATTCTCTATGTACCCCGTTTGTATCACCCCTGTCTGTCTACCCCTCACCTTTAGAATGTACGCTCTCACGAGTAGGGCCCTCTTCCCTCATGTGCTTATCCTTTCTTACTTTAATAATCTTCAACTGCACCAAATCCAGCAGTCCTCTGCCATCTGATACTTATTTCAGTGTCATCTGCTGATGTAGCTATGTTTATTTTCCCTGTACTTGTCCTATATTGTCTTCAACTGTAAGTTGTTGTTTTCCTGTTTTGATTATTTGTTTATGTACTCTGTAATTAGGCGCTGCGGAATCCTTGTGGCGCCATATAAATAAAAGATAATAATAATAATAATAATAATAATAATAATAATAATAAAATAATACCAAAGAAGCCGGCTTATATTTATAGAAAATCTTCAAGCCTAAAATATTATCTAGTGACCAGTGCACATTTAGAGAAAGAATATAAACCTGGACAGGTCCTTTCAGTAGGCTTCTATAGATGTGGGGGATGTGCTGGATGCCGGGGCATCAAAGGGACCACAACGAAAAAATGTTATTCAGCTATAATTAATGGCAGGAACACGTTAAAGAATTTATTACCTGGAACTCAAAAGAAGTGATTTACGCTATACAATGCAGCTGCAATAAACTTTATATAGGGAGAACCACAAGAACACTAAAAATAAGAATAGGGGAAAACGAGAAATATTGAGAGGTTTAGGAACCCATTCGCTGCCCGCACACTTTAAAAAAAGAACACTCTTCCTCCGGAGAAAATATAAGGAACGTTTATAGCAGAAAACAGGTCAAAGAAGGAGCTGACATAAAGGACACAAGAACCGCTACCACCAGCCGCTTTACGAACAACCGGAAGCGGGGACCCGAACTTCCGGTCGCGGCAATCGAGGCGGAACAACCACGGTCAGCGGGAGAACACACAGTGAAAACTGTCACGGCTACACCTTCCCTGGAATCATTGGAAGCAACTGCCAGGGTAAGATAGGGACAGTTTTAAATTCAAAAGACTGAATCCTTTTCCTGCAGAGACAGTGTCGCTCGGCTCCACATACCCACAAAGGAGCTGTAAACATTGCATTAATCCTAACCCCCAATCCTCTTTCCCTTTATTTTATTTTATTTTTTTGAATGTTTATTTTTCATTTTTCATTTTCCATTTTTTATTTATTAATTTTTTATACTCATTTCCACACAGCGCTTGGCACATAATAACCTATTCTTAATCTCACAATCCGAGCAGCTTTTCACAAGCGCAGCAACCTATAAAAATTAAATTCTCAGGTCAAAAAGAATGTAAGATGTAGCTCACATACTCAGAATATTGCTAAAACAGAAATAAAACTAATTTATTTATACAATATTCACATGCCTTGTGGTTTAAACAGTGATTTAGAAGTAGAGTGGTTTTTATGATTTTTTTATGTTAGGTCTGTTTACGTGGGATTATTAAACTGCTTAACATTGTTTTCTATTTACCACTTTTTGTTAATGTTTTAGGAAGGATTCTGCCTTCTAAATTTGTAAAATTTTAGTATTTTTAGTGTGGACAAATGACTATAAACCTTTTACAATACACGGACTTCAACAAAATGGCAGCCACAACCCATCACAGATGGACATCAAACTACAACAAGATGGCCACCGCATCAAACCAGGATCCTAGACATCTTTGAGTAAAATTACGCTATCATCGCATCACTTCTGGGGAAGTGTGGCACGTCCTGGCCGCCGGCTCCATGGCAACCTGGATGCTTAGCCGGTGCAGCGGGTGGGGTTGACGCTAGACAACGTCAGCCCAGCGGCTTCTGTGAGTTACCTGGTTACGCAGACGCCAGGCACTCACAGGAAGACAGTAGGACGTGCAGTGGGGCAGCTGCATGGAATTGCTATCAAGGGCAGGCTTGGCTTCATGGAAATGCTTATTGGCTTATACTCCTTTTATCTTCCTGGTCTGCCTCTCACTCCTTGCTGGTCATAGTTCCTGGCTGCAGCGGGATCCCTTGTCTCTTGGTTCTAGCACTAGCCGTGGATACCTTTGTCTGGTTATCTTACAACCGTCCTTTGCAGAATTCCTGTGTCCAGCTCTGTCAGTTGTACTATCTGTCTCATTGCTTATTTGTTTATTTGTTATTTCTGCTATTACTACCCCTCATCTATTTACTATACAGTCCTGTGTTTTCTCTGTGATCTATTTCTCCTGCAAACCTTCAGTACTCTCACTGCCAGTAGCTTTCAGTGTTTTCGTGCTCTCACTTCTTTACAATCCAGTCCATTTCTCTGACATCCTAGTGGATGCTGGGTACTCCGTGAGGACCATGGGGTTAGGCGGGCTCCGCAGGAGACTGGGCACTCTAAAAGAAAGATTAGGTACTATATCTGGTGTGCACTGGCTCCTCCCTCTATGCCCCTCCTCCAGACCTCAGTTAGTTAGTATCTGTGCCCGGCCAGAGCTGGATGCACTCTAGGGGCTCTCCTGAGCTTCCTAAAAAGAAAGTATTTGTTAGGTTTTTTATTTGCAGTGAGATCTGCTGGCAACAGACTCACTGCTTCATGGGACTTAGGGGAGAGAAGCGAACCTACCTGCTTGCAGCTAGCTTGGGCTTCTAAGGCTACTGGACACCATTAGCTCCAGAGGGATCAAACACAGGCCCAGTCTCGGTCGTCCGGTCTCGGAGCCGCGCCGCCGTCCCCCTTGCAGAGCCAGAAGACGGAAGAACCAGGAGAAAATCGGCGGCTGAAGACTCCGGTCTTCAGTAAGGTAGTGCACAGCACTGCAGCTGTGCGCCATTGCTCCCACAGCACACCACACGTTCCGGTCACTGGTGGGTGCTGGGCGCTGGGGGGGGGCCCTGGGCAGCAATTATATTACCTTTTGGCAATAAAAACACACATAATACAGTCTAGCACTGTATATGTGTAAAAAACTCCGCCATTAAACTACATAAACGGACAGAAGCCCGCCGCTGAGGGGGCCGGGCCTTCTTCCTCAGCACACCGGCGCCATTTTTTCTTCACAGCTTGGCTGGAAGGAAGCTCCCCAGGCTCTCCCTGCAGTATCCTGGTACACAAAGGGTGGAAAGAGAGGGGGGGCACAAATTTAGGTGCAAAAATTGTATATACAGCAGCTACTGGGTAAACACTGAGTTAGAGTGTAATCCCTGGGTTATATAGCGCTGGGGTGTGTGCTGGCATACTCTCTCTCTGTCTCTCCAAAGGGCCTTGTGGGGGAACTGTCTTCAAATAGAGCATCCCCTGTGTGTGTGGTGTGTCGGTACGCTTGTGTCGACAAGTCTAAGGTAAAAGGCTCCTCTAATGAGGTGATAGAGCGGATATGTGTGTGGGAGGGTGTCTCCGTCGACAACGCCGACACCTGTTTGGATATGTGTAAGTGCTGAGGTAAACTTATTGCACAAAAGGTTAGGGAACAGAAAGGAAATCTACCCTGGTCTGTCCCTATGTCACAGACACCTTCAGAGTCTCACAATGCTCACTATCCAAATTGACAAACACTGGTATCAACACGGAGTTTAACTCCACTGTCGACTATGATAATGCAAAGTTACAGCCAAGAGGGCTAAAAAAATATTCAATATATGATTATTTGAATAAAAGATGATTTGAATATCACTGATGACTCATCTGTCCCTGACACGAGAGTACACATGTTAAGGGGAAGAATGCTGAGGTAAATTTCCCTCCTCTCATTGTTAGGCGCCGGGGTCCGCTCGTCGGTGCGGCCCGGCGCCTAGCAACCAGGGACACCGTGCGCGTATAGCCGCCGGCTCCCTGGCAACGCTAGATGCCGGGCGCACGGAGCCGCACGGACCCTAGCAACGGGGACGCCACTGGCGGACCGCGTTCCCCGTTGCTGGGTCCATCTAGAATAATAAGGGCACCTGTTTCCTGGCCGTGCAGCAAGGCAGCTGCACGGCATTTAGTCCAATCAGCCTCTAAACAGCTGATTGGAGGACTCCCTGTTAAGTACACTCCCAGGGCTTCTCACAGACGCCGGTAATAGCTTCCTGCATGCTGTATCTGTTTGCTGAGAGTGTTTCCAGTCCTGCTTTATCCGGTCGTTCCTGTCCTCAGTTGTCCTGCACTCGGAAGTCGTCATCTGTTCCTGGAGTCCTGTCTGAGCACCGTTAAACATCCAGTGGTGTTCGTGAGTCGCGGCGTAGCCGTGTGTTGCGGCTTGGCCGCTTTATTACTTATTATTTATTATTTGTGTTTCAGAGCTTTTTGCGGAGGATTCCGCTCCCACAGATCCACTCTGGTATCCAGCGGTGCTGGGTAGGAGTATGGACTAGTGGATTTTGGTTGTCCTTTTATCTGGCGGTTTTTCCGCGCATACTTTAAGTTTGGTTAGTTAGCTTGTTGCCCTTGGCCTGTTGTTAGTCAGAGGTCCTCTTGTCATCATCCTGCCTCGGATTTCCCTTTGTCTCTCACTAAGACCGGGGGGCATCGGAGTTGGGCAGACATAATCCGCCTTTCAAACGTGGCTGCCAGGGGCTCAAGAAACCATAGTCTTGCAAGGGATTTCCGATAGCACGGGTGAGACAATAGAGTTAGGGCGCCAGGGACAACTAGGCTTTCCTGCTCCCGTAACCAGCATTCCCCTTCCAGTACTCTTGCCATTTTCATTAGATCTCCTCCGGTCAGGAGTACTGGAATCATAACATTATTACCGGCCATACCAAAACTTAAAATTAAACAGGGTTTGATTTTTTCCTTATTCAGTTTTGTAAGAGTTATCGGCAGGGCTTAAAGTGGTCCTGGTGAGGTGGTGGAACTCCTGGAGGAGGACCATGGAGGCACCAGGACCTGAGGAAGGAGTAGGTGGCTGCAGCTCATCAGCAACACTAGTGCCGCCTGTATCATCGATTGACGCAGATGATGGGGTGGGCTTTTCTGTTGGAATTACTGTGCAGGACAATGGAGATGGTGGGACTAGTTTCCCCTACCATTACAGGTGGTGGAACTGAGTTCCACCTCGTTCCCCCCCACTTTAACCCCTGGTTATCGGCCTCATGAATCCCACAGGTTTAGGGCCAAATCCTGGCCAGCTCCTAGTCAGCCAGATTCAAGAACTTACTCAGATGGTTCAGGATCTTTCCCTTCGGGTGAAGTCACAGGAAGATCTTTTACGATCTTCCCCGAGGGTAGTCCCTGAACCAAAAATGCACTTGCCTGACCGTTTTTCTGGTGATAGGAAGGAGTTTTTTAATTTTTTTATTTTTTTTATATTTTTTATTGAGGTAACAAAGAGGTGATACAAGCATACCACAATAGATACATTGTTGATTTGCTACTTCTAATAACAGCATGTGGTTTAAGCTGAAATAATATATTGACACAGAATCTTATGGTGAAACCTGTGATACAAATAAGTCAATCTGAGTATTACAGTGAATGTTCAAGGTGTACATCTCTAAATGGTCGAGGGAAACTTATTGTGTATCCGTATTAAACTGTAACCATTAATAGCTATGTCTCAAAATTAAGTTCTGAACATACAAACATCAATAAGACTGCGAGTCCTGAATCTCAGTGACAGCCCAGATACATGAGTAGGTGTCACCCTATGTCAAGGATATCGGAGGATCATGGGTTATCAGCCTGGTAAGATACCAAGTGGTGTCTTTAAGACTATAATGAATCTGCTTTCTAGTGGTAAGTGGAAGCGTGTCTATGTATGACTCCCAGAGTGAAAAAAAACGCTCCACTTCTCTTTCCTTATGCAGGAGTGTTTCCACCCAGTCCATACGAAACAGAAAGTACAGTTTATTAAAAAACAATGGTAATTGAGGGGGTGAATTATCAAGCCAACTTTGTAATATGGTTTTTTTACCCGCTGCGCTTATGGCCAGTAATAATTTCTTACTACCTGGAGTTATCCGAAGTATAGGGTTAACCATTCCAAAAATTGCCCACTCCGGGGTAAATGGGACATAATTTGTCAGTTTCAATTCTGCATATCTGCGTATTAAATGCCAGAAATATTTTACAATAGGGCAAGCCCATAAGCAATGATAGTTATCTGCCATCTCCTGATGACACCTCGTGCAATTATGAGTTGCAGAGGTGCCTATATGAAATCGGCGTAGCGGGGAAAGATATGCATTATGAAATATGTTTAAAAATAGCTCAGTATACATACTAGAAGGAAGAGTCTTCCGAGAATATAGGAGGGTCCTCTCCAATTCTGAGATTGTTAGTTCAGGAAAGTGGGACAGCCACCCCGACACTCCTCCCGATACTGTGGTATGGTCCATAATATCTCTGAGAAAGGTATAGTGGATCGAGATAGCTCTACGTTGAGGGACCGTATTTTTCAAGAGGGTGTCTAGGGGGTTATCCCAGTCTTTGTCTGAAAAATGTTGTAAGACGTGGTTTACATAAAATCGTGTTTGTAGGAAGGCTAGAGGATATGGCCTAACCATGGCATATTTAGTGGATAATTCTATGAAGGTGAGAGGGCGTTTCTCCTTTGATACTAGAGACCCAATATTCTCCACTCCTGCGTGTCTCCATAGGGTGAAGGGATGAGCAGCCATGCCGTCTAGGAATTGAGGATTTTTGACCAGGGGCAAGTGTAAAGAATAGAAGCCATTGAGTCCGGCTTTGTGACGTAGGATGTGCCAGAGCTTTCGCGTTGTCCAAAGCAAAGGATTTAATTTAACATGTTCCTCCACTTCCTGATCATGTTGGTGCAATAAGCCTATTAGTGCAATGTCCCTCAAAAACTCTTGTTCCAAGAGGACATCAGTATAAATCGATGTCCCCTGCAACCAGTCTCTTAAGTGTCGCAAGATAGCTGAGTGATTATACCCAGTGACATCTGGGAAATTGATGCCGCCATTCGTTTTTGGTTGATATAACTTCCGTAGGGCTATGCGTGCGCGCCCTCCCTTCCATATGAATTTCCTAATCAAGGCGTTCAAGTGGGTCGTATCTGCTTTAGTCAAGAGTATTGGAAGGTTTTGTAGTGGGTATAATATTCTAGGTATTGCTACCATTTTTAAGAGATCTGCTCGCCCTAGGTAAGAGAGTGGCAGACGTTCCCAACGTCTTATATCTTCCGTAAGAGTATGTATTACCTTTTTAATGTTAAATTGGTATAAATTGACCGGATTTCTGGGCAGAATTATTCCCAAGTAAGGGATAGATGTTCTGGCCCATTGCAGAGACAAATGGGAGGCCCAACGAGGTTGAGTTAATGTGCCCCCAAGGAGCATAGCCACTGATTTGTCCATGTTAAGCTGCAGACCGGATATAGATCCATATAAATTAATTGTGTGTAGTATTTGGTCTAGGGAGTGTTCCGGGTTGAAAACGTATAACAAAATATCATCTGTGAATGCAGATATCTTTATTTCCCTGCCCCCAATTCTAATACCTTGAAAGGTATGCCATTGTTGTAGAGTGCGCAGTAAGGGATCTAGTGCTATGTTAAAGAGGAGGGGTGATAGAGGGCAACCTTGACGGGTGCCTCTCTCTAATGTAAAGCTTGGGCTTAAAAGGCCGTTAACCAGTAGGGAAGTATTTGGATCGTGGTAGATATATTTTATAAAATGTATAAAACTATCATCAAAGCCTCTTTTTTTCTAATACGGTATAAAGATGAGGCCAGAGAATAGAGTCAAAGGCCCTATGAATGTCTAAGCTGACCACTATGTTTTGAGTGGGTGTCGGGCTTTGAGCCGCTACTACAGCCGCTATGGCTGTCCTTATGGCCCTAACTGCATGGCGTCCCTGTATAAATCCTAATTGGTGATCCGAAAGGATTGATGGCAGTATAGTCTGGAGACGCATTGCCATGATTTTGGCCACCAATTTGTAATCAACATTTAACAGACTTATAGGTCTGTAAGACGTCAATAGATTTAGATCCTTGTCTGGCTTAGGGAGCAGGGTCATGAATGCATCATTGAAAGATGAATAGGGAGTTCCCTTTTCATGTATAGACCTAAATAGTTCTAGCAAGGTCGGGGCGATGTGTGCTTGTAAAAGTCGGTAGTAGTCGCCTGACAGGCCATCAGGTCCCGGGGACTTTCCATGAGGGAGGGTAGATATGGTTTTATTGATTTCATCCATAGTTATTGGGCCAGCAAGTGCTTCTCTCTGATCAGACGTCAATTTTGGAAGTACTGAATTTGAGAGGACAGTTGTCTGGTCTGCCAAATTAATTGGGGTTGAGCGGAATGCATTTACAAAATAGTGGCGGAATTGTGTAGTTATATCTGAAGACTTCGTTAATAATGCTCCCGTGACGGGATGCTTCAAGGTAGTAATAACCTGGCGTTTCCTAAATGGCTTGGACATTGTTGCTAAAAGTTTCCCTGCTCTGTTACCCCAGCGGTAATATTTGTTTCGTGTAAAGTCAATTGATTGTTTTGCCTTGGTGGCGAGATAGGTCTCTAGTAGCTGTCGTGCCTGTCTGTATGAGTGTTTAGTATCGTCTGAGGGTGCATTTGTATACTGAACAAAGGAGGCTTGCATTTCGGCCTTAAGAGCTTCATATTCCTTTTTGGAGTGTTTGTTTTTCTGTGAGACGTAATTGATTATGTGGCCCCTCATAACCGCCTTAGAAGCACTCCAGAAAAGGATAGGGTCATCCCAGTGTTCAAGGTTGTCATCGACATAGTTAGTCCAATGACTAATTAAATAAGTCTTGAAATCGTCTGATTGTGCTAAGTAATGGGGAAATCTCCATATATGGCTACGAGGGTGCAGGTGAGGATGAGTCAGGGAGATAGAAACCGGGGCATGATCCGACACCATTATATCATGAATATCTGTGTGGGCTATATTATTGAGTAGACTATCTGAGATAAGGATCCTGTCTATACGGGAAAGAGAACCATGGACCATTGATAGATATGTATGAGTTTTGTCTGTAGGGTTCAAGAGGCGCCAAGGGTCTGACAGGCATAAGTCTAATTTAAAGGATTGGTAAAGATGGGCATGGAAGTTCGAAGGTCTTTGCATTGGAGGCATTTTATCTAAAGAAGGGTCTTCTACCATATTAAAATCACCCCCTATGATTAGGGAATGGTTTGTTCTGCCCTGAAGGATGTGTCCAAGATCTTGGATATATACATGTGGGTTTGTATTAGGGGCATATAGGTTGACTAGGGTATATTGGGTATGGTATAGGTCAATGTCCAATATGATATAACGACCCTCCGGGTCTGCAACTTGAGACAAGACAGTGACTGGTAGATCTTTATGAAATATTATTGCTACACCTCGCGCCTTACGATGGTAAGGAGCGGATATACAAGAGCCTAACCAAGGGGCCTTTATTAGGTTGTCCTCTGTATTGACCCAATGTGTTTCTTGCAAAAATATAATGTCCGGGCTAAACCGTTTAAGATGAGTAATGACTCTCTTTCGTTTGACTGGTGTATTGAGTCCACCTACATTCCATGATATTATCTGTAAAGGTTTGAGCGTGGGGGAGGTGTCAATGCCTATATGGGGAGACGACATGGCTACCCATCCCCCCACCAGGGGTCAAGCATCTGTAAGAGGTTGTTAACGGATAGGGAATCCCTGAGATCGTGTAATACCCAGTTGACAAGGTAATAACCGCATCCACTCATGGCATGGAAGTTAGGAAACAGAGACATCAATAAGCTGCAGTAACATTCTAGGACTCGCAGTGAAAAATATACAAATAAGTGTGATCCAAGTTACCTCTAAACTCCACATTTTCGTATTTTCAATCAAACCAGAACAGTGGTGGGCATCATCTTGAGTTAGATGTGCGCACCTGATACCAACATTAGAAACAAAAAACAAAAAAACAAAAATAAAGCAAACCCAGTGAAAGAGAGAATGCTTCTTTCGTAGCATAGTAATACTACCCCAAGGAATCATTAGTGGTCATGATTCCCCTACCCGGTGATCGACCTTTTGTAACTCTAAGTCATCTATGAGGAGAACGGGGGGATAATTGTGGGGGTTTAAAGTATGATTTGGCCTCTCGTGGGTCAGAAAAGTAAATCGGCTTACCGTCCTCCATCACCCTCAGTTTTGCCGGATACAGCAGGGAAAACCTGATTTTTTCACCATGAAGGAAGGTACATATCTCAGAGAATTCTTTACGCTTCTGCGTGACTGACGCTGTGAAGTCCTGAAAGATCAGTATTTTAGTCCCTCCCACCACTAGTCCCTGGGACCTACGGTAAGACGCTAGGATTTTTTCTTTTGTTCTATAGTCCAAGTAACGGGCTATGACCGGACGAGGCCGTCGCCTGGAACCCTCTTGTTCTATGCCAATTCTGTGGGCCCTTTCAATATGAGGGATTTCTAAGTCATTAATAACCCCTAATGCTTTGGGCAGATCGGCAGTGAGGAAAGATGTTAGAGCATGGCCCACTACAGATTCCGGAATACCTATGAATCTTAAATTATTCCGTCGGGACCTATTTTCTAACTCATCTACCTTGTCTTGTAGTTGTATAATAGCCCTATCATGGTTCTCCGCACCTTCCTGACATGAATGCAGGCAATCCTCCACATCACTAACTCTAGTTTCCAGAGCAGTTATACGTGATGCATGAGAGTCTATACGAGTAAGGCCTGCTTCTAGACGTGTTTGGAGATCTTCAAATCGTTTATCCATAAGTGGCATCATGAAGTCTGCAATTTCTTTAGCCGTCAGGGGGGTGGTGATTGTTCCCGGGGAATCACGCCCATCGCTTTCAGAGAAAGATGGGGAAGGTGGCCCAGATTTTTGAGTATTGGTTTTTGTTTTTGGGGCCTTATTTGCATTATTCTGTTGTTTGGGAGGCATGACTTTATCAATAAATTTGTCCATACCCCTGTGGAGGAGGACAGTTATGAATGTTGTAGAGAGAGCAAGTCGATAACGAAATAATCTGTATGTATGATGATATCGGGTAGGGGTCAGAGTTATAGCAGTTGACAATTACATTCAAACTATAATTCAAGGCAGCTTCCTTTGAAGAGGGAGCTAGTTCCCATCAGATGTTCATTGGGTCTTATATAACGTAAAGGAATCACTGCCCAAATAGGAGCAGCAAAAAAAAATAATTAAGGTGTGGGGGGAGGGGGGGCTGTAGTTGTATGCCAGAGAGTGGTAAAGCTATATAACATTGATACTATAAACAGTATGTTCTAGTGCGCCACTTTAAATAAAAAAAAAAAAAATATTAAATGGGGGGGGGGGGGGGGGCACTGCTGTAAAGGGATAAAGCAGTTTGACAAAACCTTCAGTAATGGAGTAGCGGGACGATTACCACGTTGAGTGAGCAATTATTATTGATAACCCTGCAGAAGGCGCTTAGCCCAGTTCTATACATGCAAATACACACTACGGCGCTGCAATATTAATTATAGCATTTTTCATAGAGATAGTATAAATGACATATTACAAGAACCCCACAAGAGGGCAGCATTCCACAGAGAATAATCAGCTAGAGCACAGCTGAGTATATATGCAGAATAATAAAAAATAAATGAAAGGAGGAGAAAAAGAGAAAAAAAAAAAAAAAACTACTGCAAAATAGAGGGAATGTCGTATTGACCAGTCCAGATAATGGACAAGATATAATGTCCTATGAAATGATACAGGGGTAGTTTACAGTCTCAAGGTATACCATTCAGGTAGTCCTCCGGTATATTACTCACAAAGTTCCAAGGTGCATAAGCTGAGGTCTGATGCGGAAAATGAGCAATAGAAGGGGGGGTATCAGAGAGGAACAGTGAGTGGGCGAGGGAAGGAGGTATGCAGGGGGGGTATGGGTAACACACAAGGAGGGAACGGTTCAAAGCATAGGGGTATGTAGAGTGTTAGTAGAGAACAGAGGGGGACACAAACGGTATTAGTACCTGGGGGGAAAATGAATCCAGGTGTCCGGGCTGAAGAGATCAGGTCCCGTCAGAGAGGATCTAGCAGCTTTGGATTTTTCCAGAGGAGCCCAGGCACATCACCGTGTAAATCTTGGGGAAGCGTAGCCAGTCCACCGTCCACGATAGGGAACCCCTGGTCACCGTGAGTTCTGACAAGTGAGCCAGACGTTAGAGTAGGGCAGCAGGGGATAGTATGCCAAGCCAGTCGGTAGGGGAAGCTTCAGAACATTGCTGCTCAGGATCCGTGTAGAGGAGCGTTTGTGGAGAGCACAGTGGCTCCACAATCAGCACAACCCAGTTATGAAGAGGCAGTGAGTGGGTGATAAGGAGTTTACCCTAGTGGGCACACGGGCCCCAGCAATCAAGGCTGTAGCTGCTGAATGACGGGCAGCGCCGGCCGTCGGGTACACCGTGTCGCTCCGGCGGTCACCACGGGATCCCCGCAACGAGGAATGTTAACAACGGGGCCGCCGAGGAGGAGCGGTGATCAGCTCGTTGGTGGTTAAGGAGAGCCGCAGGAGCCAGATAAGGATATGCCTGATGCCTCAGATCCCGTCGCCTCTATCGGGTCCCGCCAGAAATTAGGTCCGCGGCTGTAAGGGACTGATGCCGGAGCGGGTCTTCGACGTAGGGATACCCCCAGCAACCCTCAGCAGGTCCGCCTCAGGAGTCACCGTTAGGAGAGGAGTATGTATAGACGGCCAAGTAGAGGTATGTGAGCGGTCCTCGATTCTATTTGAGAGCGGCTGTCCACGTTAGTTTTCGCGCCAGAGCGGCGGCTTCCACACAGGCCTCTTACCTCAAAGGCCAGACTCCGGGGATATAGAAGTTCCAGACAGTTGTTTGGTATTTGTGTGATCCGCAGCACTGCGGTAGTCTGATGATGCAGGTTTTAAACCTCTGAATCGAGGTTATTTAGTGGATGGGGGGTGATTTAGCAGACCCCTGTCTGGAGAGGAGCTAAAATGCGGCCACACGAGGTGCCCCGCCCACCGGAACGGAGTTTTTTAATTTTAAAGAATCCTGTAAACTTTATTTTCGTTTAAGACCGATCTCCTCAGGTACTGAATCTCAGCGGGTCGGAATTATTATTTATTTGCTCCAGGGGGATCCTCAGACCTGGGCTTTTGGTTTAAAAGCAGAGGATCCGGCATTGTTGTCAGTAGACGCCTTTTTTGGGTCTTTAGGGCTTTTGTATGATGACCCTGATAGAGAGGCATCCGCTGAGAGTCAGTTACGCGCTCTCAGACAGGGTAGAAATCCTGCAGAGGTTTATTGTACCGAGTTTCGCCGTTGGTCGAACGACTGTGGCTGGAATGACCCAGCCCTGCGCAGTCAGTTTCGCCTTGGCTTATCTGAGTCTATAAAAGACAGTCTCCTTCAGTATCCCGCTCCTGAGACTCTCGATAAACTCATGGAGCTTTCTATTAAGATTGATCGTCGTCTTAGAGAGCGGAGGGCTGAAAAAGGAGCACCTGTCAGGTCTACTCCATGTGTATTTTCCATTCCTGAGGACATAGAGGAGCCCATACAGATGGGTCTCTCCCGGCTGTCTCCAGAAGAAAGAGCCAGAAGGCAAAACTCTGGTCTTTGTTTGTACTGTGGGGGTAAGGGACATTTTGCCCGTAATTGTCCGAACAAGTCGGGAAACGCCTCGACCAAGTGAATTGTGAGGGGGTTCACTTTGGTCTGCAGCTTATCTCCTCGAATAACTCCCTTTTAGTCCCAGCTAAAGTTTCCTTTGGCAGCCTCAGTTCTTCGGTGTCGGCTTTTGTTTACAGTGGAGCTGCAGGGAACTTTATGGACTTAACGTGGGCCAAGGCCTTAGGTATTCCTCAGTTAGCCTTGGGTAGGTGTATCACCATGCATGGTTTAGATGGGAGTCCCTTGTCCAATGGGGTTATTTCCCTCTGTACACCCCCTGTACTACTTACGGTAGGAGCTCTTCATTCCGAAAAGATCGAGTTTTTTCTTACCCATTGCCCAGCAGTTCCAGTAGTTCTGGGTCACCCTTGGCTGGCCTTTCATAATCCCACCATTGATTGGCAGTCGGGGGAGATTTCACAATGGGGTACCATCTGTAATAAGGAATGTATTACGTTTCCCGTCAGAATAGCTGCTGCCATTCCCGAACTCATTCCTGTGGAATACCAGGACTTTGTTAATGTGTTTTCCAAGGGCAATGCGGACATTCTGCCTCCCCATCGGCCTTATGATTGTGCTATTGAGCTAATTCCTGGTGCCACATTGCCAAAGGGAAGGTTATATGCATTATCCGGGCCAGAAACTGCGGCCATGAATGAGTATGTTAAGGAGAGCCTAGGGAAAGGATTTATCAGGCCATCTAAATCCCCTTTAAGTGCAGGCTTCTTCTTTGTGGAGAAAAAAGATGGATCACTCAGACCTTGCATTGACTTTAGAGCCCTGAATAAGATCTCAGTTAAAAATACTTATCCTCTGCCGCTGATTTCTGTCCTCTTTGATCAGCTGCGTTCGGCTGTGATTTTTTCTAAAATTGACCTGAGGGGAGCGTATAACCTCATCCGAATCAAGTCTGGAGATGAGTGGAAGACAGCTTTCAGTACTCAGTCGGGTCACTACGAGTATCTGGTGATGCCGTTCGGCTTGTCTAACGCTCCGGCAGTTTTCCAGGATCTCATTAACGATGTGCTCCGTGATTTTCTAGGAAGATTCGTGGTCGTTTACTTAGACGACATCCTTATCTATTCTGACTCAATTGATCAACATGTTACCCAGGTGCGTCAGGTTCTTCAAAAATTACGTGAAAATCATCTATATGCCAAGCTGGAGAAGTGTGAGTTTCATGTCACGGAGGTATCCTTTTTAGGATACATTATTTCCCCTCGGGGATTCTGCATGGAACCTAAGAAGCTCCAAGCCATCCTTAGTTGGGCGCAACCCACCAACTTAAAAGCAATTCAGCGCTTTTTAGGGTTTGCAAATTATTATAGAAGATTTATTCATTCTTTTTCCGACCTGGTTGCTCCCATTGTGGCACTGACTAAGAAGGGGTTATCCTTTCAGGCCTTGAAACAAGCTTTTGTCTCAGCTCCAGTCCTCAGACATTGCTACCCAGAATTGCCCTTCATTGTTGAGGTTGATGCCTCGGAGGTTGGAGTGGGGGCTATCCTATCTCAAAAGGATCTGGAGTCTCTGGAACTACATCCTTGTGCCTTTATGTCCAGGAAATTCTCATCCGCTGAATCCAACTACGATGTTGGTAACCGGGAGTTACTGGCTATTAAATGGGCTTTCGAGGAGTGGAGGCATTGGCTTGAGGGAGCAACACATACCATTTCAGTATTGACTGACCACAAAAATCTTCAGTACATCGAATCAGCTAAGCGGCTGAATGCCCGGCAGGCTCGTTGGGCTTTATTTTTTACTTGTTTCAAGTTTATTATCACGTTTAGGCCAGGTTCCAAGAATACCAAGGCGGATGCCCTGTCACGCAGTTTTCTTCCAGTTCATAATAACAGTCCTGTTACTCCCATACTTCCGTCTTCAGTCATTTGGGCAGGCCTCACACAAGATTTATTTACCCAGTTAAAGCAGCTTCAACATCAAGCTCCTGGAAATACTCCTGCTGGTCGTCTTTACGTCCCTGAGTTTTTGAGAGCTACTGTTTTGACTGAGTTTCATGATAGCAAAGTTGCCGGGCATCCGGGGATCTTTAAGACTTTGGAATTAGTCTCCCGCTCAGTATGGTGGCCTGGTCTTTCTAAAGACATTAAGGAGTTTGTTTTTTCTTGTCAGGTCTGTGCACAGCATAAGGTTCCCCGTTCCTTGCCTATCGGGCAACTTATGCCCTTAAATGTTCCTCTCAGGCCATGGTCTCATATTTCCATGGATTTTGTGGTAGACCTCCCTCTGTCAGCCGGATTCCGAGTCATATGGGTGGTAGTGGACCGTTTTAGCAAGATGGCCCATTTCATTGCTCTTCCCCGACTGCCATCTGCCCAGGGATTGGTTGTTTTGTTTCTCCGCCAGGTTTTCAGACTTCATGGGTTGCCCACTGATATTGTTTCTGATCGGGGTCCACAATTCATTGCACAATTCTGGAAGTCTTTTTGTGCCTCATTAAAGATGAAATTGTCTTTAACATCCGGCTACCATCCCCAATCCAACGGGCAGACCGAGCGAGTTAATCAATCATTAAAACAGTATTTGCGTTTGTACTCAGCCAAACTCCAGAATGATTGGTCCGAGTTTCTTCCTTTGGCGGAGTTCGCTTACAACAATTCTTGTCATTCCTCCACTAATGTGTCTCCATTCTTTTCAGTTTTTGGTTTTCACCCCAGAGCTAATTCTTTTTTTCAACATTCTTCTGTTTCCTCGCTAACCTTAACCTCTCATCTCAGAGTCATTTGGAAAAAAGTGCATCTTGCTCTCAGAAAAGCGGCATTTCGAGAGAAAAAAATTTCTGACAGGCTCCGGCGTCCTTGCACTTTTAAGGTGGGAGACAGGGTATGGTTGTCGACTCGTAACATTAGACTTCGACAAACCTCAGCTAGATTGGGCCCCATATTTATTGGACCATTTCATATTAAAAAAAAAAATCAATCCAGTTGCTTTCCGGTTACGTTTACCAAGAGCCCTCCAGATCGGAAATACGTTTCATTGCTCCCTGTTGAAACCATACGTTTCTTCCAGTAGATTTCCTCGGAAGATCTCTCAGGGGAAATCACCAGTAGATGTACAGGGACATCAGGAGTTCTTGGTGGAGAAGGTTCTCGATTCCAAATTGTCCCGGGGTCGGCTTTATTTTCTGGTGCACTGGAAAGGCTATGGTCCAGAGGAAAGGTCTTGGGTCCTGGATAAGGATCTCCATGCCCCAAGGCTCAAGAGGGCATTTTTTCGGGAATTTCCTCGGAAACCTGGCTTTAGGGGTGCCTTGACCCCTCCTCAAGGGGGGGGTACTGATAGGCGCCGGGGTCCGCTCGTCGGTGCGGCCCGGCGCCTAGCAACCAGGGACGCCATGCGCGTACAGCCGCCGGCTCCCTGGCAACGCTAGACGCCGGGCGCACGGAGCCGCACGGACCCTAGCAACGGGGACGCCACTGGCGGACGGCGTTCCCCGTTGCTGGGTCCATCTAGAATAATAAGGGCACCTGTTTCCTGGCCGTGCAGCAAGGCAGCTGCACAGCATTTAGTCCAATCAGCCTCTAAACAGCTGATTGGAGGACTCCCTGTTAAGTACACTCCCAGGGCTTCTCACAGACGCCGGTAATAGCTTCCTGCATGCTGTATCTGTTTGCTGAGAGTGTTTCCAGTCCTGCTTTATCCGGTCGTTCCTGTCCTCAGTTGTCCTGCACTCGGAAGTCGTCATCTGTTCCTGGAGTCCTGTCTGAGCACCGTTAAACATCCAGTGGTGTTCGTGAGTCGCGGCGTAGCGTGTGTTGCGGCTTGGCCGCTTTATTACTTATTATTTATTATTTGTGTTTCGGAGCTTATTGCGGAGGATTCCGCTCCCACAGATCCACTCTGGTATCCAGCGGTGCTGGGTAGGAGTATGGACTAGTGGAATTTGGTTGTCCTTTTATCTGGCGGTTTTTCCGCGCATACTTTAAGTTTGGTTAGTTAGCTTGTTGCCCTTGGCCTGTTGTTAGTCAGAGGTCCTCTTGTCATCATCCTGCCTCGGATTTCCCTTTGTCTCTCACTAAGACCGGGGGGCACCGGAGTTGGGCAGACATAATCCGCCTTTCAAACGTGGCTGCCAGGGGCTCAAGAAACCATAGTCTCGCAAGGGATTTCCGATAGCACGGGTGAGACAATAGAGTTAGGGCGCCAGGGGCAACTAGGCTTTCCTGCTCCCGTAACCAGCATTCCCCTTCCAGTACTCTGGCCATTTTCATTAGATCTCTTCCGGTCAGGAGTACTGGAATCATAACACTCATGAGGAAAAAGAGCGGGAAACTCCAGACAAGAGACGGCAGCTTCCCACAAGAAAATTCTCAGACTGTATCCTTTTCCCACTAGGGCCAGGATGTGTTGAGAATCTTCCCCTAGGGTGTCCTGTTTGCAACAGCTATTCTCAGGGATCCTGCAGTTAGTGTGCACATTATATTAGACTACCCAGACCGGCGATTGTGTCGGCATAGGTTTATAGCGCTGTGGCAGCGTGGACAGGTATCTTATCAGCAGAGATTGAGACCCTAGTATGCATATAAATATATTAAGATGCTGTCTTAAGTGATAGATATATAATTATAAAGCATGCCCAAAGGGACATGACTATACTGGGTCCTAGAGTCAAAGCTATGTCGATTTCTGCTTGACGTGTCCTGTAGAATATATATTGGACAGATGATGCCGACTTAAGAGGCATATGGAAGGCTGAGGATTGAGTGGAGAAAGGTTCTTGGGCCTGGTCTCCACAGCTATAGTGGGTAATTCTGCTAGTTTGCCCTATATTCCTGCACAGCTTAGGAAAGCACAACATTATTAAATGCAGCTTTCGAATAAAGAAACAAGAAAGTCTGAGGTGCATTCTTTCTTGTCAGAGCTGGGGGCAGAGGAAAAGAAGCTGTACAACACAGCTAGTCCCCAGGAACAGAAGTCCTCCCCGGCCTCTACAAAAATCCACCGCATGTCGCTGAGGCTCCATAGGCGGAGCTAGGCACGGTGGGGACACGCCTTCGTAAGTTCAGCCACAAGTGGGTTCACTCCCTGTTAGATCACTGGGCAATAGAAATTGTGTCACAGGATTACAGGCTGGACTGTGAGAAGATGCATCCTCACCGATGGCCTGGCGGGCTTCCCCCCCAAGAGAGGGAGCCAGTGTTAACTGCAATTCACAAATTGTATCTTCAACAGGTGGTGGTCAAGGGTCCCCTCCTTAAACAAGAGGGTGTTATTATTCGACCATGTTGTAATCCCGAAACCAGACGATTCGGTTAGACCCATATTTAATTAAAATCCCTGAACATATACCTGAAAAGGTTCAAGTTCAAGATGGAATCGCTAAGAGCGGTCATTGCAAGCCTGAAAAGGGGGAGACTTTATCGTGAATCGGGACATAAGGGATGCATACCTTCAGGTCCCCATTTATCCACCTCATCAGGCGTACCTCAGAATTGCGGTACGGGATTGTCATTACCAATTTCCCCAAGGTAATGGCGGATATGATGGTGCTCATGCGGAAGCAAGGTGTCACTATTATCACATACTTGGATGATCTCCTCATAAAAACGAGATCAAGAGAGCAGTTGCTGGACAGCGTATCACTTTCTCCGGAAGTGAAACGGCAACACGACTGGATTCTATATATTCCGAAGTCGCAGTTGGTTCCTACAGCTCATCTGCCTCGCCTAGGCATGATCCTAGACACAGACCAGAAAAGGGTTTATCTCCCGATAGAGAGAGCTCAGGAGCTCATGACACTGGTCAGGAATCTATTGAAAACCAAAACAGGTGTCAGTGCATCACTGCACTAGAGTCCTGGGAAGGATGGTGGCATCATACGAGGCCATCCCCTTCAGCAGGTTCCATGCAAGGACCTTCCAATGGGACTCACTAGACAAGTGGTCCAGATCACATCTTCAGATGCATCGGTTAATCACCCTATCCCCTAGGGCCAGGGTGTCTCTCCTGTGGTGGCTGCGGAGTGCTCACCTTCTCGAGGGCCGCAGATTCGGCATTCAGGACTGGGTCCTGGTTACCACGGATGCAAGCCTCCGAGGGTGGGGGGCAGTTACACAGAGAAGAAATTTCCAAGGTTTGTGGTCAAGTTAACAGACTTGCCTTCACATCAATATCCTGGAACTATTGGGCCATATACAATGCCCTAAGTCAAGCGGAGATCCTACTTCGCGACCAACCGGTTCTGATCCAATCAGACCGGAGGGGCTCATGTAAACCGCCAAGGCGGCACAAGGAGCAGGGTGGCGAGGGTAGAAGCCACCAGAATTTTTCGCTGGGCGGAGAATCAAATAAGCGCACTGTCAGCAGTGTTCATTCCGGGAGCGACCTCCACCCGGGAGAGTGGGGACTTCATCAGGAAGTCTTCACGCAGTTTGCAAATTGATGGGAACTGCCTCAGGTGGACTTGATGGCGTCTCACCTCAATAAAAAGCTAAAAAAGGTTTTACATCAGGTCAAGGGACCCTCAGGTGATAGCTGTGGTCGCACTAGTAACACCGTGGGTGTTCCAGTCGGTCTAGGTATTCCCTCCTTTTCCTCTCATACCCAAGGGCTGAGAATTGTAATAAAAGGAGGAGGGAGAACAATATGCTTTGCTCCGGATTGGCCAAGAAGAACTTGGTACACGGAACTACAAGAAATGATCTCAGAGGACCCATGGCCTCTGCAGCTCCGACAGGACCTGCTGCAGCAGTGGCCCTGTCTGTTCCAAGACTTACCGCGGCTGCGTTTGACGGCATGGCGGTTGAATGCCAGATCCTAATGGAAAAAGGCATTCCAGATGAAGTCATTCCTACGCTGATAGAAGCTAGGAAGGATGTGACAGCAAAACATTATTACCGCATATGGCGAAAATATGTTGCTTGGTGTGAGGCCAGGAAGGCCCCAACAGAGGAATTTCAGCTGGGTCGTTTTCTGCACTTCCTACAGTCAGGAGTGACTATGGGCCTAAAATTGGGATCCATAAAAGTCCAGAATTCGGCCTTGTCTGTTTTCTTTCAAAGAGAACTGGCTTCACTGCCTGAAGTTCAGACGTTTGTTAAGGGAGTGCTGCGTATTCAGGCCCCTTTTGTGCCACCAGTGGCACCTTGGGATCTCAACGTTGTGTTGAATTCCTAAAATTACATTGGTTTGAGCCACTTAAGACCGTGAAGTTAAAATATCTCACGTGGAAGGTGGTCATGCTGTTGGCCTTGGCTTCGGCCAGGCTGGTGTCAGAATTGGCGGCTTTGTCGTGTAAAAGCACATATCTGATTTTCCATATGGACAGGGCAGAATTGAGGACTCGTCCTCAATTCCTTCCTAAGGTGGTATCAGCGTTTCATTTGAACCAACCTATTGTGGTGCCTGCAGCTACTCGGGACTTGGAGCATTCCAAGTTGCTGGATGTAGTCCGGGCTCTGAAAATCTATGTTTCCAGGACGGCTGGAGTCAGAAAAACTGACACGCTATTTATCCTGTATGCTCCCAACAAACTGGGTGCTCCTGCTTCAAAACAGACTATTGCTCGTTGGATCTGTAGCACGATTCAACTTGCACATTCTGCGGCTGGACTGCCGCATCCTAAATCAGTGAAAGCCCATTCCACAAGGAAGGTGGGCTCTTCTTGGGCGGCTGCCCGAGGGGTCTCGGCTTTACAACTTTGCCGAGCTGCTACTTGGTCGGGTTCAAACACTTTTGCAAAATTCTACAAGTTTGATACCCTGGCTGAGGAGGACCTTGAGTTTGCTCATTCGGTGCTGCAGAGTCATCCGCACTCTCCCGCCCGTTTGGGAGCTTTGGTATAATCCCCATGGTCCTTATGGAGTACCCAGCATCCACTAGGGCGTCAGAGAAAATAAGAATTTACTCACCGGTAATTCTATTTCTCGTAGTCCCTAGTGGATGCTGGGAGCCCGTCCCAAGTGCGGACTCTCTGCAAGACATGTATATAGTTATTGCTTAACTAAAGGGTTATTGTTATGAGCCATCTTTGAATGAGGCTCAGTTATTGTTCATACTGTTAACTGGGTATAGTTATACTGTTAACTGGGTATAGTTATCACAAGTTGTACGGTGTGATTGGTGTGGCTGGTATGAGTCTTACCCTGGATTCCAAATCCTTTCCTAGTAATGTCAGCTCTTCCGGGCACAGTTTCCCTAACTGAGGTCTGGAGGAGGGGCATAGAGGGAGGAGCCAGTGCACACCAGATATAGTACCTAATCTTTCTTTCTTTTAGAGTGCCCAGTCTCCTGCGGAGCCCGCCTATACCCCATGGTCCTTACGGAGTACCCAGCATCCACTACGGACTTCGAGAAATAGAATTAACGGTGAGTAAATTCTTATTTTTACAGCTGCCTTGTCTTTGTCTGGGACACTCCTGTCTAATATCTCTGGATCTCCCACGTTTCCCTTACATTGTAGTGTTATTCTCTTACTCTTGCCTTATCTTTGTGCTACTCCTCTCTGTTTTTGGGTCTTTCTTCCTATCGGCATTGATTTGGGTCACTCACGGTTAAGCTCGTACTACCACCAGTGGTGTAAGTCCTGGTGGCATCCCAGTACCGGTAGGCACATCACGCCTTATGGGAAAAGCGGCTATTATAAGCTAGAAGACCTGCTGGTGAGTTCTGGGAGTCTTATCCCGGGGTGTACAAGGGTCATTGCCCACAAGATCTCTGGAAACCTCAGCCTCCTCGGACAGAAGATTCTTCAGTCATAACACAACCCCGTTACTCTTCACACTCCAGGTGGAGGGACAAAGCTGCATGCGGAACATTCTTGATATACCTCTTGTTGTGAGTGCATAGAAGTGGGGGCCACCCCAATAACTGACAATTTAAGGAGGTGAATTGTACCCATGAATAGAAATTCAATATAATATACACACTGAGAAACTGTTATTATACATTGTTTAAACAGTATTTATGTACTACTTAATCACCAGATTGAGAGAACCATCTACAGAATATGAACAGGGGAGTATAGTTATTTGTTATTTACCTATCACCTAGTACCATTTCTTTTATGTGTTGCCTTGGAGTTGTGGTGAAAACTCTATTTACTAGTGTGACAGAATGCATTGGTTTGCGTATTGATAAGGTATCTACTGACCTATTGTTTCTGTATTATCAGGAACTTTACAGCGGCTGCTGTGTGATTCTGTGCAAGCTGAAGCCTGTTGCTGTATATGATCTAGTGCTGGGAGGTTGTTTTATTCTGGACCAGCAAACCACCTACCTGTCCTATGAGGGGAAGCATCTGCTCGCTCTCACCACTTGTCAGTCACTGCTGTTACAGACGCATTCATTGGAGACTAGAGTCCAAACATCTCCCAGATCAGCCACTGCTGATTTCCCCCCAGGAGCTGGAGGTAATTGGCTTTTATTGCTGGATTATCTGGATAATATACCTACCTAGGAGGTGGCGTAACGCGAGTAACGCAGCAAATCGCCCCATATAACCATTACTGGACAGGACTCTTTGGAAACTCAAATTTCACATCACTAATCAATGTACAATGGCTGGTAAATGCCATCAGGTAACGGCTATTTTTGAACACGGATCTGGATTAATAACAAAAACTGGTGATATTGGTTAATGAGTAATCACCGACTGCAGTGGTAAATAACTAGTGAGTTATATGTTTTTAACAATCACTTTGTGTATTATATATTTTATGTGCTCATTACTACGGTAGGTGGTTTGTGGATAATAAATATTTACTGTTTTAAAAAACTATCCGGTCTTTAGTGTTAACATGTATGCACCAAATTTTGTGATGATGTATACCAGGGAAGGCCTTTGTAGTGGGCAGATGGCCGTCTGGTCCAACTCTGAATCGGGCCACAATGTCTGAGTCAGCCTCGACATTTGCCTCTACCAAGGATAAATATAAAAGTGTCAGTAAGCGCAGTCGCAGTGGTTTAACTTTTTATTGAAGCAAAGTATCATACAATCGTAAATATAAAAGAAAATTAATATTGTGTACTTTACAGTGTAATTAAACAATAAATTCAAAGACGTTGTACAAATCTGTTGTCTGCATTCATCTCGTTTCTTTCAGACGTTCAATCACAGAAAACGACACAAAAGTACAAGGATCGCACAGTATTGTTGATTTCGGCTAGAACATCATATTATGCCAGCTATCATTCACATCCAACAAGAACTTGTTAAGAAATACTTGTGCTAGAAGAAACAAAAAGGTTTTCTGCGCTCGCCCCTCGCCCCCCCATGGGACATATAAAATGGGTATCACAGAGAAATAGGTGGATGACCTCCCGATACTCTGGTCATATACCACAAAGTGTTGGTTAGGGAGGTGTGAATGTGTCATCTTACTGAAGCAGATAACGTTACTATGTAACTCTCCCACACTTCAACATATTGCTTTACTTTTCTGTCCTTCTCTAGAGCCACTCCCACCCATTCCACTGGAAAAAGGTAAAACAGCTTTGCTAGGAATAAGGGTAATGACGGAGGTTCTGGGTGGATCCACACTTGTAGTATGGATTTGCGTGCTGCTAAAAGTCATTTTTTGCCACCTTCTGACATGGCTTGGTCATTTCAAAAATACCAAAGATTGCCCATTCTGGCAACAGGTGTAAATAGTTTACCAGGCAACATATCTACATATTTGTACCAAGAAGCTTCCAATCAGGGGGCATAACCAAAAACAGTGATAAAGGTCTGCTCGAGAATCTCCGCATTTCCAGCAGTTATGAGTGGTTGAAAGAACTATTAAAAATATTTATGAGAGAGAAAATGTAAAGTTATGCACTTTGGGATTAAGAATAATCGGGCAGCATATAAACTAAATGGCAAAAATGTAGGGATAACGGTGGTTGAAAAGGATTTGGGTGTGCTCATCGATTATAGACTCAGTAGCAGTACGCAATGTCAAAATGCAGCAACAAAAGCAAATAAGGTGTTAGCATGCATAAAACGGGGAATGGAGACAAGGGATGAGAGCGTAATCCTGCCACTGTATAAATCATTGGTGCGGCCACACCTGGAATACTGTGTACAGTTCTGGGCACCTCACTATAAAAAGATATCTTGGAACTAGAAAGGGTTCAGAGGCGAGCCACCAAACTGGTTAAGGTAGGCACTGAATTATGAGGAAAGACTCACAAGGTTAGATATGTTTACACTGGAAAAGAGGCAGCTGAGAGGGGACATTATTAATATTTATAAATACTGTAAGGGACAATACAAGGATTTATCAGATGATCTGTTTATCAAAAAAATGCTACACAGGACAGGAGGACACCCCCTGAGGTTAGAAGAAAAAAAACATTTCATACACACCGGAGGAAAGGGTTCTTTACAGTAAGAGCAGTAAGTATTTGGAATCAGAGGAGGTAGTATTGGTGGACTCACTAAATAAGCTTAAAAATGGATTAGATAAATTCCTAACTGATAGAAATATCCAAGGTTACTGCATCTACATTATATTTAATTTTATAATACAGGTTGAACTCGATGGATATTTGTCTTTATTCAACCTCACCAACTATGTAACTATGTAAGAGAGATACACTCTGTGAAGTATATTCAGAAACATTTCTTTATTGGTTTCAAAATATTTGAATCATTTCCAATAAAACAAAGTTGCTCAGAGTTACACCAGTGTATCACTTTCCATATATAATTCCCCTCCGCAGTGTCACATGACTTGGCTGTGATCTTTGAAAGCAATAGGAGTTGTTATATTATCATGAGACGCTTGAATAAGGTTTATCCCCATTTGTTTGTAGATCTGCTGTAATTGGATATAAATCCTGACTGGTCTGGATGGATCACATCTCCTAGATGAAAATGAATCCCTTTTCTCTGACGTCCTAGTGGATGCTGGGAACTCCGAAAGGACCATGGGGAATAGCGGCTCCGCAGGAGACTGGGCACAACTAAAGAAAGCTTTAGGTCACCTGGTGTGCACTGGCTCCTCCCACTATGACCCTCCTCCAAGCCTCAGTTAGATTTTGTGCCCGGCCGAGGTTGGATGCACACTAGGGGCTCTCCTGAGCTTCTAGAAAGAAAGTATAGAATTAGGTTTTTTATTTTCAGCGAGACCTGCTGGCAACAGGCTCACTGCAGCGAGGGACTAAGGGGAGAAGAAGCGAACCTGCCTGCTTACAGCCAGCTTGGGCTTCTTAGGCTACTGGACACCATTAGCTCCAGAGGGATCAACCGCAGGCCCGTCTTTGGTGTTCGGTCCCGGAGCCGCGCCGCCGTCCCCCTTACAGAACCAGAAGCAAGAAGAGGTCCGGAAAATTGGCGGCAGCAGACATCAGTCTTCACCAAGGTAGCGCACAGCACTGCAGCTGTGCGCCATTGCTCCTCATACACACTTCACACTCCGGTCACTGAGGGTGCAGGGCGCTTGGGGGGGGGGGGGGCGCCCTGAGCAGCAATAAAAACACCTTGGCTGGCAAAAATACCACAATATATAGCCCCAGAGGCTATATATGTGGTAAATACCCCTGCCAGAATCCAGAAAAAAGCGGGAGAATAGTCTGCGGAAAAGGGGCGGAGCTATCTCCTTCAGCACACTGGCGCCATTTCTCCCTCACAGCTCCGCTGGAAGGAAGCTCCCTGGCTCTCCCCTGCAGTCTACACTACAGAAAAGGGTAAAAAAAGAGAGGGGGGGGGGGCACTAAATTTAGGCGCAGTACATATATATATAGATAAAAGCAGCTATAGGGGACATAATTCAGTTAGTCCCTGCATTATATAGCGCTCTAGTGTGTGCTGGCATACTCTCACTCTGTACCCCCAAAGGGCTTTTGTGGGTCCTGTCCTCTGTTAGAGCATTCCCTGTGTGTGTGCGGTGTGTCGGTACGGCTGTGTCGACATGTTTGATGAGGATAATGATGTGGAGGTGGAGCAGATGCCTATAGAAGGGATGTCACCCCCTGCGGGGCAGACACCTGTGTGTATGGGCTTATGGAAAGAATTGAGTGCAGGACAGCCGGCTTCTCAGCTCGTGCCTGTCCAGGCGTCTCAAAGATCATCAGGGGCTCTAAAACGCCCGCTACCGCAGATGGCAGATGCAGATGTCAACACGGATACTGACACCAGTGTCGACGACGATGAGTCTAATCTAATGTCCACTAAGGCCATTCGCTGCATGATTGAGGCAATGAAAGAGGTGTTACACATTTCTGATATAAATCCAGGTACCACTAAAAAGGGTATTATGTTTGGGGAGAAAAAACTACCTGTAGTTTTTCCCCCGTCAGATGAATTAAATGAAGTGTGTGAAGAAGCGTGGGCTTCCCCTGATAAGAAATTGGTAATTCCTAAGAAGATACTAATGGCATTCCCTTTCCCGCCAGAGGATAGGTCACGTTGGGAAACACCTCCTAGGGTGGATAAAGCGCTCACACGTTTGTCTAAAAAGGTGGCACTACCGTCTCCGGATACGGCCGCCCTCAAGGAACCTGCTGATAGAAAACAGGAGGCGATCCTGAAGTCTGTATACACACACTCAGGCATTATACTTAGACCAGCTATTGCGTCAGCATGGATGTGCAGTGCTGCCGCTGCGTGGTCAGATTCCCTGTCAGAAAATATTGACACCCTAGACAGGGACACTATTCTGCTAACCATAGAGCATATCAAAGACTCAGTCTTATACATGAGAGATGCACAGAGAGAGATCTGCCGGCTGGCATCTAAAATAAGTGCTTTGTCCATTTCTGCCAGGAGGGGTTTATGGACTGGGCAGTGGACAGGGGATGCAGATTCAAAAAGGCACATGGAAGTTTTGCCTTGTAAGGGTGAGGAGTTATTTGGGGATGACCTCTCGGACCTAGTTTCCACAGCAACATCTGGGAAGTCAGCATTTTTACCCCATGTTCCCTCACAGCCTAAGAAGGCGCCGTTTTATCAGGTTCAGTCCTTTCGGACCCAGAAAAACAGGCGTGGAAAAGGCGGGTCTTTTCTGTCCAGAGGCAGAGGTAGGGGAAAAAGGCTGCAACAAACAGCAGGTTCCCAGGAGCAAAAGTCCTCCCCCGCTTCTTCTTCCAAGTCCGCCGCATGACGGTGGGGCTCCACAGGCGGAGCCAGGTACGGTCGGGGGCCACCTCAAAAATTTCAGCGATCAGTGGGCTCGCTCACAGGTGGATCCCTGGATCCTTCAAATAGTATCTCAGGGGTACAAACTGGAATTCGAGGCGTCTCCTCCCCACCGGTTCCTAAACTCTGCCTTGCAGATTGCTCCCTCAGACAGGGAGGCGGTGCTAGCGGCAATTCACAAGCTGTATTCTCAGCAGGTGATAATCAAGGTGCCCCTACTTCAACAAGCCCGGGGTTACTATTCCACACTATTTGTGGTACCGAAACCGGACGGTTCGGTGAGACCAATTTGAAATTTGAAATCCTTGAACACATACATAAAAAATTAAAGTTCAAGATGGAATCACTCAGGGCGGTTATTGCAAGTCTGGACGAGGGGGATTACATGGTATCCCTGGACATCAAGGATGCTTACCTGCATGTCCCCATTTACCATCCTCACCAGGAGTACCTCAGATTTGTGGTACAGGATTGCCATTACCAATTCCAGACGTTGCCATTTGGACTGTCTACGGCACCGAGGGTGTTTACCAAGGTAATGGCGGAAATGACGGTACTCCTTCGAAAAAAGGGAGTTTTAATTATCCCGTACTTGGATGATCTCCTAATAAAAGCGAGGTCCAAGGATCAGTTGTTGGTAGGAGTAGCACTATCTCAGGAGGTGCTGCACCAGCACAGTTGGATTCTGAATATTACAAAATCACAGCTGGTTCCGACGACACGTCTACTGTTCCTGGGTATGATTCTGGATACAGTCCAGAAAAAAGTGTTTCTCCCGGAGGAGAAAGCCAAGGAGCTGTCATCTCTAATCAGAGACCTCCTGAAACCAAAACAGGTATCGGTGCATCACTGCACGCGGGTCCTGGGAAAGATGGTAGCTTCTTACGAAGCAATTCCTTACGGCAGGTTCCATGCCAGAATCTTTCAGTGGGACCTGCTGGACCAATGGTCCGGATCGCATCTCCAAATGCATCGCTTAATAACCCTGTCTCCAAGAACCAGGGTGTCTCTGCTGTGGTGGCTGCAGAGGGCTCATCTTCTAGAGGGCCACAGATTCGGTATACAGGACTGGGTCCTGGTGACCACGGAAGCCAGCCTTCGAGGCTGGGGGGCAGTCACACAGGGAAGAAACTTCCAAGGACCGTGGTCGAGTCAGGAGACTTCCCTACACATAAATATTCTGGAACTAAGGGCCATTTACAATGCCCTAAGTCAGGCAAAATCCCTGCTTCTACATCAGCCGGTACTGATCCAATCAGACAACATCACGGCAGTCGCCCATGTAAATCGACAGGGCGGCACAAGAAGCAGGATGGCAATGGCAGAAGCCACAAGGATTCTCCGTTGGGCGGAAAATCATGTACTAACACTGTCAGCAGTGTTCATCCCGGGAGTGGACAACTGGGAAGCAGACTTTCTCAGCAGACACGACCTCCACCCGGGAGAGTGGGGACTTCATCCAGAAGTCTTCCAAATGATTGTAAATCAATGGGAACGGCCACAGGTGGACATGATGGCGTCCCGCCTAAACAAAAAACTAGAGAGATATTGCGCCAGGTCAAGGGACCCTCAGGCGATCGCTGTGGACGCTCTAGTGACACCATGGGTGTACCAGTCAGTTTATGTGTTCCCTCCTCTGCCTCTCATACCAAAGGTATTGAGAATAATAAAAAAACGAGGAGTAAGAACAATACTCGTGGTTCCGGATTGGCCACGACGAGCGTGGTACCCGGAACTTCAAGAGATGATCTCAGAGGACCCATGGCCTCTGCCGCTCAGACAGGACCTGCTGCAGCAGGGGCCTTGTCTATTCCAAGACTTACCGTGGCTGCGTTTGACGGCATGGCGGTTGAACGCCGGATCCTGAAGGAAAAGGGCATTCCAGAGGAAGTCATTCCTACGCTGATTAAAGCCAGGAAAGATGTAACTGCAAAGCATTATCACCGCATATGGCGGAAATATGTTGCTTTGTGTGAGGCCAAAAAGGCCCCAACAGAGGAATTTTAACTAGGTCGATTTCTGCACTTCCTATGGGCCTGAAATTAGGCTCCATTAAGGTACCGATCTCGGCTCTGTCGATTTTCTTCCAGAAAGAACTAGCTTCACTGCCTGAAGTTCAGACGTTTGTGAAGGGAGTGCTGCATATTCAGCCCCCGTTTGAGCCTCCAGTGGCACCTTGGGATCTCAACGTGGTGTTGAGTTTCTTAAAATCTCATTGGTTTGAGCCACTTAAAACCGTGGATCTAAAATATCTCACGTGGAAAGTGGTCATGTTATTGGCCTTGGCTTCGGCCAGGCGTGTGTCAGAATTGGCGGCTTTGTCGTGTAAAAGCCCTTATCTGATTTTCCATATGGATAGGGCAGAATTGAGGACTCGTCCCCAGTTTCTCCCTAAGGTGGTATCAGCTTTTCACTCGAACCAACCTATTGTGGTGCCTGCGGCTACTAGGGACTTGGAGGAGTCCAAGTTACTGGACGTAGTCAGGGCCTTGAAAATTTATGTTTCCAGGACGGCTAGAGTCAGGAAAACTGACTCGCTATTTATCCTGTGTGCACCCAACAAACTGGGTGCTCCTGCTTCTAAGCAGACAATTGCTCGCTGGATCTGTAACACGATTCAGCAGGCGCATTCTGCGGCTGGACTGCCGCATCCTAAATCAGTAAAAGCCCATTCCACAAGGAAGGTGGGCTCATCTTGGGCGGCTGCCCGAGGGGGTCTCGGCTTTACAACTTTGCCAAGCTGCCACTTGGTCAGGGGCAAACACGTTTGCAAAATTCTACAAATTTGATACCCTGGCTGAGGAGGACCTTGAGTTCTCTCATTCGGTGCTGCAGAGTCATCCGCACTCTCCCGCCCGTTTGGGAGCTTTGGTATAATCCCCATGGTCCTTTCGGAGTTCCCAGCATCCACTAGGACGTCAGAGAAAATAAGATTTTACTCACCGGTAAATCTATTTCTCGTAGTCCGTAGTGGATGCTGGGCGCCCGTCCCAAGTGCGGATTGTCTGCAATACTTGTACATAGTTATTGTTAACTAAAGGGTTATTGTTGAGCCATCTGTTGAGAGGCTCAGTTGTTTTCATACTGTAAACTGGGTATAGTATCACGAGTTATACGGTGTGATTGGTGTGGCTGGTATGAGTCTTACCCGGGATTCAAAATCCTTCCTTATTATGTCAGCTCGTCCGGGCACAGTGTCCTAACTGAGGCTTGGAGGAGGGTCATAGTGGGAGGAGCCAGTGCACACCAGGTGACCTAAAGCTTTCTTTAGTTGTGCCCAGTCTCCTGCGGAGCTGCTATTCCCCATGGTCCTTTCGAGTTCCCAGTATCCACTACGGACTACGAGAAATAGATTTACCGGTGAGTAAAATCTTATTTTGTCAAGGTCTTGGCTAATCGTAACATTTAGGGCCGGATGTAATGCCATCCCAGTTGGCCAGAGGTGCGGGTTGCCCGTCACACTTGGACATTTTTTAATGCGCCAGTCATTTACAATACATAGGGGGTCATTCCAACCCGATCGCTCGCTGCAGTTTATCGCAGAGATTGGGTCGGAACTGCGTCGTTGCCTGATTGACAGACAGAGGCGGTCGCAGGGCGGGAGGGGGCAGCACGACGGTGTTTGGCCATCCTTATGGGGGTGCAGTCCGGCAAACGAAGGTGTGGCCAGACCGTGTTGGGGGGGGGGGGGCCGTGCGACATCACACACAGCCGCTGCGACGATCAACTCCCGGCCAACTGCAGGAGCTGCGCTGGCCGGGAGTTACTCCACAAGTACATAAGCTTGGCCGCTGTGCGATGCTTCTGTACTTGTGCGGGGGAGGGGGGGTCGGACTAGCCCTGTGCTGGGCGTCCCCCCGCATGTCTGGGAACATGATCATAGCTGTGCTAAATTTACAGCTACGATAACTCGGAATGACCCCCATAACCACGCCTTATAATTGACGGACGCTTTAGAAAAAAAAACGTAACTTTTTATGGAACGACCACCATTAAGTTGGAAGAGGGGTGACTGGGGATGGCAATGTAAAATGTGAGCTGAGGAAAGGGGGGAGTAGACGACAAGAACCATAGGCTGTCAGGACACAAGTACTGTTAGGACAAACGGTAAAAATTGAATGTGGCAAAGAGGAAACAAGTGTTGAAAAACCTGACCGGAAATGAGAGACTTAATGTACTGAGAGCATAGATGTACGACAGAAGAGTAAATGTACAGTACATGAAGCCGGCAGTAAAAGCAGTATTACCTGCAGCAGCAATCCGCCAATGCAGAAGCACTGTCCGCAGCAGCGGTGTCTAGGACATACGAGAAAGTGTGTTTTTGGAAGAAGATAGAGTAGGGACATAAAATTATAAAAAAGGAAGAAAACATGGCAGGTTAGGTGAATTATGGATGCTTTGCATGAGGGGGGTACTGGAGAAAGGGATGGGTTGAAGCAAATGAGGTTGCTATCAAAGGGAGGAGAGCAAGTTGGAAAATTTGGAGCAGAGATGGAAGAAGATAAGTCTAATTCATTATATGTCCAATGAGAGAGGATAAAAGAGTGAGGGGAAGAAGACCAGTGGCAGCTAACCTGTTAATGGGAATGTTGACATGGACTACAGATATATTCTATGGAAAGGATCATAAAATTGGGAGAAGATGAATGACTGCAATGCTGTCACTCACATGCTAGGAAGTTGAGATCCTATACTGTCAGCTAGGAATGGTTCTAACTGGGACAGAAGCCTAAAGCCAAACGTGTGCTCCTTCCATGGAATTGCGGGAATCCCTTTTGGTGCTGAATCTTGATAGCGGGTGGAGGATGAGGACTAGAAGAAAACCAATTAATGACAAAGGAGGATGTAGAAGAGATACACAGAAAACGTAGGGAACCAGTAAAGAAGCTGGTACCATATAGCGGGGTGTGAATTACATGCTGGGAAGTCTAGGCGTAAGCTTCAAGATAGCCGCACTCAGGCTCAGTGCAGAGTATATTAATACTTGTTATTATTAGTAATAATCACACATTCTGCCATACAGAACATAAACATGTAAAACATTTCTTACACAGAGAATGAAATATGAGTATGCTCCTGGGTGACCGCACTCGTGTAAAAGTTCTGTCTTACTATAACTCCCTCTCCTTACAATCAGACCTATATCATGGGTTCACTCCTGTGTGACTTTTCTGATGTTTACTAAGTTGTGTATTATATGTAAAGCATTTCCCGCATTCAGAGCAAGAATACGGTCTCTCTCCGGTGTGACGTCTCTGATGTACAACAAGTCCTGCATTACTTCTAAACCCTTTCCCACATTCTGAGCAAGAATACGGTCTCTCTCCGGTGTGACGTCTCTGATGTAGAACAAGTTCTGCATTACTGCTAAACCCTTTCCCACATTCTGAGCAAGAATACGGTCTCTCTCCGGTGTGACGTCTCTGATGTATAACAAGTTCTGTATTACTTCTAAACCCTTTCCCACATTCTGAGCAAAAATACAGTCTCTCACCTGTGTGATGTCTCTGATGTCTAACAAGTTCTGATTTAATTGAAAAACCTCTCTCACATTCAGAGCAGGAATATGGGTATGCTCCTGTGTGAATCATCTGATGTCTAACAAGTAGAGACTTTACTTCAAACCCTTTCCCACATTCCGAGCAAGAAAATGGTATCTCACCTGTATGAAATCTCTGATGTCTAACAAGCTCTGGAAAACTTCTATACCCTTTCCCACATTCAGAGCAGGAATATGGTCTCTCTCCGGTGTGACGTCTCTGATGTCTAACAAGTTCTGAATTACTTATACACACTGTCTCACATTCCGAGCAAGAATATAGTCTCTCACCTCTGTGACTTCTCTGATGTCTAATAAGTAGCGATTTAATTGGAAAACATTTCTCGCATTCCAAGCAAGAATAAGGTCTCTCACCTGTGTGACTTCTCTGATGTATAACAAGTTCTGATTTATATCTAAAACATTTCTTACATTCAGAGCAGGAATGTGGGGATGCTCCTGTATGAATCAACTGGTTTAACAAGATGTGAATTTACTTTAAAACATTTCCCACATTCTGAGCAAGAAAACAGTTTTTCATCTGTATGAATCATCTGATGTACAAGAAGTTCTGAATTACTTCTAAACCCTTTCCCACATTCTGAGCAGGAATATGGCGGCTCTCCTGTGTGACTCCTCTGATGTATAACAAGGTCTAAATTAAGAGTAAAACATTTTTCACATCCAGAGCAAGACGCATTTGTAATGCAGTTGCTTTTTATATGAGTAGATATTTTCTGTGTATGATCTGCGGCTGTATACATGTCAGAATGTGTGAGGTCTCCATCACATGAGACTGATTCCTCCTTTATATCAGTAGATGGATCTTTAGATGGGTCTGTGGGTAAAAATATAGGAGGTTAGTCATTCAATGTAATTGTCCAATTCACTCCATGTGCTAACCAGCCCTTTCCTGGTGTACAGCCATACATCTGAATCTGTGAGGCCTGAGACACTCATCGAAATGTGCACCAGCCCTACGGTAGGTGCAAATTCTTCATCTGAGCAGGGTTGGCTGGTTTAAACCAAAATGTTTTTTTTGTTTTTTTTTTAAACACATTCTATTTTTTATTTTTTTATCATGCTGTGACCACAGGCACGGTGCCGTGACTTCTTAAAAAAAGCCTATTACCTGTATAATGGAATCCCCCTGGTATTATTCCACATTCTTGTTGCTTGGTTCTTCATTTGAGTGAGCTGAACCAATGCAGTACATTCACACACAACAGAGAAATAGGTAAGATGGGAGGGTGAACCAGATCAGAGAGGTACTAAATCTTCCTAGCATCAGCTAAGACTCCACAAACTCCTCCCCAACAATCCTAAAGTACAGGAGAAAACCATAACTAATATTCTCATTTTCACTTATCTCGGAGTGTAATTTGTATATGTTTTAATATATTTAGTCTACCTACATATATTCAGATGAAATAGGAATAATAAGCAGTAAAAACTAAGAACTTACTCACCGGTAATTCTATTTCTCGTAGTCCGTAGTGGATGCTGGGTACTCCGTAAGGACCATGGGGGGTATAGACGGGCTCTGCGGGAGACTGGGCACTCTTAAAAGAAAGATTAGGTACTATATCTGGTGTGCACTGGCTCCTCCCTCTATGCCCCTCCTCCAGACCTCAGTTAGGGTAACTGTGCCCGGAAGAGCTGACATTACTAGGAAAGGATTTGGAATCCAGGGTAAGACTCATACCAGCCACACCGTACAACTCGTGATAACTATACCCAGTTAACAGTATGAAAGAAGAATGAGCCTCATTAACAGATGGCTCAAAACAATAACCCTTTTGTTAAGCAATAACTATATACATGTATTGCAGAGAGTCCGCACTTGGGACGGGCTCCCAGCATCCACTACGGACTACGAGAAATAGAATTACCGGTGAGTAAATTCTCATTTTCTCTGACGTCCTAGTGGATGCTGGGTACTCCGTAAGGACCATGGGGATTATACCAAAGCTCCCAAACGGGCGGGAGAGTGCGGATGACTCTGCAGCACCGAATGAGCAAACTCAAGGTCCTCCTCAGCCAGGGTATCAAACTTGTAGAATTTTGCAAAAGTGTTTGAACCCGACCAAGTAGCAGCTCGGCAAAGTTGTAAAGCCGAGACCCCTCGGGCAGCCGCCCAAGAAGAGCCCACCTTCATCGTGAACTGGGCTTTTACGGATTTAGGATGCAGCAGGCCAGCCGCAGAATGAGCAAGCTGAATCGTGTTCCAGATCCAGCGAGCAATAGTCTGCTTTGAAGCAGGAGCACCCAGCTTGTTGGGTGCATACAGGATAAATAGCGAGTCAGTTTTCCTGACTCCAGCCGCCCTGGAAACATAGATTTTCAGAGCCCAGACTACGTCCATCAACTTGGAATCCTCCAAGTCTCGAGTAGCCGCAGGCACCACAATAGGTTGGTTCAAATGAAACGCTGATACCACCTTATTAAGGAATTGAGGACGAGTCCTCAATTCTGCCCTGTCCATATGGAAAATCAGATATGGGCTTTTATACGACAAAGCCGCCAATTCTGACACCTGCCTGGCCGAAGCCAAGGCCAACAGCATGACCACCTTCCACGCGAGATATTTTAACTCCACGGGTCTTAAGTGGCTCAAACCAATGTGATTTTAGGAAATCCAACACCACGTTGAGATCCCAAGGTGCCACCGGAGGCACAAAAGGGGGCTGAATATGCAGCACTCCCTTAACAAACGTCTGAACTTCAGGCAGTGAAGCCAGTTCTTTTTGAAAGAAAATAGACAAGGCCAAAATCTGGACTTTAATGGATCACAATTTTTGGCCCATAGTCACTCCTGACTGTAGGAAGTGCAGAAAACGACCCATATGAAATTCCTCTGTTGGGGCCTTTCTGGCCTCACACCAAGCAACATATTTTCGCCATATGCGGTGATAATGTTTTGCTGTCACGTCCTTCCTAGCTTTTATCAGCGTAGGAAAGACTTCCTCTGGAATGCCCTTTTCCCTTAGGATCCGGCGTTCAACCGCCATGCCGTCAAACGCAGGCGTGGTAAGTCTTGGAACAGACAGGGTCCCTGCTGCAGCAGGTCCTGTCGGAGCAGCAGAGGCCATGGGTTCTCTGAGATCATTTCTTGAAGTTCCGGGTACCAAGTTCTTCTTGGCCAGTCCGGAACGATGAGTATAGTCCTTACTCCTCTCTTTCTTATTATCCTCAGTACCTTGGGTATGAGAGGAAGAGGAGGGAACACATAAACCGACTGGTACACCCAAGGTGTCACTAAAGCGTCCACAGCTATCGCCTGAGGGTCCCTTGACCTGGCACAATATCTTTTTAGCTTTTTGTTGAGGCGGGACGCCATCATGTCCACATGTGGTCGTTCCCAACGGTTTACAATCAGCTTGAAGACTTCTGGATGAAGTCCCCACTCTCCCGGGTGGAGGTCGTGTCTGCTGAGGAAGGCTTCCTAGTTGTCTACTCCCCGAATGAACACTGCCGACAGTGCTAGCACGTGATTCTCCACCCATCGAAGAATCCTTGTGGCTTCTGCCATTGCCATCCTGCTTCTGTGCCGCCCTATCGATTTACATGGGCGACTGCCGTGATGTTGTCTGACTGAATCAGCACCGGTTGGTTTTGAAGCAGGGATTCTGCTTGACTCAGGGCATTGTAAATGGCCCTTAGCTCCAGAATATTTATGTGTAGGGAAGTTTCCTGACTCAACCATTGTCCTTGGAAGTTTCTTCCCTGAGTAACTGCCCCCCAACCTCGGAGGCTTGCATCCGTGGTCACCAGGACCCAGTCCTGTATGCCGAATCTGCGGCCTTCGAGAAGATGAGCACTCTGCAGCCACCACAGCAGAGACACCCTGGCCCTCGGGGACAGGGTGATCAACCGATGCATTTGAAGATGCGATCCGGACCACTTGTCCAATAGATCCCACTGGAAGATCCTTGCATGGAACCTGCATAAGGGAATCGCTTCGTAAGAAGCTACCATCTTTCCCAGGATTCCCCTGCAGTGATGCACCGACACCTGTTTTGGTTTCAAGAGGTCCCTGACCAGAGATGATAATTCCTGGGCCTTCTCCTCCGGGAGAAACACCTTCTTCTGTTGTGTGTCTAGAATCATACCCAGGAACAGCAGACGCGTCGCAGGAATCAGCTGTGACTTTGGGATATTCAGAATCCAGCCGTGCTGATGCAGCACTTCCTGAGATAGTGCTACGCTGATTAGCAACTGCTCTTTGGACCTCGCCTTTATCAGGAGATCGTCCAAGTACGGGATAATTATAACTCCCTTCTTTCGAAGGAGTATCATCATTTCGGCCATTACCTTGGTAAATACCCTCGGTGCCGTGGACAGACCAAACGGCAACGTCTGGAATTGGTAATGACAGTCCTGTACCACAAACCTGAGGTACTCCTGGTGAGGTGGGTAAATGGGAACATGTAGGTATGCATCCTTGATGTCCAATGACACCATAAAATCCCCCTCTTCCAGGCTTGCAATAACCGCCCTGAGCGATTCCATCTTGAACTTCCTTATATAAGTGTTCAAGGATTTCAAATTTAGGATGGGTCTCACCGAACTGTCTGGTTTCGGTACCACAAACAATGTGGAATAGTAACCCCGCCCCTGTTGAAGGGGGGTACCTTGATTATCGCCTGCTAGAGGTACAGCTTGTGAATAGCTGCCAGTACTACCTCCCTTTCTTTGGGAGCAGCCGGTAAGGCTGATTTGAGGTAACGGCGAGGGGGAGTGGCCTCGAACTCCAGCTTGTATCCCTGAGATACCACTTGCAGAACCCAGAGATCCACCTGTGAGCGAACCTACTGGTCGCTGAAGTTCCGGAGACGCGCCCCCACCGCACCTGGCTCCGCCTGTGGAGCCCCAGCATCATGCGGTGGACTTAGAGGAAGCGGGGGAGGATATTTGTTCCTGGGAACTGGCTGTCTGGTGCAGCTTTTTCCATTTTCCCTTGCCTCTGGGCAGAGAGGAAGCGCCTCTGACCCGCTTGCCTTTTTGGGGCCGAAAGGACTGTACCTGATAATACGGTGCTTTCTTAGGCTGTGAGGAAACCCGAGGTAAAAATGGCGACTTCCCAGCTGTTGCTGTGGATACGAGGTCCGAGAGACCATCCCCAAACAATTCCTCACCCTTAAAAGGCAAAACCTCCATGTGCCTTTTAGAATCAGCATCACCTGTCCACTGCCGAGTCCATAATACTCTTCTGGCAGAAATGGACATTGCATTAATTCTAGATGCCAGCCGGCAAATATCCCTCTGTGCATCTCTCATATATAACACTACGTCTTTAATATGCTCTATGGTTAGCAAAATAGTATCCCTGTCTAGGGTATCAATATTATCTGACAGGGTATCGGACCAAGCTGCTGCAGCACTACACATCCATGCTGAAGCAATTGCAGGTCTCAGTAAAGTACCTGAGTGTGTATATACAGACTTCAGGATAGCCTCCTGCTTTCCATCAGCAGGCTCCTTTAAGGCGGCCGTATCCTGAGACGGCAGTGCCACCTTTTTTGACAAGCGTGTGAGTACCTTATCCACCCTAGGGGTTGTCTCCCAACGCAACCTGTCCTCTGGAGGGAAAGGGTACGCCATCAGTAACTTTTTAGAAATCACTAGTTTCTTATCGGGGAACCCCACGCTTCTTCACACGCTTCATTCAACTCATCTGATGGGGGAAAAACCACTAGTTGCTTTTTCTCCCCAAACAGAATACCCTTTTTAGTGGTACCTGGGTTAATGTCAGAAATGTGCAACACATTTTTCGTTGCCGTAATCATTCAACGGATGGCCCTTGTGGATTGTACATTAGTCTCATCCTCGTCGACACTGGAGTCAGACTCCGTGTCGACATCTGTGTCTGCCATCTGAGGTAGCGGGCGTTTTTGAGCCCCTGATGGCCTCTGAGATGCCTGGGCAGGCACGGGCTGAGAAGCCGGCTGTCCCACAGCTATTATGTCATCGAACCTTTTATGCAAGGAGTTGACACTGTCGTTTAATACCTTCCACATATCCACCCAATCTGGGGGTGACATCACACTTATCGGCACCTGCTCCGCCTCCACATAAGTTTCCTCATCAAACATGTCGACACAGCCGTACCGACACACCGCACACACACAGGGAATGCTCTGACTGAGGACAGGACCCCACTAAGTCCTTTGGGGAGACAGAGAGAGACTATGCCAGCACACACCAGAGCGCTATATAATGCAGGGATGCACACTATACAGAGTGATTTTTCCCCTATAGCAGCTTATATACACAGTTATGCGCCTAAATTTATGTGCCCCCCCTCTCTCTTTTACCCTAGAAGTCTGGAACTGCAGGGGAGAGCCTGGGGAGCGTCCTTCCAGCGGAGCTGTGACGAGAAAAGGGCGCCGGTGTGCTGAGGAAGACAGCCCCGCCCCTTTCTCGGCGGACTTCTTCCACTTTTTTATATGCTTTATGGCGGGGGATTATGTACATATACAGTATATTGGCTGTATTATGTGAGGTACTCTAATTGCTGCCCAAGGCGCACCCTCTCCCCCCCCCCCCAGCGCCCTGCACCCATCAGTGACTGGAGTGTGTGGTGTGCAGAGGGAGCAATGGCGCACAGCTGCAGTGCTGTGCGCTACCTTAATGAAGACCGGAGTCTTCAGCCGCCGATTTTCAACTTCTCTTCGGTTCTTCTGACTCTGCAAGGGGGACGGCGGCGCGGCTCCGGACGACCGAGGACTGGGCCTGTGTTCGATCCCTCTGGAGCTAATGGTGTCCAGTAGCCTAAGAAGCCCAAGCTAGCTGCAAGCAGGTAAGTTTGCTTCTCTCCCCTCAGTCCCTCGTAGCAGTGAGTCTGTTGCCAGCAGATCTCACTGAAAATAAAAAACCTAACAAATACTTTCTTTCTAGGAAGCTCAGGAGAGCCCCTAGAGTGCATCCAGCTCTGGCCGGGCACAGATAGTAACTGAGGTCTGGAGGAGGGGCATAGAGGGAGGAGCCAGTGCACACCAGATATAGTACCTAATCTTTCTTTTAAGAGTGCCCAGTCTCCTGCGGAGCCCGTCTATACCCCCCATGGTCCTTACGGAGTACCCAGCATCCACTAGGACGTCAGAGAAAATGGTTTTATTGAAAGATGTAACATTAACCCTTTCAGTGGTAACTTTTTTGAATTTTGTCACGCCTCCCATGATTGTTTTTTATATTTTTTACCTGTTGTTGCCAGGGGTTTCATTTGCATTGCCAGGGGTTTTACACACTAGGTGTCATACTCTTTGGCAGGGTTTTCATGCACTAAGGGGGTCATTCCGAGTTGATCGTAGCTGTGCTAAATTTAGCACAGCTACGATCATATTCGCAGACATGCGGGAGGATGCCCAGCACAGGGCTAGTCCGCCCCGCATGTCTATCTGCCCTTCCCCCACACAAGTAAAAAAGCATTGCACAGCGGTGATGCTTTTGTACTTGTTGAGTAACTTCCGTCCAGCGCAGCTCCTGCGGCTGCCCGGGAGTTGCTCGTCGCAGCGGCTGCGTGTGAAGTCACGAAGCCGCTGCTGCCCGCCCCCCACATGGTCCAGCCACGCCCCCATAATGGCCCCGCCCGCCCACTACCTGTAAATCAGGCAGAGGTGATCGCTAGGGAACGACGGCCTTTGCCCATTCGGCATGCTGCGGCGCCGGCGCAGTTACGAACCGATCGCTGCGATAAACTGCAGCAAGCAATCGGGTCGGAATGACCCCCCTAAGATCCATGCTCGTTGGCAAGGGGAAAGCTAGTTGCCGAGGGGAATGCTCGTTGCAAGGAATGCGTACACACTAGGCTGTTTTATAATTCCGATGCGTTGGATCATGTCGTGCAGTGTATGCCTTAATGCAAAAATAGAAAAGAAAAACTACTTTCAAGTAAAAAAGAATATATGATTCTCATACGTCCTAGAAGATGCTGGGGTCCAATTTAGTACCATGGGGTGTAGACTGGTCCCTTGGGAGCCATGGGCACTTTAAGAGTTTAAATAGTGTGGGCTGGCTCCTCCCTCTATGCTCACTCCCGCAGCACTGCCGCCACCCCCTAACAGAGCCAGAAGATGCGGTGGTGAGTAGGATGCCAACGCCCCGGTAAGCGAGGAGCCGGTGAGAATGGCGGCATTAGGGTGGGAGCGCAGCACTGATGCTGCGCTCTGGAAGGCTCAGAGGTACGTGTGCGGTGCTGTGAGGGGCGGCCTGGGCCAGCGCAATACCCTAAAAACTGGTCACAGAAAGCTACAGGGGCTTGTACTACTGTTAGCTGCAGTTTCACCTCAAGCCAGTATAATACCATAAGTGTGGGAAGGCGCGCCATTACAGTGGGCGGGGCTTGTCCTCAGAGAGGATCCAGCACTCACCAGCGCCATTTTCTCCCTGCAGATCACACACAGAGACACTGACAGGGAGCGCTGCCCTCCACATAACTCCAGCTATCCTGTGCGGTACCAGGGGTTATAGAAGGGAGGGAGCGTGTTTTGTGAACGGTTTGAAGTTACTCCAGTCAGCGCCAGGCATTTATCATATAACTGCCTACTGGGGCGCTGTGTGTGCTGGCTCCTCCTATTCTGTGTCTCTCTGAAATACTCTGTGGGGAAACGGTCTCTACATTTTTTTGTGTTTGTGTCCTGTGCTGCAGAGTGTTTCTCTTCTCCAGAGGAGTCTATTCCATGTACTCAGGAATGCAATATACTGTCTCAGCCTTCTGAAGCCGAACCACCGGAATTAGATTCTCTGGATAGAAGCGACATTGAAATGTTTTTACGTCACATACAGGATTCTGCAGGTTTCATGGTGGAGGCCATGAAGGACCTGGGTCACCTGAATGCAAGGACGTCTTCCATGGCTGTCTCGGCACGCAGGGGTCTCTGGCTACGCCAATGGTCTGGGGATGAGGAATCCAAGAAAAGCGTGGAGAACCTACCCTTCACAGGTCAGGCTCTGTTTGGGGAGGCATTGGATGCGTGGATTTCCACGGCAACCACAGGTAAGTCAACCTTTCTTCCCTCAGCCACTCCACCGACGAGAAAATCTTTTCTTACGTCTACAATGCAGTCCTTTCGGACTGCAAAAGGTTAAAAAGGCCAAGTTCCACTTTCTTCAAAGGTGGTCGAGGGAAATCCAGAAAACCTTCATCAACAGGTTCCCAGGAACAGAAGCCTGGTTATGCTTCCTCAAAATCGTCAGCATGACGGTGGACCTCCTAGCCTGGAGATCGGGCAGATGGGAGCATGACTGAGAAATTTCAGTCACGTCTGGGCGTCATCAGGACTGGACCCCTGGGTGCAAGATATTGTGTCCCAGGAGTACAGACTGGAGTTTCAAGAACTCCCACCTCACAGATTCTTCAAATCAGGCGTACCAGCTTTGCTGACAGAAAGGACTATCCTACAGGAAGCCATTCAAAAATTGGAAAAGGCAAATGTCATTGTTCCAGGTCCACATCATCTGAAAAAATAAGATTTTACTCACCGGTAAATCTATTTCTCGTAGTCCGTAGTGGATGCTGGGAACTCCGTAAGGACCATGGGGAATAGCGGCTCCACAGGAGACTGGGCACAACTAAAGAAAGCTTTAGGACTACATGGTGTGCACTGGCTCCTCCCACTATGACCCACCTCCAGACCTCAGTTAGGATACTGTGCCCGGAAGAGCTGACACAATAAGGAAGGATTTTGAATCCCGGGTAAGACTCATACCAGCCACACCAATCACACCATATAACTCGTGATACTATACCCAGTTAACAGTATGAACTATAACTGAGCCTCTTAACAGATGGCTCATAACAATAACCCTTTAGTTAGGCAATAACTATATACAAGTATTGCAGACAATCCGCACTTGGGATGGGCGCCCAGCATCCACTACGGACTACGAGAAATAGATTTACCGGTGAGTAAAATCTTATTTTCTCTGTCGTCCTAGTGGATGCTGGGAACTCCGTAAGGACCATGGGGATTATACCAAAGCTCCCAAACGGGCGGGAGAGTGCGGATGACTCTGCAGCACCGAATGAGAGAACTCAAGGTCCTCCTCAGCCAGGGTATCAAATTTGTAGAATTTTGCAAACGTGTTTTCCCCTGACCAAGTAGCAGCTCGGCAAAGTTGTAAAGCCGAGACCCCTCGGGCAGCCGCCCAAGAAGAGCCCACCTTCCTTGTGGAATGGGCTTTTACAGATTTAGGATGCGGCAGTCCAGCCGCAGAATGCGCCAGCTGAATTGTGCTACAAATCCAGCGAGCAATGGTCTGCTTAGAAGCAGGAGCACCCAGCTTGTTGGGTGCATACAGGATAAATAGCGAGTCAGTTTTCCTGACTCCAGCCGTCCTGGAAACATAATTTTCAAGGCCCTGACTACGTCCAGTAACTTGGAATCCTCCAAGTCCCTAGTAGCCGCAGGCACCACAATAGGTTGGTTCAAGTGAAAAGCTGACACCACCTTAGGGAGAAACTGGGGACGAGTCCTCAATTCTGCCCTATCCATATGGAAAATAAGATAAGGGCTTTTACATGACAAAGCCGCCAATTCTGACACACGCCTGGCCGAAGCCAAGGCTAATATCACACCACTTTCCACGTGAGATATTTTAAATCCACGGTTTTAAGTGGCTCAAACCAATGTGATTTTAGGAAACTCAACACCACGTTAAGATCCCAAGGTGCCACTGGAGGCACAAAAGGGGGCTGAATATGCAGCACTCCCTTTACAAATGTCTGAACTTCAGGCAGTGAAGCCAGTTCTTTCTGGAAGAAAAATCGACAGAGCCGAAATCTGGACCTTAATGGAACCCAATTTTAGGCCCATAGTCACTCCTGACTGTAGGAAGTGCAGAAATCGACCCAGCTGAAATTCCTCTGTTGGGGCCTTCCTGGCCTCACGCCATGCAACATATTTTCGCCAAATACGGTAACTTCTTTCCTAGCTTTAATCAGCGTAGGAATGACTTCCTCCGGAATGCCCTTTTCTTTTAGGATCCGGTGTTCAACCGCCATGCCGTCAAACGCAGCCGCGGTAAGTCTTGGAACAGACAGGGCCCCTGCTGCAGCAGGTCCTGTCTGAGCGGTAGAGGCCATGGGTCCTCTGATATCATTTCTTGAAGTTCTGGGTACCAAGCTCTTCTTGGCAGATCCGGAACCACGAGTATCGTTCTTACTCCTCGTCTTCTTATTATTCTCAGTACCTTTGGTATGAGAGGCAGAGGAGGGAACACATAAACCGACTGGTACACCCACGGTGTCACTAGAGCATCCACAGCTATCGCCTGAGGGTCCCTTGACCTGGCGCAATATCTCTCTAGCTTTTTGTTTAGGCGAGACGCCATCATGTCCACCTGTGGCCTTTCCCAACGGTTTACAATCAGTTGGAAGACTTCTGGATGAAGTCCCCACTCTCCCGGGTGTAGGTAGTGTCTGCTGAGGAAGTCTGCTTCCCATTTGTCCACTACTGGAATGAACACTGCTGACCGTGCTAACACGTGATTTTCCGCCCATTGGAGAATCCTTGTGGCTTCTGCCATCGCCATCCTGCTTCTTGTGCCGCCCTGTCGGTTTACATGGGCGACTGCCGTGATGTTGTCTGATTGGATCAGTACCGGCTGGTTTTGAAGCAGGAGCCTTGCCTGACTTAGGGCATTGTAAATGGCCCTCAGTTCCAGAATATTTATGTGTAGGGAAGTCTCCTGACTTGACCAAAGTCCTTGGAAGTTTCTTCCCTGTGTGACTGCCCCCCAGCCTCGAAGGCTGGCATCCGTGGTCACCAGGACCCAGTCCTATATGCCGAATCTGCGGCCCTCTTGAAGATGAGCATACCACAGCAGAGATACCCTGGTCCTTGGAGACAGGGTTATCAGCCGATGCATCTGAAGATGCGATCCGGACCACTTGTCCAATAGGTCCCACTGAAAATTTCTTGCATGGAACCTGCCGAATGGAATTGCTTCGTAGGAAGCTACCATTTTTCCCAGGACTCGCGTGCAGTGGTGCACCGATACCTGTTTTGGTTTAAGGAGGTCTCTGACTAGAGATGACAGCTCCTTGGCTTTCTCCTCCGGGAGAAACACTTTTTTCTGGTCTGTATCCAGAACCATCCCCAGGAACAGTAGACGTTTCGTTGGAACCAGCTGTGACTTTGGAATGTTTAGAATCCAACCGTGCTGTTGTAGCACTTCCCGAGATAGTGCTACCCCGACCAACAACTGCTCCTTGGACCTCGCCTTTATCAGGAGATCGTCCAAGTACGGGATAATTAAAACTCCCTTTTTTCGAAGGAGTATCATCATTTCCACCATTACCTTGGTAAATACCCTCTGTGCCGTGGACAGCCCAAACGGCAGCGTCTGGAATTGGGAATGACAATCCTGTACCACAAATCTGAGGTACTCCTGGTGAGGATGGTAAATGGGGACATGCAGGTAAGCATCCTTGATGTCCAGGGATACCATGTAATCCCCCTCGTCCAGGCTTGCAATAACCGCCCTGAGCGATTCCATCTTGAACTTGAATTTTCTTATATATGTGTTCAAGGATTTCAAATTTAAAATGGGTATCACCGAACCGTCCGGTTTCGGTACCACAAACATTGTGGAATAGTAACCTCGTCCTTGTTGAAGTAGGGGCACCTTGACTATCACCTGCTGGGAATACAGCTTGTGAATTGCCTCTAGCACAGCCTCCCTGCCTGAGGGAGTTGTCGGTAAGGCAGATTTGAGGAAACGGCGGGGGGTGGGGGAGACGTCTCGAATTCCAGCTTGTACCCCTGAGATACTACTTGAAGGATCCAGGGGTCCACCTGTGAGCGAGCCCACTGATCGCTGAAATTTTTGAGGCGGCCCCCCACCGTACCTGGCTCCGCCTGTGGAGCCCCACCGTCATGCGGCGGACTTGGAGGAAGCGGGGGAGGGGCCTTTGTTCTTGGGAACCGGCTGTTTGTTGCAGTTTTTTTCCCCTACCTCTGCCTCTGGGCAGAAAGGACCCGCCTTTTCCCCGCCTGCTTTTCTGGGGCCGAAAGGACTGTACCTGATAATACTGCGCTTTCTTAGGCTGCGAGGGAACATGGGGCAAAAATGCTGACTTCCCAGCTGTTGCTGTGGAAACTAGGTCTGAGAGACCATCCCCGAATAACTCCTCACCCTTATAAGGCAAAACTTTCATGTGCCTTTTAGAATCTGCATCCCCTGTCCACTGCCGAGTCCATAAGCCTCTCCTAGCAGAAATGGACATTGCGCTTATTTTAGATGCCAGCCGGCAGATATCCCTCTGTGCATCTCTCATGTATAAGACTGAGTCTTTAATATGCTCTATGGTTAGCAATATAGTGTCCCTGTCTAGGGTGTCAATATTTTCTGACAGGGAGTCTGACCACGCAGCTGCAGCACTGCACATCCATGCTGAAGCAATAGCTGGTCTCAGTATAATGCCTGAGTGTGTATATACAGACTTCAGGATCGCCTCCTGCTTTCTATCAGCAGGCTCCTTAAGGGCGGCCGTATCCGGAGACGGTAGTGCCACCTTCTTTGACAAGCGTGTGAGCGCTTTATCCACCCTAGGGGGTGTCTCCCAACGTGACCTATCCTCTGGCGGGAAAGGGTACGCCATTAGCAACCTTTTAGAAATCACCAATTTTTTATCGGGAAAAGCCCACGCTTCTTCACACACTTCATTTAATTCTTCAGACGGGGGAAAAACCACTGGTAGTTTTTTCTCCCCAAACATAATACCCTTTTTTGTGGTACCTGGGGTAATATCAGAAATGTGCAATACATTTTTCATTGCCTCAATCATGTAACGAGTGGCCCTATTGGACATTACATTAGTCTCTTCGTCGTCGACACTGGTATCAGTATCCGTGTCGACATCTGTGTCTGCCATCTGAGGTAGCGCGCGTTTTAGAGCCCCTGATGGCCTTTGAGACGCCTGGGCAGGCACGAGCGGAGAAGCCGGCTGTCCCGCATTTGGCATGTCGTCAAATTTTTTATGTAAGGAGTCGACACTTTCACGTAATTCCTTCCATAAGTCCATCCACTCAGGTGTCCGCCCCGCAGGGGGTGACATCACATTTATAGGCATCTGCTCCGCCTCCACATAAGCCTCCTCATCAAACATGTCGACACAGCCGTACCGACACACCGCACACACACAGGGAATGCTCTGACAGAGGACAGGACCCCACAAAGCCCTTTGGGGAGACAGAGAGAGAGACTATGCCAGCACACACCAGAGCGCTATATAATACAGGGACTAACTGAATTATATCCCCTTATAGCTGCTATAATAATTATACTGCGCCTAAATTTAGTGCCCCCCCTCTCTTTTTTACCCTTCTGTAGTGTAGACTGCAGGGGAGAGCCAGGGAGCTTCCTTCCAGCGGAGCTGTGAGGGAGAAATGGCGCCAGTGTGCTGAGGGAGATAGCCCCGTCCCTTTTTCTGCGAACTTCTCCCGCGTTTTTAAAACTCTGGCAGGGGTATTAATTTACACCTATATAGCCTCTGGGACTATATATGGTGTAGATTTGCCAGCCAAGGTGTGTTATATTGCACTCAGGACGCCCCCCCCCAGCGCCCTGCACCCATCAGTGACCGGAGTGTGAGGTGTACATGAGGAGCAATGGCGCACAGCTGCAGTGCTGTGCGCTACCTTGGTGAAGACTGAAGTCTTCTGCCGCCGATTTTCCGGACCATCTTCATGCTTCTGGCTCTGTAAGGAGGACGGCGGCGCGGCTCCAGGAACGAACACCAAGGTCGGGTCCTGCGGTCGAACCCTCTGGAGCTAATGGTGTCCAGTAGCCTAAGAAGCCCAAACTACCACCAGTTAGGTAGGTTCGCTTCTTCTCCCCTTAGTCCCTCGTAGCAGTGAGTCTGTTGCCAGCAGATCTCACTGTAAAATAAAAAACCTAAAATATACTTTCTTTCTAGGAGCTCAGGAGAGCCCCTAGTGTGCATCCAGCTCAGCCGGGCACAAGATTCTAACTGAGGTCTGGAGGAGGGTCATAGTGGGAGGAGCCAGTGCACACCAGGTAGTCCTAAAGCTTTCTTTAGTTGTGCCCAGTCTCCTGAGGAGCCGCTATTCCCCATGGTCCTTACGGAGTTCCCAGCATCCACTAGGACGTCAGAGAAATAAGATTTTAAACCTACCGATAAATATTTTTCTCCTAGTCCGTAGAGGATGCTAAGGACTCTGTAAGGACCATGGGGTATAGATGGGCTCCACAGGAGACATGGGCACTTTAAGACCTTTTATTGGCCGTGAACTGGCTCCTCCCTCTATGCCCCTCCTCCAGACCTCAGTTATAGAAACTGTGCCCAGAGGAGACGGACATTTTGAGGAAAGGATTTTGTTAAGTAAGGGTGAGATACATACCAGCTCACACCACAAAACACCGTACAAGCTGGGATATAACTAAACCAGTTAACAGTATGAACAAATAAGATCAGCAACAGGTTGATCTGAACTGCAACACAACCCTTGTGTAGACTTATCAATAACTATGTACAAGTACTGCAGATTTATTCCGCACTGGGACGGGCGCCCAGCATCCTCTACGGACTAGGAGAAAAAGATTTACTGATAGGTTTAAAATCTTATTTTCTCTTACGTCCTAGAGGATGCTGGGCACTCCGTAAGGATCATGGGGATTATACCAAAGCTCCAGACCGGGCGGGAGAGTGCGAATGACTCTGCAGCACCTATTGAGCAAAAAAGAGAGGTCCTCATCAGCCAGGGTATCAAACTTATAGAATTTAGCAAAAGTGTTTGAACCCGACCAAGTAGCTGCTCGGCAAAGCTGTTATGCCGAGACGCCTCTGGCAGCCGCCCAAGAAGAGCCCACCTTCCTAGTGGAATGGGCCTTTACCGATTTTGGTAACGACAATCCAGCCGTAGAAGGGGCCTGCTGAATTGTGTTAAAGATCCAGCGTGCGATAGTCTGCTTGGAAGCAGGAGCACCAACCTTGTTGGCTGCATATAGGATACACAGAGCCTCCGTTTTCCTAATACGAGACATTCTGGCTACATAGATTTTTAAAGCCATGACTACATCAAGGTACTTGGAATCCTCCACCGGCACTACAATAGGTTGGTTCATGTGAAACGACGAAACCACCTTAGGTAGAAATTGTGGACGAGTTCTCAATTCTGCTCTATCCACATGGAAAATCAGATAGGGGCTCTTGTAAGACAAGGCCGCCAATTCTGACAGCCTCCCTGCAGATGCCAAGGCCAATAACATGACCACTTTCCAAGCGAGAAATTTTAACTCAACAGTTTGAAGTGGTTCAAACCAATGTGATTTAAGGAACTGTAACACCACGTTAAGGTCCCACGGTGCCACTGGGGGCACAAAAGGAGGTTGGATGTGCAGTACTCCCTTCACAAAAGTCTGCACTTCTAGAAGAGAGGACAATTCCTTCTGAAAAAATATTGATAAGGCCGAAATCTGCACCTTAATGGAGCCTAACTTTAGGCCCATATCCAGCCCCGCCTGCAGAAAATGGAGAAAACGACCCAGCTGAAAACCTCCGTAGGAGCATTCTTGGATTCACACCAAGACACATAATTCCTCCAGATACGGTGATAATGTTTCACCGTTACCTCCTTCCTAGCTTTAAGCAGAGTAGAGATGACCTCTCCTGGAATACCTTTCCTAGCTAGGATTTGGTGTTCAACCGCCATGCCGTCAAACGTAACCGCGGTAAGTCTTGGAACACACACGGCCCCTGTTGTAACAGGTCCTCTCTTAGAGGAAGAGGCCAAGGATCTTCTGTGAGCATGTCCTGAAGATCTGGATACCAGGCCCTTCAAGGCCAGTCTGGAACAATGAGTATCATTTGAACTCTTGTTCTTCTTATGATCCTCAATATCTTTGGGATGAGTGGAAGTGGAGGGAACACATAGACCGACTGATACACCCACGGTGTCACTAGTGCGTCTACTGCTATTGCTTGAGGGTCCATCGACCTGGAACAATACGTCCGAAGCTTTTTGTTGAGGAGTGACGCCATCATGTCTATTTGAGGGAGTCCCCAACCGTTTGTCACTTCTGCAAAGACCTCTTGATGAAGCCCCCACTCTCCTGGATGGAGATCGTGTCTGCTGAGGAAGTCTGCTTCCCAGTTGTCCACTCCCGGGATGAAAACAGCTGACAGATCGCTTACATGATTTTCCGCCAAGCGAAGAATCCTGGTGGCCTCCGCCATCGCTGCTCTGCTTCTTGTTCCGCACCGGCGGTTTACATGTGCCACGGCTGTGATGTTATCTGACTGGATCAGTACAGGTAGGTTGCGAAGAAGATGCTCCGCCTGTCTCAGGCCGTTGTATATGGCCCTCAATTCCAGCAAATTTATGTGCAGACAAGCCTCCTGGCTTGACCATATTCCCTGAAAATGTTTTCCTTGTGTGACCGCTCCCCAGCCTCGGAGGCTCACATCCGTGGTCACCAGAACCCAATCCTGGATTCCGAACCTGCGACCCTCTAGGAAGTGAGCACTGTGGAGCCACTACAGGAGATATCCTGGCCCTGGGGGACAGGCTTATCATCCGATGCATTTGGAGATGGGACCCTGACCATTTGTCCAGTAGGTCCCACTGAAATGTTCTTGCATGGAACCTGCCAAACGGCAATGGCCTCGTAGGCCGCCACCATCTTTCCTGACACTCGAGTGCATTGATGAATCAACACTCTTTTTGGTTTCAGCAGATCCCTGACCATGTTCTGGAGTTCCAGAGCTTATTCCATTGGGAGAAAAACCCTCTGCCGTTCTGTGTCCAGAATCATGCCCAAAAACGACATTCGAGTTGTCGGCATCAACTGCGACTTTGGCAAATTTAATAGCCAGCCGTGTTGTTGTAGTACCCTCAGAGAGAGTGCCACGCTTTTCAGTAACTGGTCTCTTGATCTCGCCTTTATCAGGAGATTGTCCAAGTACGGGATAATTGTGACACCTTGCTTGCGCAGGAGCACCATCATTTCCGCCATCACCTTGGTGAAAATCCTCGGGGCCGTGGAAAGCCCAACCGGCAACGTCTAAAATTGGTAATGACAATCCTGCACAGCGACTCTCAGGAACGCCTTATGAGGAGGATACATGGGGACATGAAGGTATGCATCCTTTATGTCTAGCGACACCATAAGATCCCCCCCGTCCAGACTGGAAATCACTGCCCGGAGAGATTCAATCTTGAATTTGAATCTTTTCAAATACAGGTTTAGGGATTTTAGGTTCAGAATTGGTCTGACCGAGCCGTCTGGCTTCGGGACCACAAATAGAGTTGAATAAAACCCCTTTCCCTGTTGCAACAGGGGAACCGTGATAATCACTTGCTGTTGACACAGCTTTTGTATCGCAGGTGAAACTATTTCTCTCTCTGAGAGAGAAGCTGGTAAGGCAGATTTGAAAAATCGGTGTGGAGGCACGTCTTTGAACTCCAATCTGTATCCTTGGGTTACAATTTCTAGCACCCAAGGATCCAAGTTCGAATGAATCCAGACCTGGCTGAAGACGTGCCCCCACTGGTGCGGACTCCCGCAGCGGAGCCCCAGCGTCATGCGGTGGATTTGGTAGAGGCCGGAGAGGACTTCTGCTCCTGGGAACTAGCCGCAGCTGGTGTTCTTTTCCCTCTACCCTTGCCTCTGGCGATGACGGATGATCCACGTCCCTTTCTGAATTTATGAGACCGAAAGGACTGCATCTGGTATGGAGGCATTTTCTTTTGCTGTGGGGGAACAAAAGGCAAAAAGAAGACTTACCCGCGGTAGCTGTGGAAACCAGGTCCGCGAGGCCATCCCCAAACAAAAGTTCACCCATGTACGGCAAGGCCTCTATAAGTCTCTTGGAGTCAGCATCACCAGTCCATTGACGGGTCCACAACGCCCTCCTAGCTGAAATTGCCATGGCATTGGCCCTTGATCCCAAGAGGCCAATATCTCTCGCAGCCTCCCTTAGGTATAACGCTGCGTCCTTGATGTGACCCAATGTCAACAATACACCCTCCCTGTCGAGGGTGTCCATGTCAGATGACAAGTTATCTGCTCATCCTGCAATCGCACTACTCACCAATTCCGACGCTACAGCCGGTCTGAGCAGGGTTCCCGTAGTTGCATAAATCGATTTCAAGGTAGTTTCCTGCCTGCGATCTGCAAGATCCTTTAGTGTCGCCGTGTCTGGAGACGGTAGAGCCACCTTTTTGGATAAACGCGTCAAAGCCTTATCTACCGTGGGTGATGATTCCCACCGTAACCTGCCCTGTGAGAGGAAAGGATACGACATAACAATTCTCTTAGGAATCTGCAGTCTTTTGTCTGGAGTTACCCAAGCTTTTTTAAATAGAGCGTTCAGCTCATGGGATGGGGGAAATGTTACCTCAGGTTTCTTCTCCTTAAACATACAGACCCGTGTGTCAGGGACAGAAGGGTCCTCTGTGATATGTAATACATCTTTTATTGCAATAATCATGTACTGAATACTCTTGGCCACCCTTGGGTGTAACCGAGCGTCATCATAGTTGACACTGGAGTCGGAATCCGCGTCGGTATCAGTGTCTGCTATCTGGGTAAAGGGACGTTTCTGGGACCCTGATGGGTTCTGTGACACATTAATATACATGGATTGTCTCCATGCTTGGTTCTGGGACTCAGATTTGTCCAACCTTTTATGTAATAAAGCCACACTTGCATTCAAAACATTCCACGTGTCTACCCAATCAGCAGTCGGCGGTGCCGTCGGAGTCACTATTACATTCTGCTCCGCATCCTCTCTGGAAGAGCCTTCCGCCTCAGACATGTCGACACACACGTACCGACACCCCCACACACACTGGGATATAGGGGACAGACCCACAATAAGGTCCTTTAGAGAGACAGAGAGGGAGTTTGCCAGCTCACACCCAGCGCCACTGCAGTCTGAAATATTAATAACGTCCCAGACCTGTAAGCGCTTTTTGTATCACACTAGTACCAAATTAATGTGCCCCCCCCCCCTCCCTGATTTGCACCCTGTTACTTGTATACAGCGGTGAAGGGAGTCCGGGAGCAGCGTCTCTGCAGCAAGCTGTGGAGAAAATGGATCTGGTTAGAGCTGAGGGACTAAGCTCAGCCCCCCTCGATGGCGTGCTTCGGTCCCGCTAATTTTTATACTGGCGGGGTTCTGTATATACTGCCCATGCAGTATCTATGCGTGCTGCCAGTGAACTTTAAAGAGGTAATTATTATTGCCCAGGGCGCCCCCCCTGCGTCCTGCACCCTTGCTGTGCCTCGTGTGTGTGTGTGTGTGTGTGTGTGGGAGCAATGGCGCGCTGCGCGGTACCTCACGAAGATCTGAAGTCTTCTGCTGCCTTTGAAGTCTTCTTGCTTCTCATACTCACCCGGCTTCTATCTTCCGGCTCTGTGAGGAAGACGGCGGCGCGGCTCTGAGACGAACAGCTAGGCATACCAAGTGCTCCGACCCTCTGGAGCTAATGGTGTCCAGTAGCCTAAGAAGCAGAGCCTATCAGTAAAGTAGGTCTGCTTCTCTCTCCTCAGTCCCACGATGCAGGGATCCTGTTGCCAGCAGTGCTCTCTGAAAATAAAAAACCTAACAAAGTCTTTTTCCAGAGAAACTCAGTAGAGCTCCCCTAGTGTGCAACCAGTCTCCTCTGGGTACAGAATCTGAGGTCTAGTGGAGGGGCATAGAGGAAGGAGCCAGTTCACACCCATTAAAAGGTCTTAAAGTGCCCATGTCTCCTGCGGAGCCCGTCTATACCCCATGGTCCTTACGGAGTCCCCAGCATCCTCTAGGATGTAAGAGAAACATGGGTTACTACTCAAACCTATTTGTGGTACCGAAACCGGATGGTTCGGTGACGCAAATATTGATCCTAAAATCTTTAAACCCCTATTTGAGGGAATTCAAGTTCAAAATGGAGTCTCTGAGAGCGGTCATCTCAGGTCAGGAGGAAGTGGAATTCCTGGTATCCCTAGATATAAAGGATGCATAACTTCATATTCCGATTTGGCCGCCACACCAGGCTTATCTCAGATTTGCTCTGTTACTATCAGTTACAGGCACTGCCATTTGGCCTCCCCACGGCACAGAGAGTGTTCACCAAAGTAAGGGCAGAAATGATGCTACTCCTCCGCAAGCAGAGAGTGAACATAATTCCATACCTGGACGATCTACTGATAAAAGCATCTTCCAGGGAGAAAATGTTACAGAACATTGCTCTCACAACTCGAGTACTCCGGGATCATGGCTGGATCCTGAATCTTCCAAAGTCACATTTGGTGCCGACAAGGAGATTGTCTTTCCTAGGGATGATCCTCGACACGGAAGTGCAGAAGGTGTTTCTACCGGTGGAGAAAGCATTGGTGATACAATCAATGGTCCGGGATGTCTTGAAGCCAACCTGGGTATCGGTTCATCAGTGCATTGGCCTTCTGGGGAAGATGGTTGCCTCTTACGAGGCTCTGCAGTACGGAAGATTTCATGCACGGTCCTTCCAACTGGATCTCCTGGACAAATGGTCGGGATCTCTACTTCACATGCACCAGAGGATACGTCTGTCTCCGAAAGCCAGACTCTCGCTCCTCTGGTGGCTGCAAACCTCTCACCTACTAGAGGGCCGCAGGTTCGGGATTCAGAATTGGATTCTTCTAACCACGGATGCAAGTCTCAGAGGTTGGGGAGCAGTCGCCCAAGGGGAAACCTTCCAGGGAAGGTGGTCAAGTCTGGAATCCATTCTTCCAATAAACTTTCTGGAACTACCGCCTGTAGAAGACCGTTGTACATGGCCCTTAGTTCCAGAATGCACATCTTCTGCAAGATCAAGCCATTCAGGTTCAGTCGGACAACGTCACAGCGGTGTCCTATATAAACAGGCAGGGCGGAACGAAGAGTAGAGCTGCAATGTCAGAGGTAACAAGAATCATCCTCTGGGAGGAAAGACACGCGGCGGCGCTGTCAGCAATCTTCATTCCAGGAGTGGACAACTGGGAAGCGGACTTCCTCAGCAGACACGATCTCTATCCGGGGGAGTGGGGCCCTACACCCAGAGGTGTTTGCAGAGGTGACAAGTCTTTGGGGCGTACCTCAAATAGACATGATGGCCTCACGCCTCAACAAGAAGCTTCGGCGGTATTGTTCCAGGTCGAGGGATCCACAGGCAGTGGCAGTGGACGCCCTGGTAACTCCGTGGGTGTTCAAGTCAGTGTACGTATTCCCTCCACTCCTGCTCATCCCAAGGATTCTCAAACTAATCAAAAGAACAAGAGTTCAGGCGATCCTCATTGCTCCGGGCTGGGCAAGAAGGGCTTGGTACGCGGATCTTCTGGAGTTACTACTGGAAGATCAGAGTCCTCTTCGAGAGGACCTTCTGCAACAGGGGCCGTTCGCTTATCAAGACTTACAACGGCTATGTTTGACAGCATGGAGGTTGAACACCAGATCTTAGCTCGGAAGGGCATTCCCAACAAGGTTATTCCTACCCTGATACGGGCTAGGAAGAGTAACGTCAAGACCTTACCATAGGTTTTGGAAAAAGTATGTGTCTTGGTGTGAATCCAAGAAGTTTCCTACGATGAAATTTCAACTTGGGCGGTTTCTCCTCTCCCTGCAAGCAGGAATGGATGTGGGCCTGCGCTCCATAAAAGTCCAGATTTCGGCCAGAATCAATTGGCTGCCCTTCCTGAGGTTCCGACTTTCTTGAAAGGGGTTCTGCACATCCAACCTCCCTTTGTGCCTCCTACGGCACCTTGGGATCTTAACGTGGTGCTGCAGTTCCTGCAATCGGATTGGTTCGAACCTTTACAGGAGGCTGAAGTCAAGTTTCTTACTTGGAAGGCTGTCACACTGTTGGCATTGGCATCTGCTAGACGTGTGTCAGAATTGGGGTCATTGTCCTGCAAGAGACCCTACTTGATTTTCCATGAAGATAGAGCGGACCTCAGGACGCATCAGCAGTTTCTTCCAAAGGTTGTGTCGGCTTTTCATATCAACCAACCTATTGTGGTGCCAGTGGCTACTGACTCCTCAATTACCTCAAAGTCCTTAGATGTTGTGAGGGCTTTGAAGATTCATGTGAAGAGAACTTCTCGTCACAGAAAGTCGGACTGTCTGTTTGTCCTTTATGATCCCAACAAGATTGGGTGTCCTGCTTCTAAGCAGATGATTTCTCGCTGGATCAGGTTCACTATCCAGCATGCTTATTCTACGGCAGGATTGCCGCGTCCAAAATCGGATAAGGCCCACTCTACTCATAAAGTGGGTTCTGCCTGGGTGGCTGCCCGGGGTGTCTCTGCTTTACAAATTTGCCGAGCAGCTATTTGGTCTGGGTCGAACACGTTTGCAAAGTTTTACAAGTTCGATACTTTGGCCTCTGAGGACCTTAAGTTTGGTCAATCTGTTCTGCAGGAGCCTCCGCGCTCTCCCTCCCGTACTGGGAGCTTTGGTACATCTCCATGTTACTAATGTGGACCACAGCATCCTCTAGGACATATGAGAAAATAGGATTTTAATAACCCACCGGTAAATCCATTTCTCGTAGTCCGTAGAGGATGCTGGGCGCTCTCCCAGCGCTTCATTTTCCTGCAGTTGTTACTTGGTTCAGTACTGCCTTGTTACTTGGTTAAGTAATGTTGTTCAGCGGTTGTTGACTTGTTTCAAGCTAGTTAGCTTGGTTGTCTGTTATGTGTGAGCTGGTGTGAAGCTCACCACTATCTGTGTATTTCCTTCTCTCGAAGTATGTCTCCTCGGGCACTATTTCTAGACTGGGTCTGGTAGGAGGGGCATAGAGGGAGGAGCCAGCCCAGACTATTAAACTCTTAAAGTGCCCATGGCTCCCAAAGGACCCGTTTATACCCCATGTTAGTAATGTGGACCCCAGCAGAGCCGTAACTACGTGTGTGCCAAGGGGGCTTGGCACACAGCGCAGTTGCCCTGGGGGCGCACGGCCAGCGGCATGTAATGAGTCAAATTGACTCATTACATGCCGCCTCCGTGCGCCGCGCTGTGAAGCTGAAGACATCAGCGGAGGCAGCGGAGAAGCGGAGGAGGAGGAGGGAGGGGGAGCAGGGAGCCGCAGCAGCGCTATGTTATTGGTAGTAAGCGCCGCTGCAGCACCCCCCTCTTCTTCTGTATTGGCTGCCCGGATGCTGCAGCGGCGCTTACTACCAATAACATAGCGCTGCTGCGGCTCCCTGCTCCCCCTCCTCCTTCTCATCTCACTGCCGCCACCGAGGGAGCAGCACGAGGAGCCTGTCAGCGGGGAGAAGGTAAGTATATCCCCCCCCCTCTCTCTGTCTGTCTCTCTCTGTCTCTCTCTCTCTGTCTGTCTCTCTCTGTCTGTCTCTCTCTGTCTGTCTCTCTCTGTCTCTCTCTCTCTGTCTCTCTCTCTCTGTCTCTCTCTCTCTGTCTCTCTCTCTCTGTCTCTCTCGGACACCGCCTGCCGCAGTGTGTAAAAAATGGGACTGGCTGCCGCAATGTGTAAAAAATGGGACTGGCTGCCGCAATGTGTAAAATGGGACTGGCTGCCGCAATGTGTAAAATGGGACTGGCTGCCGCAATGTGTAAAAAATGGGACTGGCTGCAGCAATGTGTAAAATGGGGTCCTGGCTGCCACAATGTGTAAAATGGGACTGGCTGCCGCAATGTGTAAAAAATGGGACTGGCTGCCGCAATGTGTAAAAAATGGGACTGGCTGCCGCAATGTGTAAAAAATGGGGACTGGCTGCCGCAATGTGTAAAATGGGGTCCTGGCTGCCGCAATGTGTAAAATGGGTCTATCTGCCGCAATGTGTAAAAAGGGGGACACCGTCTGCCGTAATGTGTAAAAACGGGGACGCTGTCTGCTGTAATTGTAAAAAAGGGACGCTGTCTGCCGCAATGTGTAAAAAGAAGGACCGGCTGCCGCAATGTTTTAAAAGGGAGACTGGCTGCCGCAATGTGTAAAAAGGGGGACTGGCTGCCGCAATGTGTAAAAAAAGGGTCTATCTGCCACAATGTGTAAAAAGGGGGCCTGGCTGCCGCAATGTGTAAGAAAGGGTCCTGGCTGCCGCAATGTGTAAAAAGGGAGACTGGCTGCCGCAATGTGTAAAAAGGGGGACTGGCTGCCGCAATGTGTAAAAAGGGGGATTGGCTGCCGCAATGTGTAAAAAAAGGGTCCATCTGCCACAATGCGTAAAAAGGGGGCCTGGCTGCCGCAATGTGTAAGAAAGGGTCCTGGCTGCCGCAATGTGTAAAAAGGGGGCCTGGCTGCCGCAATGTGTAAGAAAGGGTCCTGGCTGCCGCAATCTGTAAGAAAGGGTCCTGGCTGCCGCAATGTGTAAAAAGGGAGACTGGCTGCCGCAATGTGTAAAAAGGGGGACTGGCTGCCGCAATGTGTAAAAAGGGGGACTAGCTGCCGCAATGTGTAAAAAGGGGGACTGGCTGCCGCAATGTGTAAAAAAAGGGTCTATCTGCCACAATGTGTAAAAAGGGGGCCTGGCTGCCGCAATGTGTAAGAAAGGGTCCTGGCTGCCGCAATGTGTAAAAAGGGAGACTGGCTGCCGCAATGTGTAAAAAGGGGGACTGGCTGCCGCAATGTGTAAAAAGGGGGACACTGTCTGCTGTAATGTATACAAGGGGCTCTACCTGGTGTAGTGGCGCTACTGTGCAGCGTAATTTGAATAATGTACACTACTGTGCACCGTAGTATGAATTGCTATTATTTTGTGGTCACGCCCCTTCCCGTGAAGCCACGCCCCTAGATTTTTTTTACGCACTGCCCCTATCTTACATGGGGGGCGCCACTGTCGTTTCTTGCACACAGCGCTAAAATGCCTAGTTACGGCACTGCCCAGCATCCTCTACGGACTACTCAAAAAGGTTTTACCGGTAGGTAATTAAAATCCTATTTTTTTCCCAACCCCGCATCTATGATTTACCATGTAATCAGTGGAACATCTCTGTACGCAACCACCTTTAGCAACACTCCCATAAAATGCTACCTGTACGTGCATCTTTTTTTCACGCCCCACCCCGCATTACAGTTCACATTTTCCAGACCACCTAGCAGGTGCACAGGTGTATTCATTACTCACACATTTTAAAAGATCCACAGGTGGAGCTAGTTACATCACTTGTGATTCTGTGAGGAGACCTGGGAAGCGGAAACTGTTGGTAGCTCTCTAGGACTGGAGTTGGCTACCCCTGCTCTATATCCTACTGGTAATGGTTGGATAACTACATTATTTTATTTTATTTTATAATTGTTTAACTCCTAAACCAGGTTATTGCCTTAACCCACTAATTGTTGTGTACTTACTATAGTGGTGCTTCAAAGTTTGTGAACCCTTCAGAATTTTCTACATTTCTGCTGAAATTTGGACTAAAACTACCTCAGATTTTCAGTCCTAAAACTAGATAAAGGGAACCAAATCAAATGAGACAAAGAAATGAGACATGCTCATTTTTATATTGAGGAATGATCCAATATCACATATCTATGAGGGACATAAGTATGTGAACCTTTGCTTTCAGTATTTGCTTTCAATAACTACATCTGTTTCCAGTAATTGTTGATTAGTCCTGAACATCAGCTTGGAGGAATTATACCCCATTCCTCTACAAAACAGCTTCACCTCTGTTATGTTGCTCGCTTCAGGTCCTTCCACATCATTTCGATTGGATTAAGGTCAGGACCTTGACTTGGCCAATCCAAAACTTTACATTTATTCTTCTTTAACCCTTCATTGGTCAAATGACTTGTGTACTTGCTGTATGACCCACGTTCTCCTGAGATATAGCTCATGGACCTTTAGAATATTCTGGTATAATTCAAAATTCATTGTCACATCAATGATGGCAAGTGATCCTGGGTCAGATGCAGCAACACAGGCTCAAACCATGATACCACCACCACCACCGTGTTTATGCTGGAATGCAGTGTTCTCCTTTCTCCAAACATAACGCTTCTCATTTAAGCCAAAGAGCTCTATTGTGGAATCATCTGTCCACAAAACATTGTTCCAGTAGCCTTCTGGATTGTCCAGGTGATCTTTAACAAACTGCAGATGGGCAGCAATGTTTGTTTTTGGAGAGAAGCTGATTTCTGTTTGCAATCCTGCCATGCACACAGAATTGTTGTTAAGTGGACTCATTAACATTAGCTAATGCGAGAAAGGCCTTCAGTTGCTTAGCGGTTACCATGGGTTCCTTTGTGACCTTGTAAACTTTTAGACGCCTTGCTCTTGGCGTAATCTTTGTTGGTCGACCACTCTTGGGGAGGGTAATAATGGTCTGGAATTTCCTCCATTTGTATACAATCTGACTGTTGATTGGTGGAGTCCAAACTCTTTAGAGATGGATTTGTAACCTTTTCCAGCCTGATGAGCATCAACAACTCTTCTTCTGAGGTCCTCAGAAATCTCCTTTGTTCATGGCATGATAGACTTCCTCAAACGTGTTGTGAACAACAGACTGATAGATCCCTGTTCTTTTAAAAAGACAGGTTGTCCATGCACACCTGATTGTCATCCCATAAATTGGAAATACCTTACTCTAATTTCACTTTCAAAATATCTGCTAAGCCTAAAGGTTCACATACTTTTGCCACTCACAGATACGTGATATTTGATCATTTTCCTCAAAAAAAATATATTAAAAAATGAGCACGTCTATTTTTTTTGTCTCATGTGTGTGATTTGGTTCTCTTTATCTTCTTTTAGGACTTGTGTGAAAATCTGAGGTCGTTTTAGGCCAAATTTCAGCAGAAATATAGAAAATGCTGAAGGGTTCACAAACTTTCAAGAACCACTGTATGTCTTCTATCTGTATGTCGGACATTTCAACTAAACACATTTTGAAAAAAAAAAAAACACATGTTATCCATTCCTTACATTATAATACATATAATTTATAGTAGTCCATGGACTTAAACTCTTGCAGTGCTGGTGGTACTGGGAATTTCCTCTCCCGGACCCAGTGTTCTGCAATCCACACACATTGCCACTGGTGCAGCCCTGTAGCTTCTATGCCCGATACTGTACCGCACAGCACTGAGGGACTCAGCAGCCGGAAGCAATGTGGGGCTGTGGTGAAACATATAAATACGTTTTTCTTAATTAATTTTACATTTTAGTTATTTATACATGACGCCTAGCGCCGACACTGCCCATAATGGCACCACCCCAGAGGGCGTACCATTCTGAGACCATGCCCACCATCATGGCTATGTGGAACAGGGTCCCAGCCACAGTAAGAAAGTATTAGAAGCCAAGGAGCATGTAGGTTCCAGCTAGATCTGTGGATAAGAAGCCTCCACTCTCCTGAAACTAAGGGGTTATATTTACTGAAGTGCGGGTTTTAGATTCTAATTGTCTTCTAGAAGGTGCTAGATAAATAAGGAGAATGTGATTGGTCGCTATGGAAAACATCCCAACTTCTACAGACCCACACATTAGTAAATATACCCCTTAGCATTACCAAACATACTCCTAAGCATGATCACTTTTCTGGACAGTAAGACAATGGGATTAATGTATCAAGAAGTAAAAAATAGGATTTCAATTATCTACCGGTAAATCCTTTTCTCGTAGTCCATAAGGGATATTGGGGAGACTTAATACGATGGGGTATAGACGTGGTCCAAAGGATCCGGTGCACTTTATATTTCTTCACTAGGTGTGCTGGCTCCTCCCCTCTATGCCTCCTCCTACAGGCAGTTATAGGTAAAATAGTGCCTGAAGGAGAAAGGACATATACGAGAGAAGGAAACATGATAACAAAGAGTGGTAAGATTTATATACCAGCACACCACGACCATATAACAACCGGCAATGGCCGGCAACAACAACATCTGAACAGGTAACCACATAACGAGAACCTGCAGAAAAGTCAACACACTGAGGCAGGCGCCCAATATCCCTTACGGACTACGAGAAAAGGATTTACTGGTAGGTAATTCAAATCCTATTTTCTCTAGCATCCATAAGGGATATTGGGGAATCTAGTACGATGGGAACGTCGCAAAGCTTCCAGAATGGGCAGTAACGTGTGGAGACTACTTCAGCACCGCCTGCCCAAACTGGGTATCCTCTTTGGCCAGGGCATCAAACTTGTAGAACTTAACAAATGTTTTCTTCCCCGACCAGGTAGCGGCTCAGCACAGTTGCAAGGCTGAGACTACACTTAGGAACAGGTAAAGCTGCCGACACATGGGCCTGTTGGATAGTAAGCCTAATCCAACGAGCAATGGATTGCTTCGAAGCAGGACAACCCTTTTTCTGGGCATCATAGAGCACGAACAAAGAATCCATCTTTCTGATCCGAGCCGTTCGCTTGCTATAGATCTTCAAAGCTCGTCCATCATCTAACGCCTCCAGAGGAGGAGAAGAGTCAGAATTTGAAGGAACCACAATAGGTTGATTCGGTGAAACGCGGAGACAATCTTCGGCAGGAACTGCTGTCCTGTACAGAGCTCCACTCTGTCCTCGTAAAAGTCCAAGTAGGGACTCCTACACGATAAGGCCCCCAATTATGAGACATTTCGAGCAGAAGCCAGAGCCAATAACACCACAGTCTTCCACGTGAGGTACTTGTCTTCAACCATCATCAGAGGTTCAAACCAGGAGGACTGTAGAAATTCCAACACTAAATTCAAATCCCAGGGTGCCGTATGCGGCACAAAAGGAGGTTGGATGTGGAGTACCCCTTGCAAGAAGGTCTGAACTTCTGGCAACACTGCCAATTTCTTCTGGAAGAAAATGAAGAGATCCGAAGTCTGGACCTTAATGGAACCCAGGCATAAGCCCTTATCCACACCAGCCTGCAGGAAACGTAAGAAAAGTCCCAAGTGGAACTCTGCAGGTGGATATGTGTGTTTCTCGCACCAAGAGACATATCTCTTCCAGATATGATGATAATGTTTTGACGTCACAGGTTTCCTGGCCTGAACCATGGTAGCAATAACCTTTTTGGAAAGGCCCTAGGATGTTCTGCTCAACCTCCATGCCGTCAATTGAAGACGTCGTAAGTCCGGGTAGACGAACGGTCCCTGTTAAAGAAGATCTCTTCTTAGTGGGAGAAGCCAAGGGTCTTCGACGGACATGTCCAGAAGATTTGCGCACCACGCCCTCTGAGCCCAAACAGAAGTGCCTGGACTCTTTGATTCACGATTCGCTTAAGCACCCTTGGGAGCAACGGAATCGGGGGAACCAGATAGACCAGCCGGTAAGGCCAAGGTGACGTCAGTGCATCCACTGTCCTCGCCTGAGGGTTCCTTGTTCGTGAGCATTACCAGTGAAGCTTCTTGTTGAGTCGAAAAGGCATCATCTCTATTTGCGGGCAGCCCCACCGGTTGATGACCTGATGGAACACCTGCTGGTGAAGTCCTCACTCCCCCAGGTGATCGTGACTACTTAGGAAATCCGCTTCCCAGTTTACCACACCCGGAATGAAGATTGCCGACATTGCTCTTGCATTTCTATCTTCCCAGGGGAGTATTTTTGACACTTCTCGCATGCAGGCTCTGCTTTTTGTCCCTCCTTGCCGATTGATGTACGCCACGACCGTACTTAGATCGCGTGATCCATGAGCAGAGGAGAGGCCTTAAGCAGAGCTTTGTAGATCGACGGAAGTTCCAGAAAGTTGAGGCTTTTCATGGGCTGACCACCTGCCATGGAACTGCGCCCCTTGGGTGACAGCTCCCCATCCACTTAGACTAGCATCTGTCGTAAGGAGGGTCCAATCCTGGATCCCAAAACTCCGGCCCTCCAGTAGATTGGAGGACTGCAAGCCACCACAAGAGGGAAATCCTGGCCTGAGGTGACAGCCGAATCATCCGGTGCATCTGTAGATGTGATCCGGACCACTTGCTCAGGAGATCCAACTGAAATGTTCTGGCACGAAACCTCCCATATCGGATCGCCTCGTATGAGGCGACCAGCTTTCCCAACAATCTTATGCAAAGATGGATGAACAGTCGAGAAGATCGGAGCACCATGCGGACCATCTCCTGAAGTGGTCTCGCCTTGTCCCCTGGTACCTTCTAGGCCACAGTATCCAGCAACATCCCCAGGAACAGGAGCCTTTGAGTTGGCTCCAGGTGGGACTTCTGTAAGTTGAGGATCCACCCATGGTGTGACAGAAAGTGGATAGTGCGGTCGATATGGAGCAATAAAAGATCCCCATATCTTGCTTTTACCAGAAGATAGTCAAGGTAAGGGACAACATTGACCCCCTGGACCATTATCTCCGCCATCACCTTTATGATTAACCTCGGAGCTGTGGACAGGTCGAAGGGCAGGGCCTGGAACTGGTAGTGATCGTCCAGCAGGGCAAACCTCAGGTACGGTTGTGAGGTGGTCAAATCGGAATATGAAGGTAAGCATCCTTGATGTCCAAGGAGACCATCAATTCCTGTTCCTCCAGGCCCGCAATCACTGCTTGGATGGATTCCATTTTGAACTTGAAAACCTTCAGGTAAGGATTCAAGAACTTCAGATTCAAAATGGGCCTTACCTGTTTTGGTACCACAAACAGGTTGGAGTAATAACCCTTGCCTCGTTGTGGTATTGGTACTGGAACAATGACGTAGGACTGGACCAACTTTTGGATGGCCTGTTGCAACATAACCTGCATAGCCTTCAAAGCTGGTAAGCTCGATTTTAAAATAAGATTTTACTCACCGGTAAATCTATTTCTCGTAGTCCGTAGTGGATGCTGGGAACTCCGTAAGGACCATGGGGAAATAGCGGCTCTGCAGGAGACTGGGCACAAAAGTAAAGCTTTAGGACTAGCTGGTGTGCACTGGCTCCTCCCCCTATGACCCTCCTCCAAGCCTCAGTTAGGATACTGTGCCCGGACGAACGTACACAATAAGGAAGGATTTATGAATCCCGGGTAAGACTCATACCAGCCACACCAATCACACCGTACAACCTGTGATCTGAACCCAGTTAACAGCAGGATAACAGAGGAGCCTCTGGATAGATGGCTCACAACAACAATAACCCGATTTAGTTAGGCAATAACTATATACAAGTATTGCAGACAATCCGCACTTGGGATGGGCGCCCAGCATCCACTACGGACTACGAGAAATAGATTTACCGGTGAGTAAAATCTTATTTTCTCTGACGTCCTAGTGGATGCTGGGAACTCCGCAAGGACCATGGAGATTATACCAAAGCTCCCAAACGGGCGGGAGAGTGCGGATGACTCTGCAGCACCGAATGAGAGAACTCCAGGTCCTCCTCAGCCAGAGTATCAAATTTGTAGAATTTTGCAAACGTGTTTGCCCCTGACCAAGTAGCTGCTCTGCAAAGTTGTAAAGCCGAGACCCCTCGGGCAGCCGCCCAAGAGGAGCCCACCTTCCTTGTGGAATGGGCTTTTACAGATTTTGGCTGTGGCAGGCCTGCCACAGAATGTGCAAGCTGAATTATATTACAAATCCAATGAGCAATAGTCTGCTTAGACGCAGGAGCACCCAATTTGTTGGCTGCATACCGGATAAACAGCGAGTCAGATTTTCTGACTCCAGCCGTCCTGGAACATATATTTTCAGGGCCCTGACTATGTCCAACAACTTGGAGTCCTCCAAGTCACCAGTAGCCGCAGGTACCACAATAGGTTGGTTCAGATGAAACACTGAAACCACCTTAGGGAGAAAATGAGGACGAGTCCTCAATTCCACCCAGTCTGAATGGAAGATCAGATAAGGGCTGTTTCAGGATAAAGCCGCCAATTCTGACACGCGCCTGGCCGAAGCTAGGGCCAACAGCATGACCACTTTCCATGTGAGATATTTTAACTCCACAGATTCAAGTGGTTCAAACCATTGTGACTTTAGGAACCCCAAAACTACATTGAGATCCCAATGGTGCCACTGGAGGCACAAAAAAAGGAGGCTGTATATGCAGTACCTCTTTTACAAACGTCTGAACTTCAGGAACTGAAGCTAGTTCTTTCTGGAAGAAAATTGACAGGGCCGAAATTTTAACCTTAATGGAACCCAATTTTAGGCCCATAAACACTCCTGTTTGCAGGAAATGCAGGAATCGACCTAGTTGAAATTCCTCCATCGGGCCTTACTGGCCTCGTACCACGCGACATATTTTCGCCAAATGCGGTGATAATGTTTTGCGATTTCATCCTTCCTGGCTTTGATCAGGGTAGGGATGACTTCATCCGGAATGCCCTTTTCCTTCAGGATCCGGCGTTCAACCGCCCTGCCGTCAACGCAGCCGCGGTAAGTCTTGGAACAGACAGGGTCCTTGCTGGAGCAGGTCCCTTCTTAGAGGTAGAGGCCACCGGTCCTCCGTGAGCATCTCTTGAAGTTCCGGGTACCAAGTCCATCTTGGCCAATCCGGAGCCACGAGTATAGTTCTTACTCCCCTCCGTCTTATAATTCTCAGTACTTTTGGTAAGAGAGGAAGAGGAGGGAACACATACCCTGACTGGTACACCCACGGTGTTACCAGAGCGTCCACAGCTATTGCCTGAGGGTCCCTTGACCTGGCGCAATACCTGTCCAATTTATTTATTTATTTATTTTTTGTTTAGGCGGGACGCCATCATGTCCACCGTTGGTTTTTCCCAACGGTTTACAATCATGTGGAAGACTTCTGCTGAGGAAGTCTGTTTCCCAGTTGTTCACTCCCGGAATGAACACTGCTGACAATGTTATCACATGATTTTCCGCCCAGCGAAAAATCCTTGCAGCTTCTGCCATTGCCCTCCTGCTTCTTGTGCCGCCCTGTCTGTTTACGTGGGCGACTGCCGTAATGTTGTCCGACTGGATCAACACCGGCTGACCTTGAAGCAGAGGTCTTGCTAAGCTTAGAGCATTGTAAATGGCCCTTAGCTCCAGGATATTTATGTGAAGTGATGTCTCCAGGCTTGACCATAAGCCCTGGAAATTCCTTCCCTGTGTGACTGCTCCCCAGCCTCGCAGGCTGGCATCCGTGGTCACCAGGACCCAGTCCTGAATGCCGAATCTGCGGCCCTCTAGAAGATGAGCACTCTGCAATCACCACAGGAGAGACACCCTTGTCCTTGGTGACAGGGTTATCCGCTGATGCATCTGAAGATGCGACCCGGACCATTTGTCCAGCAGGTCCCACTGGAAAGTTCTTGCGTGGAATCTGCCGAATGGGATTGCTTCGTAGGAAGCCACCATTTTTCCCAGAACCCTTGTGCATTGATGCACTGAGACTTGGCTCGGTTTTAGGAGGTTCCTGACTAGCTCGGATAACTCCCTGGCTTTCTCCTCCGGGAGAAGCACCTTTTTCTGGGCTGTGTCCAGGATCATCCCTAGGAACAGAAGACGAGTCGTCGGAATCAGCTGCGATTTTGGAATATTGAGAATCCAATCGTGCTGCCGCAACACTACCTGATAGTGCTACACCAACCTCCAACTGTTCCCTGGATCTTACCCTTATCAGGAGATCGTCCAAGTAAGGGAAAACTAAAACTCCCTTCCTTCGAAGGAGTATCATCATTTTGGCCATTACCTTGGTAAAGACCCGGGGTGCCGTGGACCATCCAAACGGCAGTGTCTGAAACTGATAGTGACAGTTCTGTACCACAAACCTGAGGTACCCTTGGTGAGAAGGGTAAATTGGGACATGGAGGTAAGTAAGCATTCTTGATGTCCAGAGACATCATGTAGTCCCCTTCTTCCAGGTTCGCAATCACTGCTCTGAGTGACTCCATCTTGAATTTGAACCTCTGTATGTAAGTGTTCAAAGATTTTAGATTTAAAAATCGGTCTCACCGAGCCGTCCGGCTTCGGTACCACAACAGTGTGGAATAATACCCCGTTCCCTGTTGCAGGAGGGGTACCTTGATTATCACCTGCTGGGAATACAGCTTGTGAATGGCTTCCAAAACTGCCTCCCTGTCGGAGGGAGACGTCGGTAAAGCCGACTTTAGGAAACGGCGAGGGGGAGACGTCTCGAATTCCAATTTGTACCCCTGAGATGCCACCTGAAGGATCCAGGGTTCTACTTGCGAGTGAGCCCACTGCGTGCTGAAATTCTTGAGACGGGCCCCCACCATGCCTGAGTCCACTTGTAAAGCCCCAGCGTCATGCTGAGGGCTTGGCAGAGGCGGGAGAGGCTTCTGTTCCTGGGAACTGGCTGATTTCTGCAGCCCTTTTTCCTCTCTCTCTGTCACGGGGCAGAAATGAGGAACCTTTTGCCCGCTTGCCCTTATGGGAACGAAAGGACTGCGCCTGATAATACGGCGTCTTCTTACGTTGAGAGGCGACCTGGGGTAAAAATGTGGATTTCCCAGCTGTTGCCGTGGCCACCAGGTCTGAAAGACTGACCCCAAATAACTCCTCCCCTTTATAAGGCAATATTTCCATATGCCGTTTGGAATCCGCATCACCTGACCACTGTCGTGTCCATAACCCTCTTCTGGCAGAAATGGATAGCGCACTTACTCTTGATGCCAGTCGGCAAATATCCCGCTGTGCATCACGCCTATATAGAAATGCATTTTTTAAATGCTCTATAGGCAATAATATACTGTCCCTATCTAGGGTATCAATAATTTTCAGTCAGGGAATCCGACCACGCCAACCCAGCACTGCACATCCAGGCTGAGGCGATTGCTGGTCGCAGTATAACACCAGTATGTGTGTAAATACATTTTAGGATACCCTCCTGCTTTCTATCAGCAGGATCCTTAAGGGCGGCCATCTCAGGAGAGGGTAGAGCCCTTGTTTTTACAAGCGTGTGAGCGCTTTATCCACCCTAGGGGGTGTTTCCCAACGCACCCTAACCTCTGGTGGGAAAGGATATAATGCCAATAACTTTTTAGAAATTATCAGTTTTTATCGGGGGAAACCCAGGCTTCATCACACACCTCATTTAATTTCTCAGATTCAGGAAAACTACAGGTAGTTTTTCCTCACTGAACATAATACCCCTTTTTGGTGGTACTCGTATTATCAGAAATGTGTAAAACATTTTTCATTGCCTCAATCATGTAACGTGTGGCCCTACTGGAAGTCACATTTGTCTCTTCACCGTCGACAGTGGAGTCAGTATCCGTGTCGGCGTCTGTATCTGCCATCTGAGGTAACGGGCGCTTTAGAGCCCCTGACGGCCTATGAGACGTCTGGACAGGCACAAGCTGAGTAGCCGGCTGTCTCATGTCAACCACTGTCTTTTATACAGAGCTGACACTGTCACGTAATTCCTTCCAACAGTTTATCCACTCAGGTGTCGACCCCCCAGGGGGTGACAGCACTATTACAGGCAATTTGCTCCGCCTCCACATCATTTTCCTCCTCATACATGTCGACACAAACGTACCGACACACAGCACACACACAGGGAATGCTCTGATAGAGGACAGGACCCCACTAGCCCTTTGGGGAGACAGAGGGAGAGTTTGCCAGCACACACCAGAGCGCTATATATATACAGGGATAACCTTATATAAAAGTGTTTTTCCCCTTATAGCTGCTGTATTGTTAATATTGCGCCTAATTAGTGCCCCCCTCTCTTTTTTAACCCTTTCTGTAGTGTAGTGACTGCAGGGGAGAGCCAGGGAGCATCCCTCCAACGGAGCTGTGAGGGAAAATGGCGCCAGTGTGCTGAGGAGATAGGCTCCGCCCCTTTTTCGCTGACTTTTCTCCTGCTTTTTTATGGATTCTGGCAGGGGTTAAAATTCATCCATATAGCCCTGGGGGCTATATGTGATGTATTTTCGCCAGCCAAGGTGTTTTTATTGCTGCTCAGGGCGCCCCCCCCTAGCGCCCTGCACCCTCGGTGACCGAAGTGTGAAGTGTGCTGAGGAGCAATGGCGCACAGCTGCAGTGCTGTGCGCTACCTTGGTGAAGACAGGATGTCTTCTGCCGCCGATTTTCCGGACCTCTTCTTGCTTCTGTAAGGGGGCCGGCGGCGCGGCTCCGGGATCGGACTCCATGGCTGGGCCTGTGTTCGATCCCTCTGGAGCTAATGGTGTCCAGTAGCCTAAGAAGCCCAATCCACTCTGCAAGCAGGTGAGTTCGCTTCTTCTCCCCTTAGTCCCTCGATGCAGTGAGCCTGTTGCCAGCAGGTCTCACTGAAAATAAAAAACCTAAAACTATACTTTTCACTAAGCAGCTCAGGAGAGCCACCTAGTGTGCACCCTTCTCGTTCGGGCACAAAAATCTAACTGAGGCTTGGAGGAGGGTCATAGGGGGAGGAGCCAGTGCACACCAGCTAGTCCTAAAGCTTTACTTTTGTGCCCAGTCTCCTGCGGAGCCGCTATTTCCCCATGGTCCTTACGGAGTTCCCAGCATCCACTAGGACGTCAGAGAAATATCGTTGGGGAGGAGCACTGTCGAACTCCAGCTTGTAGCCCTGAGAAATGAGATCCCTGACCCAGGTATACTAGCAGGAAGCCTACCAGACGCGGCTGAAGGGACGCAGTCAAGCTCCCACCTCGAGATCCACTCGGGGTGGGTGGGCACCGTCATGCTGAGGTCTTAGTGGAAGCAGAACTGGTGGTCTGTTCCTGAGAGCTGGTGCTTGCAGGTTTTCTTGACTTACCTCTGGTGCCTCTATTCGTATTTGAGGCACCTCTGGCTTAGAACGAAGTCTGTAAGACCAAAAGGACTGCATAGACAGCCCCGTGCAGGAGCGTCTCGCCGACGGGGCCACAGAGGGGAGAAACGTGGATTTCCCAGCCGTATCTTTGGAAATCCACGTATCCAACTCAACCCGAAAGAGCCATTCCCACCAAAAAGAGGAGGGAATTCACACTGCGTTTTGATTCTGCGTCTGCAATCCAATGACGCAACCACAAAGCCCTGCGCCATGGCAGAAGTACTAGCATTAATATTTGCCATCTCCTTGAGCGAGTTACACAGGACGCGTGTAGTGTCCTGAATGTGTTTGAGGAGAGTCACCATAGTGACCGGCACATAGCTCTGGAGAGGCCCTCCTGAATCTGAGTAACCCACATAGGAATGACATGGGTCATCCAGCTATGACCGGCCTCTGTGATACACCTGCTGCCACGTAAATAGATTTTAGCGTAGTCTGTATTTTCCGGTTCCCAGGATCCTTCATGGTAAAGGAGCCCGGGGCAGGCAGCACCGCCTTTTTAGACAGTCGAGAGACTGATACCTCAACCCCTGGGGCTTCCACCCAAAACTTCCTGCCTTCAGGAGGAAATGGGAAAGTGCGCATCGTCCTCTAGAGGGAGCCTATAACACGTCCCGTATAGCCAAAATTAGGGGTTCAATACCCTGAGCAGAATTGGAATCCCCACTAATGGGATCCAAGTCTTCCAATCTTCTTGTATATCCTCATCTGTATCAGAGAGTAGAGCAGGTAAACCACGCTTTGTGGACCTGCATGAGAGAGAGCGGGGCTGTGTAACATCTGCCCTAGCAGCTAAGTCTGCAACAGCTTGTTGTAGTAGCTGAGTTTTATGTACATTAGCAGTGAGCTGGGATGACATATCAGACATCATAGTTTGAAGAGACTCTAGCCAGTGGGGCACTGGATCCTCTCCCACAGCCCCTTCACTGATTTGTGAAGATTGGCTGCATTGTTCACAAGAAACAGAATCAGATGACAATAGAGAGAATCTGGTGTGGCATACACGGCATAGTTTGTGTTTACCCAAGATTCACAGTAAGCACAGTAGAGAGGAGGAGCCAGCACACCCAGTGAAGAAATTTAAAGTGCACCGGCACTTTTGGACCCCGTCTATACCCCATCGTACTAGATTCCCCAATATCCCTTATGGAAGCTAGAGAAAGAGTGGAGATGTGGACCACGAGAAAAGTTGCCCCTAGCAACCAATCAGCTTTGAGGTAGCATTTATATAGCATCACATATATATGTATAACATACATTAGTGCTGGTATACGACTTGTCTCAGACGCAAATCAGAAAAGTATTTCATATACAGATATTATTACTCTTATTGCAAAGGGAGGACAATATGTAATGTCAGGAGGATCTTGGGATATGTGACACCACCTCTTTCCACTATTCAGAGAATGAATGGCTACAATGTTTCAAAGGTCAGAAAGATGTTACACCTAGTGTTGTATACCAAACACCAGAGAGTGTGGGGAGGAGACTGGTCAGATCTCTGGGCTGGTAACACATAGTGACATGATGTGAGGAGGAGTATAATAGGTTCTGATGGCTCCTGATGTATGGGTTACACCAGAGAGTGTGGGGAGGAGACTGGTCAGATCTCTGGGCTGGTAACACATAGTGACATGATGTGAGGAGGAGTACAATAGGTTCTGATGGCTCCTGATGTATGAGATACACCAGAGAGTGTGGGGAGGAGACTGGTCAGATCTCTGGGCTGGTAACACACAGTGACATGATGTGAGGGGGAGAGCAAGAGTATAATAGGGGCTGATGGCTCCTGATGTATGAGATACACCAGAGAGTGTGGGGAGGAGACTGGTCAGATCTCTGGGCTGGTAACACACAGTGACATGATGTAAGGGGGAGAGCAGGAGTATAATAGGGGCTGATGGCTCCTGATGTATGAGATACACCAGAGAGTATGGGGAGGAGACTGGTCAGATCTCTGGGCTTGTAACACACAGTAACATGATGTAAGGGGGAGAGCAGGAGTATAATAGGGGCTGATGGCTCCTGATGTATGAGATACACCAGAGAGTGTGGGGAGGAGACTGGTCAGATCTCTGGGCTGGTAACACACTGTGACATGATGTGAGGGGGAGAGCAGGAGTATAATAGGGGCTGATGGCTCCTGACTCCTCCAATGGGCAGATACTTTGCCCTTATTAGTCTGTACTAACAGTAGATGGTGGAGAATAACAGATTGCTGTAGTGACTGAACAAGGAGAATATGTGATTACTACTCACCTGTGCTGATATCTGTAGGGATTTCCTCCTCCTTACACTGCAGACCACCCACCACATGCGTCTGCTCTTCTACTTTTATGTCTTCTACTTTAACATCAATAAGATCTTCACCCTAAATAACATAAAAATATCAGTGTTCAATATTCAAACACCTTCAGTACAGACCCTTAAGTGTATATTCATCTGTATTTCAGTATTGTGTGAGACCCTACCTGATCCTCCTGTAGGACACTGTGACTCGCCTCTGTATGATCCTGGGAATAAAGAGGACGGGGACATCTCTCTGGGGTATTCCTGTTACTGGCCCCATCTGTAGGAGACACACAGTGACTGAGTACATTGTATATATGTGATTATCAGGTGATGTGTATCTAGGTGGCTCCATAGCTGCTCTCTCCATTACACTATATGACAGTCTCCTCTTACCCAGTGATGTGAGGGGCCGGTGATTCTCCATCATCATGTCCTTGTACAGACCCCTGTGTTCCTCTATATACTCCCACTCCTCCATGGAGAAATAGACAGTGACATCCTCACACCTTATAGGAACCTGACAGACACAATGACACAGTCATCACCCAGACACATCCCCTGGTGTTACTGTATAATCTCCCATTCCCAGCAGCCACCTCTCCAGTCATCACCCAGATACATCCCCTGGTGTTACTGTATAATGTCCCATTCCCAGCAGTCACCTCTCCAGACACATCCCCTGGTGTTACTGGATAATGTCCCATTCCCAGCAGTCACCTCTCCAGTCATCACCCAGACACATCCCCTGGTGTTACTGTATAATGTCCCATTCCCAGCAGTCACCTCTCCAGTCATCACCCAGACACATCCCCTGGTGTTACTGTATAATGTCCCATTCCCAGCAGTCACCTCTCCAGTCATCACCCAGACACATCCCCCTGTGTTACTGTATAATGTCCCATTCCCAGCAGTCACCTCTCCAGTCACAACCCCTGGTGTTACTGTATAATGTCCCATTCCCAGCAGTCACCTCTCCAGTCATCACCCAGACACATCCCCCGGTGTTACTGTATAATGTCCCATTCCCAGCAGTCACCCAGACACATCCCAAGGTGTTACTGTATAATGTCCCATTCCCAGCAGTCACCTCTCCAGTCATCACCCAGACACATCCCCTGGTGTTACTGTATAATGCCCCATTCCCAGCAGTCACCTCTCCAGTCATCACCCAGACACATCCCCTGGTGTTACTGTATAATGTCCCATTCCCAGAAGTTACCTCTCCAGTCAGCAGCTGAATGATCTTGTTGGTGAGATCCAGGATCTTCTGGTCATTGTGCCTCTCATGTATCAGTGAGTGAGGTGGAGGCACCGTGATGGGGCTCTGGGTCCTCCCCAGTCCTGACACACGGTGATGGCTGCTGGGTGGCTCACGCTCTCCAGATGTTCCCTTCACTACTGTGTGATCCTGTGTACAACATTCATTAAATTCTACCATGTGAACAGTAGATGCTTACATACCTGTACCGTGTCATTAATACTAATAAAACCTGCTGCATTAGAAGAAAGCAAAATCTGCATATTGGGCCGATATATCAGATAGTAAGGAGAAAATTGATTTTGCACATTCTGGTCAGTTCAGGGTCATCAACAAAACTTAAAAGATTAAAAAAATATTCATATAAAGTTTGGAGAAATAAATAATGAAAACATCACATATAAAAATAATCTATAATCGCCTCCTTCACTATTTTATCACCAATGTCCTATCTGCCTATAATCTGCAGGACTCTGCTGTCATGTATGAGACAAGAGGACATGACATTCCCAGAATCCCTCACCTCTCCAGTCAGCAGACAGATGATGTCCAGGAAGAGATTTATTATCCTCTCAGTCATATCCATCTTCAATGCCTGGTGATTCTCCATCATCACGTCCTTGTACAGACCCCTGTGTTCCTCTATATACTCCCACTCCTCCATAGAGAGATAGACAGTGACGTCCTCACACCTTATAGGAACCTGACACACACAATGATACAGTCATCACCCAGACAAATCCCCTGGTGTTACTGTATAATGTCCCATTCCCAGCAGTCACCTCTCCAGTCACATCCCCCAGTGTTACTGTATAATGCCCCATTCCCAGCAGTCACCTCTCCAGTCATCACCCAGACACATCCCCTGGTGTTACTGTATAATGTCCCATTCCCAGCAGTCACCTCTCCAGTCATCACCCAGACACATCCCCCTGTGTTACTGTATAATGTCCCATTCCCAGCAGTCACCTCTCCAGTCACATCCCCTGGTGTTACTGTATAATGTCCCATTCCCAGCAGTCACCTCTCCAGTCATCACCCAGACACATCCCCTGGTGTTACTGTATAATGTCCCATTCCCAGCAGTCACCTCTCCAGTCACATCCCCCAGTGTTACTGTATAATGCCCCATTCCCAGCAGTCACCTCTCCAGTCATCACCCAGACACATCCCCTGGTGTTACTGTATAATGTCCCATACCCAGCAGTCACCTCTCCAGTCATCACCCAGACACATCCCCTGGTGTTACTGTATAATGCCCCATTCCCAGCAGTCACCTCTCCGGTCAGCAGATGAATGATCTTGTTGGTGAGCTCCAGGATCTTCTGGTCACTGTGCCTCTCATGTGTCAGCGATCGAGGTGGAGGCACATTGATGGGGCTCTGGGTCCTGCTCAGTCCTCCTGACACACAAGGATGGCTACTGGGTGTCTCACACTTCCCAGATGTCTTCCTCACTACTGTGTGATCCTATGTATTGAGAGAGCCATCAATAAAACTGAATGGAAAACGACTTCTACATCTCATGCCTAAAGCTGGCGTCAATATAACCAACATTATGTTAAAAGTAAAACCTGGTAAAAGAATGCAAAAGGACCAGGTCACCGCTCTCCACAACTGCTCCAGTGGGGTACTATGGCAAACCAGCCAAGAGGCCACGACCATACAAGTCGAATGAGCCCAGAGGGACGTCGGACAGGCGCATCGAGAGATAGATATGCCTGACGAATAGTGGCAGTAATCCACTGAGCAATAGATCCTTTGGAGGCTAGTCAGCCACAATTGGGAGCTACCACAAGGATCAAAAGTAAAAATTGAAAGCAAGATCTGTTGGTTCAAATGGAAAGCACCTTAAGTAAAAAGAGGTCTTCGTCCGTAACACCACCCTATCAGAATTAAGGATAAGTAAGGGAGGCTTAGAAGACAGGGCCACCAATTCCAATATCCTCACAGAAAAGGCAATACCTAGGAGGAAAACCACCTTCAAGGTAAAGTAGCAGAATTTCACCATCTCAAGAGGCTCAAAAAGGAGGTGAAGAGTCTCCATAACTAAAATTTAAATTCCATGAAGGGATAGGAAGAATGTATGACGGGAGTATATGAAGGACCTCTTAAAGGAAAGCTTGCACAGCCGGAATGAAAGTCATCTTTGGAAAAGGACTGAAAGTGCAGACACTTGTCACTGTCACTCTCTCTCACCTCCCCAGTTATGTCCCTGTGTTAGACACTCCCAGATCTCACCTCCCCAGTCAGGTCCCTGTGTTAGTAATACGAATATGAGTGATGTCACTGTGACACTCCCGGGATGAGCATTTGTATTCACACTGAAAGTATGACGCTTATCCCGGACAATGCGGCAATAATTCAGTGAGACGCTCTGTCATGGAGCGCTATTCACAGCTTGTCCACACTGAAATAATCAGTAACAAATAAAGTGGGCACAATTCTACTGTGACAAAATACAACATGGATACATTTGTATATAAATTGGCTTGTGTGGGCAACATAGTGTAGAGTTCAGAGAACAGAGGATTGTTGAACCATATCTGCACAGCTAACTCTAATCAATTGATATCTTCATAAGTTTATGAGCAGTTGTACCCACACTGACAGCACGAGATTGATACTAAGAATCTGCCTTCTTGGGACAGTCATTATTAAAAATTAAGACTGCAAGAGAACTGATTTACCGTATTTGCCGGCGTATAAGACGACCCCCAACATTTCCACTCAAAATATAGATTTTGTTATATACTCGCCGTATAAGACTACCCCCTTCCACACACCAAATAAAACGTAAAAGAACATCAGATTTGTGACATACTGTATATTATGACCTGATAAGAGATTTGGATAGGGAGTATTTATCAAGGTATGCATAAGAAGGGGGGAGGGGGCGAGGAGAAAGTTGTAAAATGTCTAAAAGTATACCCCTGTGTGCATTTATTGTTACCGGTTTCACATGAGTGCCATTAGTATTAGTGCCATTACAGTATCTGTCATTGTCACCATTGTACGGCCACAACGCGACTGCAGCGCCTCCGGCCAGTCCCTGCATCTCCCTGTAATTGGCACTAGTGACCCGCCGCGGCCGCACTGGATACCGCGCGATACTGGATGGTATGTAGAATGAGGTGGGCGGGCGTCGGGTGGCCACTATGGGCACCGGGCGAGTATCGGAAGGCCACTATGGCAGCTATGTCTATCCCAACTGAAGTGCACCCGGCGTATAAGACGACCCCCCCACTTGGAGGCATGTTTTTCAGGGCAAAAAAGTCGTCTTATACGCCAGCAAATACTGTATATACATCCTAATTAACTTTGTATGTGAACACAAAGGCTGATATTACAGCGAATAATAGAGTTTAAATATATTAATTTTGTGACTGACAGTATAGTTATCGACATTTTGAATCACAAATTAAGTAAATATCAGGAGTGTTCATTGACATCCCGGTACTATACATTTTAATTATTTTTTCTTTACTTTATATCTATCTTTTAATATTTCACCTTTTTAGCTTCAATAGATGGGGATTTATTAATTGCATATATCTAATAAAAGTTATGTTTTATAATTGACCATTAAATTAGAGTGTTGTTGTAGGTGGGGAATAATGAATCAATTCATAATCTAACTATATATATTTATTAAAGATATATTTGATATTGATTGTGAAACTCTAATCGCCGTTGAGCACAATAATGCTACCACCTTTCCTCTGGTAGCACGCCCCCATACATGGCTACAATTTATTTTGGGTTGACATTGTGAATGGGATGTAACCGTCGAATTGAACTTGTGCGGGAACGTTTGTCTGTCTGTCCCTCACCTTTCCTGTCAGCAGCTGGATGACCTCCACAGTGAGGTTTAATATCCTTTCAGTCACATGACTCCTGTCCTTGTCCATCCTCCGTGACTTCTAGTAAAAGGTCTCCGGTTCCTCACAGCTAAATGGTCTAAGAAAAAATGTAATAATTAAAATAAATATCAGAGAGAGTTTACAAGTACCATAGTCATACAGCAACTCTGTATTACTGTCTGCATAATTTATTCTTCTAGTCTCACACATTAAGATTCCTTATAGAGCTCTGGGGAAGAATCATTCAGGCTTAAGGTCTGAATACGCACACAGACCAGTCTGATACTTAATCCCAAATTGGAACTTTAAAAAAAATAAATCCCATCTCTTTGACCGACTCGCAGTCATCCGCATTGTCAGATCTGGAGCTGCGACTCCCTCCCGTAATAGCTGCCTGAGATGAGACTGGAGTGCGGCCGGAGGTGTTACTTCCCTGACAGTGCAGAAAACACTAATGATCGCAGCACAATGGAAATGTATTGAAGTTAATGGGTGGACTGTGCAGCTAATGAGGCCCCAGGTGGCTTCCGGCATCTGACCTGCTCCATAAAACAGACGCAAACATGGAAATAAAATCTTATCTCCAAACATATAGATAAAAGTGCCCATCCCCAATTGTTCATCCCAGAGACAATGTGGTGTGTAAAGTGTGCTGATAAGCACTGCTCCTGCTGTGTTCATATATACGGATAAATGGGGGCGATATTCCCATTTGCCACCAATTGGGCGCCATCATTATCAGCTTCACATGACCCGGTTCTCATCACTCTGGGGGCGTGTCCAGCGTTCCCCCAGCTGCTGAGCTGCCACCGGACCCTTCCAGCACTGTTTAGGTGACGTGCACATTTCCTCCCCCAACCTTCCCTCTCCGCAGGACGCTGGCGTTAGTAGGTTGGATGGTGGAGTAGTGCCCGAGAAGAGGGAAGAGGAGAGGGGGGAGGGGGGGGGGGGGGATTGGCTGGGAAGTGTCGACCTTTTGGCTGTTGACCCTTTGACCCGAATGGCCTTTTGACCTAAGTACACCAGAGGGAGTACATTGCATCCGAGAAGTATTCAAAGCGCTTCACTTTTTCTACCTTTTGTTATGTAACAGCCTTATTCCAAAATTGAACAAATTCTTTTCTCTCGAAATTCTACACAATACCCCATAATGACAACATGAAAAAAGTTTTTTAGATTTTTGCAAATTTATTACAAATAAAAAACTAAGAAATCACATGTACATAAGTATTCACAGCCTTTGCCATGAAGCTCAAAAAGGAGATTTATGGTAGACTTAACATTGTTAAATCTCCCTCTGCGAGGTACACTGGATTCCACAGGGAAAACATCGGGTGTAGAGTGGATCCAGAGAAGCACCAACAAGCTAAAGCTTTAGGCTGTCCCAGGAAGTATTGGGGGGGGCTCCTCTATAACCCCGCCTCCAGGCACTGTGAGCTCAGTTTTGTTAACCAGTCCAATGCAGGAGAAGGTAAAAGAAAAGGCAGATGTTAGTCACATAGAACCACATTCTCACGACAGGAGAAGGTACCAGTGGCTAATGCCATACAAACCCATAGAAGCTAGGTGCGTCAGGATGGTCGCCCAGTGGAACCCAGTGTACCTCACAGAAAGATTTAACAATGGTTAGTCTACCACAAATCCCCTGTTCTGCAGCAGGGAACACTGTGTTCCACAGGGAAAATGTCGGGTGATATCCTAAAGCAGTTCCTCAAGGGAGGGGACCCGCCTTAGCGGGTATGAGAACCCGGCGTCCAAAGGAAGCATGCTCTGAGGCGGAAATATCAAAGGCATAGAACCTTATGAACGTGTTCACTGAGGACCACGTAGCCACCTTGCACAATAGTTCCGTGGATGTGCCACGGTGTTCCGCCTACGAAGGTCCACCAGACCGAGTAGAATGGGCTTTAATGTCAACAGGAGCTGGGAGTCCAGCATGCACATAGGCTTGTGCAATCACCATTCTAATCCATCTGGCCAAGGTTTGCTTATTCGCAGGCCAGCCACGTTTGTGGGAACCATAGAGTACGAAAAGGTTATCCGACCTCCTAATAGAGGCAGTCCTTTCCACATAAACACGGAGAGCCCTTACCACATCCGTAGACCGCTCTTTGGGAGATAAGTCAGAAGAGATAAAGGCCGGAACAACAAGCTCTTGGTTAAGGTGATATGATGGCACCACCTTAGGTAAATAACCAGGGAGAGTTCTAAGAACTACCTGGTTATGATGAAATATCAGACAGGCGATTTGTCCTGTCGTCCACCCTAAGTCCAACACCCTTCTAGCAGAGCCAAAAGCCAGTAGAAACAGGACCTTGGTCGTGAGCCATTTTAGGTCCACCATCTCAAGAGGTTCAAATGGAGACTCTTGCAGGGCTTTCAGAACAATAGACAGATCCCATGGAGCCACAGAAGGGACAATGGGAGGCTGAATTCTTAAACACACCCTGAGTGAATGTATGAACTTCAGGAATAGATGCAATCTTTTTCTGAAACCAAACAGACAACAAGGTAGATAAATGAACCTTGAGGGAGGCCAGATGAAGGCCTAAACCCAGGTCTTGTTGTAGAAAAGCCAAGATTCTAAAAGTTTTGAATCTGTAGGCATCAAAATTCTTATCAGCACACCAGGTGAAGTAAGAATTCCAGAATATAAAAAGTACTAAATTGCGCTATGAACGGGATTTTTTTAGCAGCTCAGTTCAAGATTTTCATATAGTGTAAAAGTAAAAAAGCGCTTGATATGTGTAAATATGTGTATGCTCAAAACCTGTGAAAAAAGAAAGATTAGTAAAAAATGTTTACAGCCCTTTTTGGACTATTTGGGACTGGATTGCAGTTCAGCCAAAAAGAAGATCAGGATAACTATCTACCCCTATCTAAATAATTAGTCCGTAAGTTGTAAATCACTGATATTTATATTAGGAGTATCTTACCCCTGTTCGTTCTTGCTTCTTAGCAGTGGTCCCGGCACCCGTGGTACAAGGTGTTGTTGTTAGGTAGGCGGCTGATGTCTAGCCGCTCTTTGATCAGCGGCTGGTGGCTTTGATTGGCGGCTAGCTGGCTGCTAGTTCCCCGTCCAAGCGGCTGGCGGCATTAATTAGCGGCTGGCTGGCTGCTGGTTCCCCGTCCGTTTTCCACAGTCTGATTTTGCAAATTTGGTGCACAGTAGGGGTTCCTTAGTGTATAAACCAACGCCTTTCAGGCATAAGCCCTTCATCTAGGATTACTGATGGACTTCCTCAATCCCTTTTTATAGGATAAAAAAAACCTTTATTCAAAAACGGAAATTCAGTTAAAACAGGCGGTTACCATGTGTCCTGATTTTTTGTTAGGAGTGAAAAAGCGGAAAGCTGTCCATAAAATTACTTTTTTCTTTCGATGTTTATATGGTTTTGCGCAATTCTAATAAGGTGATATGTATATAATATATTTATACTAATTTATAAAAAGGCATTAAGTTCTATGTCAATGTTTAAACCCTTGGGAGTTAACGTATCCATGAAATAAATCCATTTGGTTTCTTTTTGTCTCAAAATTTGTGAAATGTCGCCTCCTCTCCAATTATTTTCCACCCTTTGTATGCCCATAAATTTTAACTTTGAAGCATCTTTAGTATGACAGTCTAAAAAATGTTTGGACACACTGTGGGTCTCCAAGCCTTTTTTAGTATTTAGTATGTGCTCAGATATGCGTATCTTCAATTTTCTTTTAGTCTGTCCTATGTATCGGTGTCCACAAGGGCACTCTAACATGTAGATTACCTTTTCGGTGTCACAAGTAATTCTACCTTTTACATCAAATTATTTTTTTGTGACATTGGATTTGAATTTCTTTATGGGCTGTACTGATGTTTGCTTGGTTGTCTTACATACTACACATTTTAAGCAAAAGAAACTTCCCTGATTTTCCTTTAATTTGGTATCTTCAGATGTTAAATAACTTCTAACCAGACTCTGTTTTAGATTCTGTGCCTTTTTATATATGATCTGTGGTTTATCTTTGATCAGTGGTTTTAACTTGGTATCCAGTTGTAAAATATCTCCACGTTCCTGCATCCGGAGATCCACCTTGACGCAGAGAGAGGTCAGTTCGTCCAACGAATCCGGGAGTTCCCTAGTGACCAGCTCATCCTTCATGCGATCAGAGAGACCGTTCCAGAAAGCAGCTCTCAGGGAGTCATTATTCCAGCGAAGTTCAGAAGCAATGGTCTGAAAATAAACCACGTACTGGCCCACGGATCGGGAGCCCTGACGGATGCGTAGCAAGTCAGAAGAGGCCGTGGTCATCCTGCCGGGCTCGTCGAAAATTCTTCGGAAGGACGTGATGAACTCAGTGTAATTGGAAACCAATGAATCAGATCGTTCCCATAGTGGAGACACCCAATCCAATGCAGAACCTTCAAGCAAAGAAATAATATATGCCACCTTGGACCTGTCTGTGGGAAAATTATGTGCGAGTAGCTCGAAATGAACTTCGCATTGGTTTAAGAAACCGACAATTTTTGGGATTCCCATTATAATGGGAAGGGGTAGAGAGTTGAAGGCGCGGACTGATACCAGCTGATGATTGAACATTGCTGGGGGCGGCAACTGGTGCGGCTACAGGAATCGGGGCCGGAATTACAGAAGCTAAGAATGCTTGAATCTAATCCAGCCCTGTGCTGCTTCCTGACTTTGCACGCGGGAAGCCAAGTTCTGGATGGCACTTCAGTCTGTGTTCCAATCCCCCGAGTCCATGAGGCCTGAGTATACTATCACTGTCCTGGTTTGGCGGTGTTGTGGACTCGGGGTTTCTTCCGGTGACCGGGAAGAGGAACCGCAACTGGGAAGCAGCAGAGACGGACGAATATAGGTTTTCCTCATGCAGGATTTGGTCGGCAGACAGGAGGCACGTGTGGACGCTGGAGGTCTCCTGAAAGACAGAACTTGAAAAGGCGTTGATGAATCGGTGAAGAGTATCAGATGCTGGAGACACCAACCGCGCTTGAGAGCACTGGGTGCTTGGAGGCACCGAGGTGCTTGTAGGCGCTGAAGTGCTTGGAGGCACGGAGGTCACAGCTTCTGTAGCAGAATAGATGATACTCAGACGCTGGAGCTCTGCCCGGCGTCTGAATTTGAACTTCCCGCCAGCGTCTGATTGGAGAAGCGCTTGATGACGTCACCCGCACCTTCAGTGAACGTCGGGCGTACCAGTGACGTTCACACTATGAGCGCTGGACGGAGCGCTGCGAGCCGGGGACTGCCAGCGAGGACGCCGCCCGGAGATCCAGCGCCCCCGGAGAGGCAATTACGGCGGCGGCATAAACAGTCTGGGCGTTGAGGAAGTAGAAGAGGACGCTCTGTCGACAGACCCTGCAGGTTTTAGAACCAATGCCGTCTAGGCCACGCTGGGGCGACTAGAATTAGTATTCCTCCTTCTTGCTTGGACTTCCGCAGGACCCTGGACAGGAGTGACACTGGAGGGAACACGTATGGCAGCCGAAAGTTCCATGGAATGGCTAGTGCGTCCACTAACGCTGCTTGAGGATCCCTGTTCCTTGATCCCAAGACCGGAACTTTGTGATTGTGTCGAGACACCATCAGGTCTATGTCTGGTAGGCCCCACCTGTCCACTAGGAGTTGAAAGACTTCCGAATGAAGACTCCACTCTCCAGCATGTACGTTCTGGCGACTGAGGAAGTCCACTTCCCAGTTTAGGACGATCGGTATGAAAACTGACGATATTGCTGGCAGATGGCGTTCCACCCAACAAAGGATCTTTGACACTACCAACATTGCCATGCGGCTTCAAATGCCGCCTTGATGGTTTTTGTATGCCACCGTGGTGGCGTTGTCTGACTGTACTTGAACAGGTTGTTCTGTAGTAGAGGTGGGGCGAGGGTTAACGCATTGAACACCGCCAGCAACTCCAGAATGTTTATCGAAAGTAGTGATTCTTCTCTGGTCCAGCGACCCTGGAAATAGTGTTGCTCCAACACCGCACCCCATCCCCGCAGGCTGGTATCTGTTGTCAACAGGACCCAGTTGGGGATCCAGAAGGGATGACCCCTGGTCAGTTGCTAAGCTAAAATACACTCCCCAGTGGGGGGCGGCATTGCGTTTGCACGGCTGCTAAAACTAGCGATCAACTCGGAATGACCCCCAATATATCCTATATTTGGTACACTTTTTCTTAACGAACGCTGTCTGTACATGTAGAATACTCAATTGTTTGTATAACCACAGCGCTGTATACAGGCGGCTTTACAAGGGAGACCTTTCCCTGCAGTCCCGGAGAGCAGCCGCAGCTATTCCTAAGATGACGCCCAGCGTCTCAGTCAGTGAGTGAGGGAGAGTGTGAGGAAGCTCCAGGGCGGGAAAATCTGCAGTAGATGGTGCCCTGGGCTGGGGAGGGGCTACAGGTCAAGTGCCGGCTCCCCTATGCTGGGCCTCACTGCCTGGTACTACGCAGCCTTACTAACAGGGGCGTTAGTACACCCGACCTGTACTCCTATGTCCTGGTGGATATAGTGGGGTCCCTGTGCGTAACAGCTGCGAAGATGGCGTTGCAGTCCATCTCCCTAGACTGCGATCATAGCACGATTTAGTGGAGGGTCCCATCTGGGGGACCCTCTTATCTCCTCCTTGTAGCAGCCACGCGAACCAGAAGAGCGTCTGCAACCGTGTGCCTAGAACCAGAGATTATCCGCCGCAAGTACCCACGAACTGAGCCGCGGGAGTATGCGACACCACTTGGGAGGTGACGGAGACGCAGCACTGAATGTCACTCTGATGTAGAGATGTGCCCTGTATCGCAGGGCACATCAGAGCAGCCGCGACAGTTGTTCGGTGCAGGGACCGCGTATTGGTTCCCTGCACCGGACCAGAGGCGGAGACGAGCAGAGCCGCAGCAGCGGCGCTTCAAACTTGGTGGTATTGGCAGCCAATCTGAAGCGCTGGCAGCGGGATTTCAAATCTGGCGCCGTCCACAAGCCAATCACGGCTCGCGGGGCGCCGGCCAATCACGTGTGGGTGCGGCGATCCAATCGGCACTCACTGCGTAATAGGCCCCGCCCCCAGGGTGTGATGTCAGACGCCGCCGGGAGCAAGAGAAGACGGGAGGCTGCGCTGAAGAACGGCGAAGAGCCGGGCGGTGCTGAAGAGGAGAGTACGCCGCGGGAACAGCTCCGGTGGCTGCGGAAGAGGCCAGAAGACACCGGGCTCTAGAGAGAAGATGTCAAGCGGCGGCTGGGCGCTGAGAAGAGGCGGCAGGACGGGCCAGCGGCAGAACAGCGCAGCTGAGGACCCGGAGAGGCCACCAGGGGAGGAATGCAGAAGAGCCAACGAAACTCCCCCCTGGTGCCTCTCCCACCGTAACAGGTAGGCCCTCGGTGAGGGCACCGGTTAATCCCTTCCTCCCTAGAGCACCAGGGAACGGGCATTAGGCCCGTGGGCACAGTCAGGCCACAGGCCTGTGGCGCTGCAGACAGGCACTAGGCCCATGGGTAATAGCAGGCATTAGGCCTGAGCTACATTAGAGGGCATTAGGCCCTAGTTTGCGGCCACTAGGGATATAAGGTGACCCTGGGCATTAGGCCCAGGTCACCCCACGAGCCCAAAGTTAGGCGGGCGCTAGCCCCAAGGACAAAGTCAGGCCTGTGGTCAGTAAGGGGGCAGTAGGCCCAAGTAAGTGTACGGGAGGTGGGTAGGCTGTACGGCGCCCACTCCCCAGAGAGCAGGTAGGAATTTAAAAGGACAGCACCATTTAACCTTGTACTGTGATATTGTGTTGTGTGTTGTTACCATGCAGGTTTGCTGATAGTTTGTGTCTAGTTTGTTGCACCACACACACAGAGCTAGTTCGAGGGCTCTGGCGTTATAGTTAGTGTAGCGATGTTACACCAGTATAGAGTTGGGCCCTGCACGGCTGTTGTTTCTTTGCCTCCTTACAGGGACCTGTAAGTGGAGAAGGAGTTTGCAGTGCAAGATTGGCAACGGTGAGAGTAACATCTGTGTCCGTCTATCTGTCCCCTGAACGCCGGAATAGGGTTTTGCTCACGGACGTGAGAACCCCTTTTATCAACTACGCGCGAGTGTGTGTGAAAATTGGGTGGCTGAGGCTGTGATGACCTTTCACCCAAACGGTGAAGGTCACCACCACCCCTGGGGTATCCCCTTTTCCGGTGGAAGAAGGATTGATACCCCCCCTTAAGTTGGTTTACTTTCTCCCCAGTTCGTCCGTCGTCGGCTCCGAGAGGGGATCACCGTGTCCGGGTCCAACTGAAGATTTCCAGGTCCGTTGAAGGTTCCGTGACCTGAGGGCGAGAGAGTGCGGCGCCTGGTGAGTAGTGAGTCTACACCTGCACGGCAGCAGGCACTACACCGCACCACCACCATCTTACACCGTCATGTAACTGCGCTGCAGCTCTTGAAGTCTTTTTTACTTTTCTTCAGGCAGCCCTTCAGTTAGTGACCGCCCCCAATGCATCCTGGGACAGCCTAAAGCTTTAGTCTGTTGGTGCCTCTCTGGATCAAGATCCCACTCTACACCCCGATGTTTTCCTTGTGGAATACACAGTGTACCCTGCTACAGAAATTAAGCTATAAACATGTTCCAAACAGCAGCTGCTGTATACCAGTATGACAATCGCCAAGTCCGATAGCGTGTGTCTTTCTGCACAGCTGAGGACAGGGGCCGCCCGCCATCAATGGGATTATCGGATAGAACCATCGATGGTATGAAGATATGCGAGCGCACCATCGATGGTCACTGCCTAACGCGGCGCGGGACAACTGGCGCCCCCCACCCTAGTCCACCCGCCATCACCCGCGCCCCTGTCACCCGCTGCCGCCGCCGCTGAACCCCCCTCCCGCACAACACGGCGGCCGCAATAACAAGTTCATGTCCCAGCATGCTGCAGCTGCACCGCTTACCTGCAAGACACTTGTACGGAAACTCCAACTCCCGGCATGCAGCGCGGCGACTGTATATACGGGGAGTGCGGTCACTGAGTCCTCATTACCATACAGGGGCGGGGCCTCTGCTTCACGTGGCTGGGGGCGGGGACTGGTGACGTAATTCCCTCTTGTCCCGCCCCCATTGTATGACTGCCGCAGCAGTCACACTCCTGAATATGTGTCAGTGTCACACATGTATAGTACACACATAGCAGCAGCAGCAGCACTGTAATAGTCATTCTATACCCAGTCTCCCCCTCCCTTTTTATACCTGCCCCATCCCTGTGCCCCCTGTATACTGCCCCTCCCCACCCCACTGTCCTGCACCCTACACACCCCTCCTCTTCTGTCTGCGCCCCACATGCCCCCTCCTCCACTGTCTGCCCCGCACATGCCCCCTCCTTTTCTGTCTCGCCCCTCCTGTTCTGTCTGTTTCCCACACGCCCCCTCCTTTTCTGTCTGTGCCCCACACGCCCCCTCCTCTTCTGTCAGTGCCCCACACGCCCCCTCCTCTTCTGCCTGCGCCCCACACACCCCCTCCTCTGTCTGCCCCCAACATGCCCCCTTCTTTTCTGTCTGTTTCCCACCCTCTTCTGTCTACCCCCCAAAGGCCCCCTCCTCTTGTCTGTGCCCCACACGCCCCCTCCTTTTCCGTCTGTGCCCCACACGCCGCCTCCGTTTCCGTCTGTGCCCCACACGCCCCCTCCTTTTCCGTATTTGCCCCACACGCCCCATCCTCTTCTGTCAGTGCCCCACACGCCCCTCCTCTTCTGCCTGCGCCCCACACGCCCCTCCTCTTCTGTTTGTGACCCACATGCCCCCTCCTTTTCTGTCTGTGCCCCACACGCCCCCTCCTTTTCTGTCGATTACCCACACGCCCCCTCCTCTTCTGTCTGTGCCCCACACGCCCCCTCCTTTTCTGTCCGTGCCCCAAATGCCCCCTCCTCTTCTGCCTGCACCCCACACGCCCCCTCCTCTTCTGTCTGTGCCCCACATGCCCCCTCCTTTTCTGTCTGTGCCCCACACGCCCCCTCCTCTTCTGTCGATTACCCACACGCCCCCTCCTCTTCTGTCTGTGCCCCACACGCCCCCTCCTTTTCTGTCTGTTGTTTCCCACGCGCCCCCTCCTCTTCTGTCTACCCCCCAAAGGCCCCCTCCTCTTGTCTGTGCCCCACAAGCTCCCTCCTTTTCCGTCTGTGCCCCACACGCCCCCTCCTTTTCCATCTGTGCCGCACACGCCCCCTCCTTTTCCGTATTTGCCCCACACGCCCCCTCCTCTTCAGTCAGTGCCCCACACGCCCCCTTCTCTTCTGCCTGCGCCCCACACACCCCCTCCTCTTCTGTCTGCCCCCCACGTGCCCCCTTCTTTTCTGTCTGTTTCCCACACGCCCCCTCCTCTTCTGTCTACCCCCCAAAGGCCCCCTCCTCTTGTCTGTGCCCCACACGCCCCCTCCTTTTCCGTCTGTGCCCCACACGCCCCCTCTTTTCCGTATTTGCCCCACACGCCCCCTCCTCTTCTGTCAGTGCCCCACACGCCCCCTCCCTTTCTGCCTGCGCCCCACACGGCCCTCCTCTTCCGTCTGTGACCCACATGCCCCCTCCTTTTCTGTCTGTGCCCCACACGCCCCCTTCTCTTCTGTCTGTGTCCCACACGCCCCCTCCTCTTCTGTCTGTGCCCCACACGCCCCCTCCTCTTCTGTCTGTGTCCCACACGCCCCCTCCTCTTCTGTCGGTGTCCCACACGCCCCCTCCTCTTCTGTCTGTGCCCCACACGCCCCCTCCTCTTCTGTCTGTGTCCCACACGCCCCCTCCTCTTCTGTCTGTTCTCCACATGCACCATCCTGACAAGTCTGTGCCCCACACGCCTCTTCCTGATCAGTATATGCCCCACATACACTATATGGACAAAAGTACTCAGACGCCTGACCATAACACCAACAGAGACTGTAATGACATTGTAGTCACATACATATACTGTAATATGGAGCTGGTCCCCCTTTTGCACCTATAACAGCTCCCACTCTTCTTGGAAGGCTTTCCACAAGATCTTGGAGTGTTTCTGTGGGAATTTGTGCCCATGCATTCTGTAGAGCATTTATGAGGTCAGGCGTTGATGTTGGAGGAGAAGGCCTGGCTCACAGTCTCCGTTCCAGATCATACTAAAGGTGCTCGATGGGGCTGAGGTCAGGGCTCATCACACCATGGGGGTCATTCTGACCTAATCGCTCGCTGCAGTTCTTTGTAGCCATCAGGTCAGAACTGCGCCGGCGCCACAGTGCACCGGCGCATGGCTGTCATTGCCTAGCGATCGCCTCTGCCTGATTGACAGGCACAGGCGGTCGCTGGGCGGCACGGCGGCATTTGACCGCCGTTTTAGGGGCGCGGTCCAGCCAACACAGGCGCGGCCGGACCGCGTGGGGGGCGGGCTGCAGCGGCTACGTGACGTCATACGTATTCGCTGCGACGAGTAACTCCCGGCCAGCCGCAGGAGCTGCACTGGCCAGGAGTTACTCTTCAAGTACAAGAGCGGCAATGCTTTTATACTTGTGCGGGGAAAGGGGGGGCGGCCAGACATGCGGGGCGTACTAGCCCTGTGCTGGGCGTCCCCCGCATGTCTGGGAAGATGTTTGTAGCTGCTACGATCAGGTCGGAATGACCCCCCCCATCTTTATAGTCCTTGCTTTGTGCACTGGGGCACAGTCATGTTGGAATATAAAATGCCTTCCCCAAACTGTTACCACTAGATTGGAAGCATAGCGTTGTCCAGAACATAGGGGGTAATTCCAAGTTGATCGCAGCAGGAAATTTTTTAGCAGTTGGGCAAAACCATGTGCACTGCAGGGGGGGTAGATGTAACATGTGCAGAGAGAGATAGATTTGGATGGGGTGAGTTCAATCTGCAATCTAAATTGCAGTGTAAAAATAAAGCAGCCAGTATTCACCCTGCACAGAAACAAAATAACACACCCAAATGTAACTCTCTCTGCAAATGTTATATCTGCCCCCCCTGCAGTGCTCATGGTTTTGCCCAACTGCAAACAAAGTTCCTGTTGCGATCAACTCAGAATTACCCCCATATTGCTATGCTGAAGCATTAAGATTGCCCTTCACTGGAGATAAGGGGCCTAGCCCCACCCCTGAATAACAGCCCCCTACCATTATCCCTCCACCACCAATCTTCACAGCTGGCATAATGCAGTCAGGCAGGTAACGTTCTCCCAGCATGCACCACACCCAGACTCGCCCATCTGACTGCCATACAGAAGCCTGATTCATCATTCCACAGACCACGTTTCCACTGCTCCACAGTCCAGTGTCGTGTGCTTTACACCCCTCCATCCCACGCTTGGCATTGGACTTGGTGATGTGAGGCTTGTATGCAGCTGCTCGGCCATGGAACCCATTCCATTAAGCTCCTGCCGCACAGTTTTGTCAGTGGAAACTCTTCAGCTATGGAATCAGCAGAGTGTTGGTGACTTTTACGCACCATGCGCCTTAGCAGTCGGTGACCCCACTCTGTGATTTTACAGTGTGTTCCGCTTTGTGGCTGAGTTGCTGTTGTTCCTAAACGTTTCCACTTTGTAATAATATCACTTACAGGTAACCGTGGAATATCCAGCAGGGAGGAAATGTCACAAACCGTCTTATTGTAAAGGTGGCGTCCTATCACAGCACCGCGCTGGAAGTCACTGAGCTCTTCAGAACGACCCATTTTGAATCACAATTTTTTTCAAATAGGGACTGCATGGCTAGGTGCTGGATTTTATACACCTGTGACAACGGCTCTGACTGAAACACCTGAATTCAACATTAACAGGAGGAGCCAAATACTTTTGTCCATATAGTGTATCTTTTCCATCACCAGCCTGTGCCCCACATGCCCCCTCATCACCAGCCTGTGCCCCACATGCCCCCTCACCAGTCTGTGAGCCACATGCCTCCTCCTTGTCTGTGCCCCACATGCCCCCTCCTCACCAGTCTGTGCCCCACATGCCTCCTCCTTATTAGTCTGTGCCCCACATACTCCTTCCTCATAAGACTGTCCTACATTTTCCCTCACCAGTCTGTGACCCACATGCCCACTCCTCACTAGCCTGTGCCCCAGACATGACTTCCACACCAGTCTGTGTCACGCACACCCCTTCCCTCACCAGCATGTGCCCCACATGCCTCCTCCCTCACCAGTAGGTGCCCCCTTAATCACCCACAATGGCCCATTTGACCCCTACTTATGAGTATATGTCAAGCATGTCCACTTCCTCACCAGTATATGCCCCATTCATCACCAATCTGTGTCCCACATGCCCCTTGCTAATCAGTCTGCGCTTCACACACACCCTTCTCATGCACCAGCTCAACAGTCTGTGCTCCACATGCCCCCTCCTCACTAGTTTGTGACCCACAAGCCCCCTCCTTACCAGTCTGTGACCCACATGCCCCCTCCTCACCAGCCTGTGACCCACATGCCCCCTCCTCACTAGTCTGTGACCCACATGCCTTCTTCTCGCCAGTCTGTACCCTATAGAATAATACCCTGAGAATGCAATATAGAGTATCAGTCTGCAGCACAGTGGGCCTAATTCCGATGTACTTTGCACATGAGCCAGACCCTTACCAAAATGGAGATTTCATGGCCTCTTATAGCATCTGCGGTGGCTGGCTTGAGGCCTAGGCGGTCACAACCTTGACGTTGATCAACCTTTGGCCTTAATTTGTCCCTCAGTCTTCATTAGCTAGACTATTTGTGAAACTCTCCCAGGCCTTAGGTCCTACTTAGATTGGCATTTAAGCAGGATTACATCAATATCATGGGTGGCTGCAGCTCATGATCACTGTGAAAGATCTGTGGTCAGTAGAAAACCGGTACCAGCAACCACCTCTACGGGAGCATGGATACTGGGCGTGGCTTCTCAGAGCATTCCTTCATTAGTTAATGACATCTGCAGATGGTATGTACCTTTGTGTGACGCAGCTCTGGAGAGGTATTATTTATTTATTATCAGTTTCTTATATAGCTCAGAAAATTGTGTTGCACTTTATAATTGGAAACAACAGTGATAACACAAGACTGGGAAAGAACAGACAGTCATAGAGGTGGGAAGGCTGTGCTCACAAGCTTATACTCTATAGGGAAGTAGGCATTGATATAAAAGGATAGGTGTTATCTGTTGTATAATGGTCCACCAGATTGCAAAGGTTCTTGGTGGGCTGAATGAAGTGGTCACGCAGCAATGTTGGCCTGAGGTCAGGAGGATGGGAAAGTGAAGAAGGAGAAAATATGTGTAGACTACCATGGGATGTAATTGGATAGGAAAGTTTATGAAGATTATTTAGGCAGTCACAGAATTTGATAGGCTTGCCTGGTGGGATGTTTTCAGGGAACGCTTGAAGGTTTGGAAACTAGAGGAGAGTCTTATTGTGTGTAGGAGGGCATTCCACAGAGTGTCACGTCTAGCAGAGTTTGAGGATCCGACAGCTGAGATTTGCCCAAGGAGGTAGCAGGTTGTTGAAGAACAAGATGAGGGGTTTGTATGTAGTTCCTTCGCATGGGACACGGAGAAATGAAGAACGTAGGCGGGGTTTGAGAGTCAATGGAAAGTATTTATTATGTACAGGGCTGAGGTAGAGAACTGAGGTTGGTGAACGGTGACTTGAGAACGAAGTTGTAGACAAAGAACTGTGGAACTGTGAGTGAGGGTAAAAACGTGGCTGAAGACAAGAACCGTGGACTGTGACTTATAAGATGAGACTGCAGATGAAGAGCTGAGAACTGTGGACGGTAGTTTGGGTCGTGGCTGGAGACTAAAAACGGTAGACTGTGGCTAGAAAGATGAAGCTGGAGATAACGAGCTGAGGACTGTGAACGGTGGTTCGAGGACTTGGCTGGGAGCAATTATCTGCAGACCGTGGCTTGGAGGATGAGGCAAGAAACCCGGGGTCGTCCGTGCCCAAAGGGTCTTACTGGACCGGGTTTTCCAAGAGCGTCTCCATGGGCAGCAGCAAGCTAGGGACGGCAGGACTGCAGCAGCAACTGAGAACTGGCAAAGCAGGGTTAGAAGTACCAGAATACAGCAGGAATCCTGGGAGCACAGGCTAAGCACCTAAAACAGGGTTGTAACTTGAAGTACTGGCATCCCGGTCCTAAACCAGCTCCCTTTTAAAGGAAAATGTCTCCCTGGATTGTGTCAGGATTCTGTAACTTTGTCCCCGGAGGGGGCACTAGTGGGTCAGTGTAGGAGTGATAGAGGAAACGGGGAGACTGATGAAAAGTTCCGCGCATGTGCGCTTGATATTTATTATCACACAGGGATAATGGATGACAGGAACAATGAATAATAACTTAATCCAATAAATGAATATTTCAAAAGTCACTGGTAACAAATGAGCAATGAAGATGAACTTGTAACTTGATATAAATGATAAGGCAATAATGAAATCAGATGCAGCAAACGAAACTCCGATATATAACAAACATCAATCAAAGCACACAGTCTCTGTAGAAGCACACATGTTTAAGCCAAGCAAGGCCCTAGCACAGGCATTCCCAACCACGGTCCTCAAGGCACACCAACAGTGCAGGTTTTAGTGATATCCAGGCTCCAGCACAGGTGACTTAATTAGTAGCTCAGTTATTTTGATTTAACCATCTGTGCTGCAGCCTGGATATCACTAAAACCTGCACTGTTGGTGTGCCTTGAGGACCGCGGTTGAAAATGCCTGCTCTAGCAGGAGACAGTTCTAACACAGCAAGTTGTTAAGTGCTGAATGCAATGCACAATGCTAGATGCTGGTAATCAGGTGCACAGGCTGAGTAATGGAAGAACACCTGAAGAAAGTCTCTTACTGCAAGTTGTTGTGGCAAACTGTGGCTGTAGTTTATAGCAAACTGAAGACTGAAGAATGGCAACAAGGAAACCACTGAAAACAGGAACACAGGAACTTGCACACTGAATGTGACTCGCAGGAGAGCTGGAGTGGTTGCTGGTACTTGTAGTTCCACAGGAACAGGGAAACAACTTGGAGATGCCAGAAATAGGAGACTGCTGGAAACAAAGGATTGAAGACTGGAACCTGGAACTGGAAAGGAACGGAACTGGAACTGCTGGGACCTGTAGTTCCACAGGTCCAATATACAGGGGTATCTCTGCAGACAGAGGACTGCAAACAGGAACCGCCTGTTCACAGAATGTGACGTGTTGTCCAAGGCAATGAGACTGAGCCAGGAACTGGAGTTTATACCCCTTGGTCTGTGATGATTGGATGTTGTATTTGTGAGAACACACCCCGCTGGATTGGGTGTTCAGATCAGCTGTGAGTTAGTTGAAGCACTGTGTACTCCAGGCTGCAGTAGACTGAAAACTGGAACTGAACTGAACTGCTGGAACCTGTAGTTCCACAGTAGTGATGTGATGGAGAATGCAGATACCTGACAGATTGGATGGAAAACTAGGAACAAGAATTATGTCAGAAACTTGGTCTCCAATATGGCGGCGCCCAGTAATGTAGACCTTTTCAGACAACATGCTGCTTATTGCCCCTGGTCTCCTAGGCAGTGGTTTAGCGAGAGGGAGCCGCTGCAGCGGAGTACCGCCACCACAAGCGGACCCCCTCAGCGACATTACCGCTGCCTGTACCCCTGAACCCAGCACTGCAGCCCTCCACCGCCTCTGCCCAGACGCACGTGAAGCCCGTCCCGCGGTCCCAGCGATCCGGTAAGACCTCCGACGCTGACAGAGTGGACAAAGAAAGTCCTGCAATTGTGAATGGGAGCGAATAATGAGAGTGGATGAGAGATATAGATCTTGTGAAGAGCGAAGAGATTGGGTTGGGAGATATTTTGAGATAAGAGATGTATGTTGGTGCAGTTTGGTTAATGTACGCGTGTGAGTAAAAGTAGCAAATTATACTTACCGATAATTTCATTTCTTCAAGATACTCCATGGCAGCCATTACTCTGGGATTTATCCCTACTCCTAGATTTTAGACAAGAAGTTTTTTTTTTCTATTGTAGGCTCCGCCCCCTCTGGGAATATAGGTCCGTCCGCCCCTGGCTTCCCCAGTCTTTTGAGTGTCTCCTTGACGGAGCCTGAGAAAAAACAAAGATATATTGAGGTGGGAAAACTAGGCTGCCATGGAGTATCTTGAAGAAATTAAATTATCGGTAAGTATAATTTGCTACTTTCTTCTACGCTACTCCATGGCAGCCATTACTCTGGGATATACCAAAGCATCCTAGTAGGGAGGGAAATAAACACACAGAACCCAAATGATGCTTAAAGTAAATTTTTATGCAGTTGCTTCCTTCAGTACTGCTTCTCCAAAGTGACCACCAGAGACATCTAAACCATAGTGTCTGGTGAATGTATGGATGGACGACCACGTCGCTGCTGCACATATCTCTTTAATCAACACCTGCGCTCTTCTTGCCCAGGATGTAGCCACAGCCCTCGTAGAGTGTGCCTTAATGTGGTCTGGAACTGGTCGGCCATTTTCTTGATAGGTGAATGCAATCAATTCCTTGATCCACCTAGAAATCGTGTTTTTAGAAGGCGATTCGCCTTTTTTGACTCCAGAGTGAAGAACAAACAAATTCTTAACTTTCCGGAAGTCTCTCACTCTCTCCAAGTATATAGAGACTGCCCGCAAAACATCCAGCATATGTAGTCTTTCTTCGTAATCATCCGTTGGGTATGGAAAGAAAGATGGTAGAATGATTTCTTGACTCATATGGAAGTTTGATACTACTTTTGGCAGAAATTCAGGATTATTCCTTAATATTATTCTGTCTGGAAGAATATTCAGGTAGGGCTCCTCAGCCCAGAGAGCCTGTAGTTCTCCAACCCTTCTCGCCGAAGTTATTGCCGTGAGGAAAACTACTTTCCAGGTAAGCATTTTTAAAGAGATTTCCCGCAGAGGTTCGAAAGGTGAATCCATCAGCGTGTTCAGAACAAGGTTCAGATCCCAGGTTGGCATAACTGACCTAACTCTAGGACGTTCCCTCTTGATGGCTTGACAGAATCTCTGTACCAGGTTATCCTTCGACAACTTCCTATCCAGCAATATACTTAAGGCTGATATTTGTACCTTGATGGTTGATACTGCGAAACCCATCTGAAAACCTTCGCTTAAAAACTGCAGTACCTGAGGAACTTCAACCTTGGAGATTTCGGCATCATCTCCCAACCAATCTCCAAATTTTCTCCACACTCTATAATAGGATTTTGAAGAGATGCTCTTCCTTGCTTTCATAAGTAAGGTGACAACCTGTTCTGAAAGGCCTTTAGTTCTCAGGATTGACCTCTCAACTTCCACGCCGTCAAATGAAGACTCTGTGGGTTCGGGTGAGAGACTGGTCCTTGACGTAGTAACTCTGGTTCTACTGGTAAGATCCGTGGACCCTGTATTGCCATTCTGAGTACCGTGGGAAACCACACTCTGTTTGGCCAGTGAGGTAGAATTATTATAACTACCGCTTTCTCCTCTCTGATTTTCCATAGAACTCGAGGTATCATTGGTAGTGGAGGGAAGACATAACTGAGGCTGAAGTTCCACCTCTGGGAGAGAGCATCTGTCCCGCTGGAATTTGGGGACTGGTACCTTGAAAAGAAATGTTCCACTTTCGTATTCTGGGATGTGGCCATCAGGTCTATCTGAGGGTACCCAAACCTCTGTGTTATTAAGTGGAACACTTGAGGATTCAGCTCCCATTCTCCTGGTAATACCTCGTGTCTGCTCAGGTAATCCGCCACTAAATTGGATTCTCCTGGAACATGAAGGGCTGTTATGGACTTTAGATTTTGTACTGCCCAATCCAAAATCTTCGCTACTTCCACCCATAGATCTCGACTTCTGGTGCCTCCTTGTCGGTTTAAATATGCCACGACTGTCACATTGTCCGAGAACACTCTCAGATGAGACTGCACCAGCAACATCTGAAAACAACATATCGAATTCCACACTGCCCTCATTTCTCGTTTGTTGGAAGACATGAGTTTTTCTTGGGTGGACCATGACCCCTGGCATGTGTGACTTAACAGATGACCTTTCCAACCTGTGGCACTTGCATCTGTTGTTAAGACAGCGTACTTGGGTTGCGCTAAGGACACTGACCTCTGTCTTAAACTCTGGTCCATCCACCAATCCAGGGACTTCTTTGCTCCTTGAGTGAGGATTATCTTGTGGTCTAGGTCTCTGCCTATACGGACCGCTCTGATTATGTCCCACTGGAACGTTCTCATTTTCCACCTGGCCCAGGGTACTACATCTATCGTAGAAGACAACATCCCCACAAGACGCAGGCCCAGACGTAGTGAAATGCTGTCCTCTACCTGAACCAGGGATGAAAGATCTTGAATCTTTTTGCATCGGTCTTCTGATAATGCTACCGTGTACTTCTTCGAATCTATCCAAACACCTAGGAACTGCAGACCTTGTGTTGGATCTAGCTTGCTCTTCTTCTAATTCACTAGCCAACCATGAGCTTGAAGAATCTGAAGAGTCTTCTGTACCGCTGTTATTAGAGTCGCCTTTGTACTCGCACAGATCAGCAAGTCGTCCAGGTACGGCCACAATGCTATGCCCATCACTCTCATATGTGCCACTAGAGCTAGAAGCACTTTCGTGAAGACTCTTGGTGAGGAAGACAGGCCGAACGGAAGGCAGGTAAACTGAAGATGTTTTCCAAGGACGTAAAACCTTAGAAACCTCTGGTCGTCCCTGTGAATTGGCACATGAAAGTAGGCGTCCTTCAGATCTATAGAGGCCATAAAGTCTTCCTGCTTTATCCCTAATAATATGGTCTTCAATGTTTCCATGTGAAACCTTTTCTTTATAAGAAATTTGTTTAGACTTCTTAAATCCAGAATTGCCCTGAATTCCCCTGATGGTTTCTGAATCAAGAACATCCTGGAATAAAAACCTCTTCTCTCTTCTGCCACCGGTACCTTTACAACCGCCTGTGTTTTGATGAGGTTTTCTATAATATCCTGAAAGGCTATTATCTGTTCTTTTGACGTTAGACTTTTTGACTTTACAAAATTCCGCCCTGTCGGCTTCTTTATAAATTCTATGCGATAACCCTGGGAGATTACTTTTAATACCCAGATTTCTTGAGTTGACTCCTGCCACTGATCCGCAAATCTCATTAATCTGCCACCTACTGGTGCAGCACTCTGGGGCATCATATAGTCAGAATTTCCTATTTCCTCTTCTGCCAGACTGACAAAAGGACTGCCTGGTAGTTGTTGGAGTGTATCTACCATACTGCCTACCTGGCCTGTATGACCTGGCTTCTTTAAACTGCTGTTTAGGTGAAGAAGCCCTAAACCTTGTTTTCCTATCAAACGGCAGCTTTGCGGATTTACCGCCTGACATTACATTGATTATGGACTGCAGCTTACTTCCAAAGAGGCGAGATCCTTCATAAGGAAGAGCTACCAATCTATTTTTTGAGTGGACGTCTGCTGTCCAGGTACGCAGCCACAATGACCTTCTAGCCGCTACACCTGCTGCTAATGACTTTGCTGCATATTCTACTACCTCAAGAGAGGCCTCACACAGATACTCCACCGCCTTCATTATCACAGCCAGGTCTTTCTGCAGGTGATGTCTGTATACCTGATCCTCCAAATCACGATGCAGGTTGTTCCCCCATAGTCTCAGGGTTCTGGTTGTTGACGCCATCGCTACCCCAGCCTTCTGCGTCACTGCTGATGCTTTGTGGACTTTTTTCAAGGAACTCTCAACCTTCTTGTCCATCGCATCCTTAAGCACCGCAACGTCTTCTAACAGGATGGTGGTTTTGGAAACAACTTCTGCCACAGCAGCATCCACTTTAGGCAATTCACACCATTTAATAAATTCTACATCCTGTACCGGAAACATAAGATCCAACCTCTTCATATAATTGAGACGCTTGTCCGCAGTCTGCCACTGCACTGACATAATCTCCTTCAATACTTTATGCACCGGAAAACATTGGCTTTTCTTAATCCTATCTTCAAATAAAGGATCCTGAGCATCATCCTATGCTTCATCCTTAATATTTAAAGCTCTATACATATGCTTTAGTAAGCTATCCACTATATCCAAATTAAATGACCTATCTGGCTCCTGAGCCTCCTCTGACTCTTCCGGAGAGGGACTATCAGCATAATCTAATACAACGAGACTATCCGAATCCTCAGCAGCATCTAGACTGGTCTGCGACCTGGATCTTTTAGCCCCCTGAAGCTCCTTTAATTCATCCTTTGTTACAAATGACTTTTTCATCCATTCCATCAGATCCTGAATCTGCTTAGATTGGTCCTGGGATGCTTCACAATCATCGCATAACTTGCTATGTTTATCTCCAGAAAAGCTTTTCCTACATCCAGAACAAGCCAAATGATGCTTCTTTTTACATGTTCTGTTCCTAGGAGCATCAGACACACTGCAACCAAAGCAAATGATATCCTAAGCACCCTAACTACATAGCATAATAAGTGCCCTAAATGAGACTGCTTACCATTCCTGGGCACATGTAGGCGTGGAGGGAGACATCTCTTTATCCATATCTGACAAATCTTCAGAATTCTTTCCCCGATTCTTGTTTATTCCCTTATCTCTGGGAACACTGACCACTGCTCCTCTCTCACTCTCAGTGGTGGACCGCGCCATTTTTATCCCTCTGACTCTCAGCCTCCGGGCGGCGCATGCGCAGACCGATACGCGGCAACTTCCGGTATTCGGCCGCGCACTTCCGCCCGCCGCGTCCAGCGCTGCCCTCCAGGCTCAGCGCTACTTCCGCCCTCCAGTCTCCGGCGTCTCGGCGGTCACCAGCGGCAACGGGAGCGGGGGCGAGCAATCCAGCTAGGCACTGCAGTCCAGTATATTCCAAGCAGGTACCATTTATAAATCAAGCAGTGGCCTTCCATATTTGTACTGCCACAGGCAGCAATTATTATGGTTTTCTTTTAGCTTTATACTGCCACAGGCAGTAATTATAATGCTGCTCATTGATCCTGGGTGCCAAACCCCTTCCAGCCGCGGCTCACAGAGGCGCATTAGGCCAGGAAAATCCTGGTAAGCCTCATATTTGAAAAACAACAAACAACTACACTGTCACTATCTAAGGAGACAGGAAAAAGACTGGGGAAGCCAGGGGCGGACGGACCTATATTCCCAGAGGGGGCGGAGCCTAAAATAGAAAAAAAAAACGTTGATAACTATTACTGGGCGGTGGCATAATTAATTCTGTTTTGGAAATACTAAGTTTGAGGTGGCGAAATTACATCCATGAGGAAACAGCAGAAAGGCATTCAGTGACATGGACCTATACAGATGGTGACAAATCTGGGAAGGATAGGTGGATTTGAGTATCATCCAAATAATGATGATACTTAAAGCCAAAAGAGCTGATCCGTTTGCCAAGAGATGTGGTATAGAGTGAGGAAAGAAAAGGCCCTAGGAGAGGGCCTTGCGGTACTTCAACTGATAGAGGAAGTGGAGAGGAGGTGGAGTCAGAGAAGCGGACACAGAACAGCTATTAGATAGGTGTCAGGAATCGACTCACCAAGCTGACATCTGTCCGCCGCTGCGGACTCCGTCCTGGCTCCCTGCGGTCACCTGTCGTCCACGTCCCTGCCATCGGACGCCATTATGGGCCTGAGAGCGCCCCTGTGACGGCGGCGTGTAGCGTGCCGCGTTCCCGCTGGGCCGCGGCATGGGCGCCGCCATGACAGCTTCCAGTACTCAGCATACGGCGGCCAATCCGGTGCTTGGCCGCACCCACTTTTCCTCACTCCACCAATGACTGTTAACCAAGGGGTATATATATAGCTGCAGGTTCAGTCTGCAGGCATCCTGGACTTTGTGTCACTCCTGAGACTCATGTGAAAGGATCTGGTTCCTGTCTCCTCCGTGTACCTGGCTATTCTCAAGAGACTTTGTACTCCTGGTTACTTCATTCAGCTCCGTGGAACTTCAAGTCCCAGCAATACCTGCATTCATCATTAGGCTTCACACCCATCATTACCTGGTGTGCTTCAGCCTAGCAGTAGAGACTGACTCCAGGTGTGTTCCATCTCTCACCTGTGATACAGCTTGCTCGCTGTCAGTGCTTCACCACCTGCACTGTGGACACAGTCAGACTCCTGCCTCTGCTATCAGGTTTGCCATACTTCAACATCACAGCTAAGTTCCATGATTCTACCTGCACTGGTTTCCATACCAGAATAATTCCTACAAGTTACCTTCTCATCTGTTTATCATCATTACCGGTTATCATTTCTTCAAGTCATTATCCATTCTGTTTCAATAGACTTTCAGCTATTACGCTGTATAATTGACACTTGCATTTATTATTATTTCTGCTGCCGTATTGTTTACCATCTGTATAATAAATACCATTGCGCTCATGCGCAGAAACATCATCCAGCCTCCTTGTTTTCTCCCATCTACCTCCACTGACCCACTAGCGCCCCCTCTGGGGACACAGACAAGACCTGACCTGACAGTAAGTCCAGGATCGATGGACTCGGATGGTGGACGGAGTGTGGGGTCAGAGGCCTTGCAAAACCTGGTCTCCCGTCTGGATGGTCAAGAGGCTGCGCAGCAGCAGATGTTCCAATTCCTGCAAGGGATGTCCTCCCGGATAGATACACTACAGCAATCCCTGCCTAGTGTACACACTTCTTCTGTTCCTGTTACTCCAGCACCTGCCAGTACTGTGAGTTCTCCTATGCCGGCTGCATCAGCTCCAGTGTCACGTCTGCACCTGCCCGTGCCAAGCAAGTATGATGGCAGTCCAAAGTTATGTCGCGGGTTTCTTAACCAATGTGAAATCCAATTTGAATTGTTGTCACATAATTTCCCCACGTCTAGATCCAAGGTTGCCTACATCATCTCTTTACTTTCCGGATCTGCTTTGAGTTGGGTGTCTCCTCTGTGGGAACGTGCCGACCCTCTGATTAACAACTATGCAGAATTCGTGTCAACCTTCAGACGGATCTTTGACGAGCCTGGTCGTGCAACATCAGCTTCGGCAGACCTGATCCAACTTCGTCAAGGTACCCGAAGCATGGGACAATATGTCATCCAGTTCCAGACGTTGGCTGCAGAGATTCAGTGGAACAACCAAGCTCTGGTAGCAGCTTTCTGGCATGGACTCTCGGATCGGATCAAGGATGAACTGGCGACCCGTGATCTCCCTGAGCAGTTGTCTGATTTAATTTCTTTGTGTATCAAGTTGGACTCTCGCATTCGCGAACGCAATAATGAACGTGCCCGGAGTGAGCCCCGCAGATTAAGGATGATACCTTCCGTACAGTTCCAGTCTCCACCTTCAGATGAGCCTATGCAAATAAATAGGTCCCGCCTAACTCCTGAGGAGCGGTCAAGAAGAATGAGAGAGAGACTATGTTTATATTGTGCGGCTGCAGGCCATCAGATTAACTCCTGCACAGTGCGTTCGGGAAACGCCAGATCCTAACTTGCAAAGGAGTCAAGTTGGGATCTTCTAGTCAAGCTCCTTCTAGTCAAGATCTTATCCTTCCAGTGACTTTAGAGACTTCAGTTGGGCTTCAATCTGTATCTGCTTTAGTGGACTGTGGAGCTGCAGGAAACTTCATCACCCAAGCTGCGGTAAATAAATTTTGTTTGCCTGTATGTGAACTTTCTTCCCCAGTCTATATTACCGCCGTGGATGGTAGCCGAATACCCAAGGGGAATATCTCTCACCAGACTGCACCAGTGGTTTTGGGAGTTGGGATCTTACACTCTGAATTAATTAAGTTCCTAGTCATTCCTCAAGCCACCCAAGAGATCGTGTTGGGCATGCCCTGGCTCCAGCTACACAACCCACAGTTTGACTGGTCAACGTTACAACTCTCTTCTTGGGGTTCACATTGCCATCAGTCCTGTTTAGCCCAAATCTGTCCTGTAAAGTCTACTGAAGTCAAAACACAGTCAAGTCTTCCTGCGGTTTATCAAGATTTCTCAGACGTCTTCTGTGAAAAGGCCGCAGATGTCCTGCCGCCCCATAGAGAATGGGATTGTCCCATCGATCTCCTTCCCGGCAAGAAGCCACCTAGGGGGCGTACCTATCCACTATCTGTTCCCGAAACGGAAGCGATGAGCGATTACATCAGGGAAAATTTACAGAAGGGATTCATCCGTCCTTCATCATCACCAGCTGGTGCAGGCTTCTTCTTTGTCAAAAAGAAGGATGGAGGACTGCGTCCATGCATTGACTACCGGGGTCTTAATGACATTACCATTAAAAATAGTTACCCATTACCACTCATCACCGAATTATTTGACAGAGTTAAAGGAGCCCGCATCTTCACCAAGCTAGATCTTCGCGGTGCCTACAACCTCATCAGAATCCGGAGTGGTGATGAATGGAAGACAGCTTTTAACACTCGAGATGGTCATTACGAGTACCTGGTAATGCCATTCGGGTTGAGTAATGCCCCAGCAGTGTTCCAGCACTTCGTGAACGAAATCTTTCGTGATGTTCTGTATAAATACCTTGTAGTTTATCTGGATGATATCCTCATCTTCTCCCAAGATGTTCCCTCTCATCGTCTACAGGTCCGTGAAGTTCTCCGACGTCTTCGAGAGAACCGGCTCTACGGTAAACTATCCAAGTGTACTTTTGAAGTTTCCTCTATACCCTTCCTAGGATATATAATTTCCGGATCGGATCTTCAGATGGACCCGACAAAATTGGAGGCCATTGCCAATTGGTCCATTCCAAACTCTCTCAAGTCTATTCAGCGATTCCTGGGATTTGCCAACTACTATAGGAAATTTATTCGGGGATTCTCCACTCTCATCGCTCCTATTACCAACCTAACTCGGAAAGGGGCAAACCATTCCAACTGGCCTGAAGAGGCTTTAGCGGCCTTCCAGAAGATCAAGCTGGCCTTTATGTCTGCTCCAGTTCTGTCCCAGCCAGATGTAGACAAACCGTTCGAGCTAGAGGTGGATGCCTCTACAGTGGGAGTTGGAGCTGTTCTCTCCCAGAAGGGAACTGATGGGAAGATCCACCCCTGTGGATTTTATTCTCGTAAATTCCTCCCTGCAGAAGCTAACTATTTCATTGGAGATCAAGAACTACTGGCGATTAAGCTGGCCCTCGAGGAATGGAGGTATCTCCTGGAAGGGGCCAAACATCCGTTCAACATCTACACGGATCATAAAAATCTGCTGTATTTAAAGGCAGCCCAGTGCCTTAATCCTCGCCAGTCCAGGTGGTCTATGTTTTTCTCACGTTTTAACTTTAAGCTTCATTTCCGTCCAGGTTCGCAGAATGTTAAAGCTGACGCCTTATCCCGGTCTATGGAATCCGAAGGGGAAACGCCTGACTCAGTTCCACATTCCATTCTGAGTCCTGTGGTATTTGCTGCAACTCAAGTCTCCCCAGCTCCTCCTCCTGGTAAGACTTTTGTTTCCCCAGAACTCCGTCCCAAGTTGCTGTCTTGGGCCCATCAATCCAAGTTCACTGGTCATCCTGGGGTTCTGAAAACCTTCAAGTTTCTCTCTGAGACATACTGGTGGCCAAAGATGAAAGCTGACATCAAGGATTTCGTGGCATCCTGTCCTAAGTGTGTGCAGCACAAGACTCCTCGTCAGTCTCCAGCAGGTCAGTTACAACCATTGTCTGTTCCTAGTCGCCCCTGGTCGCACCTGTCCATGGACTTTATCTCCGACCTTCCTCCTTCTCAAGGATACAATACCATCTGGGTTGTAGTGGACAGATTTACCAAGATGGCCCATTTTGTTCCTCTCCAGGGTCTCCCTTCTGCCCCAAAACTTGCCCAAATCTTCCTACGGGAGATTTTCCGCTTACATGGTCTACCCTCAGAAATAATATCCGATAGAGGTGTACAGTTTGTAGCGAGGTTTTGGAGGGCTCTCTGTTCTGCAATGCAAGTCAAACTGAAGTTTTCGTCATCTTACCATCCACAGACGAATGGGCAGACAGAAAGGGTAAACCAAGATCTAGAGACATTTTTAAGGTTGTATGTTTCATCTTCCCAGGATGACTGGTTTGATCTGCTCCCATGGGCCGAGTTTGCCCACAACTTTCGCTACCACACTGCTACAGAGACAACTCCATTCTTTGCAGTATACGGACAACATCCTCGTGTCCCAGACTTCCAAGAGCTTCCTCACATGGATGTTCCTGCAGCCACTTCTGCTCTGAGTCAGTTTTTTCTTCCATCTGGAGGAAGATCCACACTTCTCTAAAAAAGGCCTCCAGCCGGTATAAACACTTTGCTGATCGCAAAAGACGTGCAGTTCCTTGCTTGAAACCTGGGGACAAGGTTTGGCTGTCTACCAGGAACCTCCGTCTTAGGGTCCCGTCTATGAAATTTGCACCACGTTTCATTGGCCCCTTTCCTGTTGAAAGAGTCATCAACCCTGTGGCCTACAAGCTGAAATTACCATCTTCTCTGCGAATACCTAATGCTTTTCATGTTTCTCTTCTCAGACCTTTAGTCCTAAATCGTTTCCAGAGAGCTCTTCCAGTTGGTCCCAAAATTCGAACTCAGCGGGGCGTGGAGTTCGAGATTGGAAAGATTCTGGATTCCCGTTGCCGGTACGGACGACTTCAATATCTTGTCGATTGGTCCGGTTATGGCCCAGAGGAGAGAAGCTGGGTGAATTCGTTGGATGTCCATGCTCCAAGGTTGGTCCGTGTCTTCCACAACACTCATCCTTCCAAACCACGTGGGTGTTCGGTGCCCACCCTTAAAGGGGGGGGTACTGTCAGGAATCGACTCACCAAGCTGACATCTGTCCGCCGCTGCGGACTCCGTCCTGGCTCCCTGCGGTCACCTGTCGTCCACGTCCCTGCCATCGGACGCCATTATGGGCCTGAGAGCGCCCCTGTGACGGCGGCGCGCCGCGTTCCCGCTGGGCCGCGGCATGGGCGCCGCCATGACAGCTTCCAGTACTCAGCATACGGCGGCCAATCCGGTGCTTGGCCGCACCCACTTTTCCTCACTCCACCAATGACTGTTAACCAAGGGGTATATATATAGCTGCAGGTTCAGTCTGCAGGCATCCTGGACTTTGTGTCACTCCTGAGACTCATGTGAAAGGATCTGGTTCCTGTCTCCTCCGTGTACCTGGCTATTCTCAAGAGACTTTGTACTCCTGGTTACTTCATTCAGCTCCGTGGAACTTCAAGTCCCAGCAATACCTGCATTCATCATTAGGCTTCACACCCATCATTACCTGGTGTGCTTCAGCCTAGCAGTAGAGACTGACTCCAGGTGTGTTCCATCTCTCACCTGTGATACAGCTTGCTCGCTGTCAGTGCTTCACCACCTGCACTGTGGACACAGTCAGACTCCTGCCTCTGCTATCAGGTTTGCCATACTTCAACATCACAGCTAAGTTCCATGATTCTACCTGCACTGGTTTCCATACCAGAATAATTCCTACAAGTTACCTTCTCATCTGTTTATCATCATTACCGGTTATCATTTCTTCAAGTCATTATCCATTCTGTTTCAATAGACTTTCAGCTATTACGCTGTATAATTGACACTTGCATTTATTATTATTTCTGCTGCCGTATTGTTTACCATCTGTATAATAAATACCATTGCGCTCATGCGCAGAAACATCATCCAGCCTCCTCGTTTTCTCCCATCTACCTCCACTGACCCACTAGCGCCCCCTCTGGGGACACAGACAAGACCTGACCTGACAATAGGTAGGATGAGAACCAAGAAACCACGTTTGCATATTTATATTAAGACCTGCAAGAGCTGTAGAAATTCTACCCACGGCAACTGTGGTGAGAGGGCTTGTGTCTCACCATAGCTGCCCACATTTCTGTGGGATCAGCTCCCCCCAAGGGAGAGAAAAACAAGGCCTGCACATTCTGCATCTGCAGTAGAAGTGTGGAACTCTGGGGCTTATGGGCTGCACAGCTCAAGGTGGAAAAAAAGAATTCCGGGTCTTCCAGCTCACCCGGAGCCAGCAGTAAGTCAGAAGCAGGAGAAAGGTTTAAAACTCCCCTCCACCCTCAGTCATCACACTTTTAAACTGTCAACCACCAGTAGACAGCGGTAGGATATTGTCCAAGATGTTAATATTGTATACACTAGGTGTAAATAAAGAAAGGAGCAAGTATTTGTAATGGTGCATGCGCAGAAGTCCCTAAGAGCTCCACACATGGGTAATACTGTGTACACACAAAGGCAGAGTAGCAATTGAGACGTACGGTATCAGAAATGTCTTGGAAAATTGTTGGGCATTCCTGAGCAATAACTGGAAAGTGGCTAACCAGATGCACAGAGATGGCTCATCTTATGGGCATGTTATGCAAGTCGCGGGCATGTAGCTGAAACTTTCCATCCACAGATGCTCAACTGTTCACACTGGAAGCCATGGGGGTAATTCCAAGTTGATCGCAGCAGGATTTTTGATAGCAATTGGTCAAAACCATGTGCACTGCAGGGGAGGAAGATATAACATGTGCAGTGAACAAGCCTAGTTTACAGGTGAAACGTACGTCCCTCTCCGGAACGGGCGGCCGCACGGTCTTAGAAAACGGAGCACGGTCACGATCTTCAATCAAGTTACACCCACCGGCTGCCGGGATATCTACATCATTGGAAGTGGTAACTCTGTATACAGTGTCTGTTTTCCAGCAGCGCCTTAGACCCTCAATCTGGATCTAACAACTCCAGTGCCTGCTCCGTATTTAGGAATGAACCTATTAACAGTCAATTAATGAATTGTATTGTAAGCCACTAAGGAATCGTAAGCCACTATCGTTTCCACACAGGGACATAAGACTTTCATCTTTGCTGCTCTCATTTAATTTTCAGGATTGAACCTATTTATCGTAAATTAATAATTGCACCGCCAGCCTTATCAATCAGGAATTGTATTGCAAGCCGCATTTGTCTCTACACAGGGACAAAGAATATTCATCTTTGTTGCTCTAATTTAATTAATTCTTTGCAACATAATCCAGTCAACTGGTTATCTACAGTAACAGCTGGCAAACCTACATAGGAGGTGGCATGGCAACTTCAAGCATTGTGTCTGTATCAAAACAGCACATCAGATCCTCTTATTTGGGTCCGACAATTCCAGTGCCCGCTTTGTTATTATTTTCAGGATTGAACCTACTTATCACTAATTAATAATTGCACCGCCAGCCTTATCAATTAGGAATTGTATTGCAAACCGTCATTGTCTCTATATAGGGACTAAGAACCTTCATTTTTGCTACTCTCATTTAATTAATTTTTTGCAACTTAATCCAGTTAATTGGTTATCTACAGCAGACATATTTAAAGTGGTAACTTCTAACTTTGTGTTTATATCAAAACAGCACATCAGACCCCCCTATTGGGTCTAACAATCCAAGTGCCTGCTTTACATTTATTTTTCAGGATTGAACTTATTTATAGTCAATCAGTGATTGCATCACTAGTCTTTTACCAATTAGCTTTACAAACACTTTCTTCAAAATTCTCTCTATATAATTTTTTTCCATTTAAGCCAATTATTACTATTCATACAGAAACTCGATTTGTATCTACTCATTTCTTGAATCAAACGGCCCACGGCCATACTACCCTGAATGCGCCCGAACACGTCTGATCTTGGAAGCTAAGCAGGTATGGCCTGGTTAGTACATGGATGGGAGACCTCCAGGGAATACTAGGTGCTGTGGGCCAGTTTCTCAGGAGACTTTACAATAAATTAATCATTCGATCATATTCACATAGTTTTTTAGTTGAGCACATAGGCCATTTCCCAAATCAGCACACAAATCACCCGTGATTCCTGATACAATTGGCCCACGGCCATACTATCCTGAATGCGCCCGATCACGTCCGATCTTGGAAGCTAAGCAGGTATGGCCTTGTCAGTACGTGGATGGGAGACCTCCAGGGAATACTAGGTGCTGTGGGCCTTTTTCCCTCAGGAAATCCAATATTATGTTCCTCCAAGCTTACCATACATTCCGATCCTTCTGTGACCTGTATATATTGTTTTTTCCAAACAATTATACAATAATTACAATAACATTTTCACCTGCCATATCTAGAACCATATTTGGTACAATGGCAATCTAGATTTTTTTATTATTTACTTTTGTTCACCCCAGTGAATTTTTATAGCAAACCAATAAAAGTTAAGCTTTACTCTATCTCCCAGAGGTAGGACTCAAAGGGGTCTTTTCCTCAACCATATATTTTCTTCACATCTTTTTCATATTCAATCAATGAGTGCTTCCACACAAGGTTATTTTGTCTTTCTCTTGTTTTCTTCCTGAATATTAGAGACCCTCCTGATGAGGTCGCAGTAGGTGGGTCCATATAATATTTTTTGTCCAAAATGATTCTAAGAACCTCAATTCTACTTCATGTTGAATTGCAGAGCTTATTATAATTACTCTTATTAGCAGTGTTATAATAATAATAATAATAATAATAATCATTTTATTTATATAGCCCTCTTTCTCTAATAGGACTCAAGGCGCTTAACAGATACATAGCATAATATAGTACAGAAAATAATGAAGTACAGAACAGATTTTCATAAAATACAGAAGCATTGAGATACTAAAGGGACAATTATGGGAATGCTTGAGTAAACAGGAAAGTCTTGAGTCTACTTTTGAAGGATTCTATAGTTGCGGCCTCTTGAACTGTGCGGGGAAGTGAGTTCCATAGAGTCGGAGCCGTATGACTAAAAGCTCGACCCCCAGATGAATTACGAGAGATTCTAGGTACTGCTAAAAGTCCTTCATCTATAGATTGCAGTAATCGAGTGGGGCAGTATAGGGTCAGTAGCTGCTTCAGGTACTTTGGGCCCTGGTCATGTAATGCTTTGAAACCCAGTAAGCCAATCTTGAAGATGATTCGCCATCTTACAGGCAGCCAGTGAAGGGAGTAGAGTATGGGTGTTATGTGGCTAGAACGGGGCTGGTTGGTTAACAGCCTGGCAGCTGTGTTTTGCACTAGCTGTAAGAGGTGCAATTCTTTTGCTGGGAGACCAAGGCAGAGGGCATTACAGTAGTCTAATTGAGATGATACAAATGCGTGTATGACTTTTGGCAGATCATCTGGGGGAATGAAGTGCTTGATTCTGGCTATGTTCCTCAGGTGAAAGAATGAGGATTTGATTGTGGCTGATATCTGATGTTTAAGTGTCAAGTCACCATCTAGGACAACGCCAAGATTCCGCACACGATCAGTGGTTTGTGATTCTGAATCCCAGAGTGTTCTTAGAGTATATACATACATACAAATATACTGACGGTTTACTCAGAGGTTACTACAGACTCTTACCAAGTCACCAGAGTGCTGTAATACTTTGTTGCCACACAGCCGTATTATCAGGTATAGTCGCTCATGAACACAATAGATTATGAAAAAAGATTATAGACAATTAGAGGAGAAATCCACCTACAGAAAATGAAGGAATAATCCAACAGATTTATTCCTAACCAAGTCAAGAGCAGTGATAGAAATATATAAACAAAATGGAACCCTAAGTAAAACTGAAGTGAAGTTCCTAATACCAGAAGAGCCCATTGTACCAGTGTTATATATGCACCCATAGGTGCATAATGATCTAAATAATCAGCCAGGCTGTCCTATAGTGGTTTGGAATTGGATCAATAAGTGCTAATTTATCACAGTATGTAGATTACCACCTTCAACCTTTGGTAGCATAAAACAGGTCACATTTAAAAGACACTAGAGACTTCCTAATATTGTATGGGAAGATCTCTGGCTTGTAAGTGCCAATGTGAGCTCTCTATACACAATTATTGAACATACACAGGGAATAAAAGCATTGTCCAGAAGCTTACAGCAAACATAAGGACTTGCAGGAATTTAAAGTCAAAGGTATAACTTACATTTTACATCTCAATTATTTTTTGTTTAAAGGTATTTCTAATTTACAGAAAAGAAGAACAGCCATGGGCACCAGGTTTGCTCCAAGTTATGCCAATATATTTATGGGGCAGTGGGAGGATCAAAACATCTGGAATAACAACCTATATGGAGCAAACATAGTGTCCTGGTCACAATATATTGATAACATTTTTTTGTTTGGCAAGGGGATTCCTCTATGTTGGAATCTTTTTTTTAAATATTATAATAATAATAATACCAAAAACATCCAATTAAGCTTTGACAAAAGCCAGGCATCAGTTATATAAAGGATAATAATATTCAAACATCAAAAATCAAAAGCGTATGTCATATATCACCGCTCACAGTTGTCTTCTTGCTAACTGGATACATTCAATACCAGGCGGACAATTTAAATGTTTAAAGCGCAACTCCAGTGTTGAGCACGTTTTAAGAACAGGCTTTAGACATGAAACAGAAATATATCTCCTGTGGTTATGATAAGGAAAGAATAGAGGAGGACCTTAAAAAAGTTAATAAGATTGATAGAAAAGAACTTCTAACTGTAAATAAGAAAGGAAAAGATGAACCACCTGAAAATAAGTACTCATGGGCACTGATTACTTATTACAATGCACATCACAAATAATTAGAAATGGTACTTAGAAAGCATTGGTCCTTGCTGTCAAGAGATCCTGTTTTGGGATTGTTAATCTCATTCACATCTCTCCCACAAACTCACACTCCCTATCCTGTGCCCTCTGGAATGCTACAGATCTGTTTGTAACAAACTGGTCCCCACTCATGACCTTTTCATTTCCAACTCCCTGCACCTACTAGTCACTGAAACCTGGATTACTCCCTCTGACACTACTTGTCCTGCTGCTCTCTCTGCTGGGGGCCTCACATTCACACACACACACACACACACACACACACACACACACCACGACCTGGGGGTCACCATGGGGGTGGTGTTGGGATCCTTTTACCTTCTAGTTACTCCTACCAATTCGTACCACCAGAACCATCCCTTACATTCTCTACATTTGAGGTCCATGCTATACGTCTCTAACAACCAGTCCATCTTAGAGTAGCTGTAATTTACCACCCCCCTGGCATTGCCTCCAAATTCGTCGACAACTTTGCCTCCTGACTTCCACTCTGACATTCCCTCCATTATCTTAGGCAATTTCAACATCCCTATCGATATCCCCACATAATCCCCTGCCTCTAAACTCCTTAACCTCACCTCTTCACTTGTTCTCTCCTAGTGGACCTCCTCACCCTCCCATGTGAATGGGAGCTCACTGGATCTGGTCTTCACTCACCGTTGTGGTATTTCTGATTTTTCCAACTCCCCATTTACCCTCTCTGACCACCACCTGCTCTTCTTTAACCTATCTCTCTCAGCTTCCCCATCTCTCCCTCCTAAGGCTACCATCACTAAGTGTAACATTGAGTCTATTGACACCACATTCCTTTCCTCCCTGTTTGACTCACTCTTCTCTCCTATTCTCTCTCATGCCCTGAACAAGCCACTTCCATATACAATGCATCCCTTACTTCTGATCTTGTCTCTGTCGCTCCACCAACCACTATTCACCTTCGCAAATTAACACCTCAACCCTGGCACACATGGGGAAGTCACACTCTATTGCAGACTTCCTCTATTTCAAACTTATTCTCTCATCCTTCAATCCTGCCCTTTTCCTTGCTATACAGTTATTCTTCAAGAACCTCATCTTCTCCCAGTCTTCCAACCCACAGTGCCTCTTTGCCACTCTCAACTCACTCCTCTGCCCACCTCCACTTCGTCTCCGCTCCTCACTCTCTGCTCTTGACTTTGCCACTTACTTCACGTCCAAAATTTACTCCATATGTCAGGACATCACATCACACCAGACCATCAGCAACCAGCCTCCTCCCATAACTTACCACCCCTCCCCATCCCTCTCACCAACTCTTAAATCTTTCTTACATACATCTGGTGAGGAAGTCATGGCCCTCATTTGTTCCTCTCCCCATACCACCTCCCCTCTTGACCCTATCCCCTCCCGCCTCCTCCGCTACCTCTCTCTCTGTCACGCTCGGCTTGAGTTGGGGATCCGACGACTGATCAATGACAGAACAAAACACTAAGGAAAGATTAGTTCAGTTTTAATGAGACTTCAATCATACACAACGGCTAGGAGATAAGTCTGAGTGAATTCTGAAGGACGAAATGTTCGTGACTAGTAAACAATGATGAATATTGAATGAAGTGATTTATGATTTGTAAACAATGCCAAAGTTCACTGAATTACTTGTGATTTGTAAACGATGCTGAAGAACACTGAATGGAGATGACTTGTAATTTGTAAATGATGCTGAAGAACACTGAATAGAGAGATGATTTGTGATTTGTAAATGATGCTGAAGAACACTGAATGGAGAGATGACTTGTGATTTGTAAACAATGCTGATTTGTAAATGATGCTGAAGAACACTGAATGGAGAGATAACTTGTGATTTGTAAACAATGCTGAAGAACACTGAACGGAGAGATGACTTGTGATTTGATGTTGAAGAGAGGATCGCTGTGAGCACCGTCAGCAAACGGAGACCCTCTACTGGATAGTGGACCCAGTGGTTGAACTGCAAGAGGCGGTGGACTTAGAGCAAAGGACTGCAATAACAAAACTGACCACCGGGCGGCCACAGCAGAACCAAGATTCCAGGGGTTAACATGGGAGGACAGAGCTTGAGCACCTTACAGCAGCAAGTAACTCAAAGCACTGGCACCATAGCTAAGCACCCACCCCTTTTTATAAGGGAAGACTGCGCGAGATTGGCTGGACGCGAACTGGGATACCTATTAGCTAGGCTTGGTCTCCAACATGGCTGCTCCCGGCACAGAGGACACACGTGGAACCAGCACACAGCCACTACCTCTGGCCTCAGCCTCCCAGACGCTGCACTCCAGCAACAGGACACCGGGAAACAGACACCTCCGGCTGCCATGCTCCGCTTCCCAGGACCCGGATCCCGGCCTCCAGATGCTCGGCAGCCACACCAGAGGACCTCGCTGCCGCAGCTCCTATCCATCGCAGCCACACCAGCCAACCAACAGGAAGGCCGCAGGGACCAGAACCGGAGGTAAGACTCCGGATGCTGACACTCTCCTTCTGCCTATTCCCATCTTTCCCACCTTCTCAATCTCTCCCTCTCATCAGGCACTGTCCTCTCTGCCTTCAAGCATGCACTCATCTCTCCTATTATTATAAACCTACCTTGATCCAGGCACTTTCTCCATCTACTGACCCATCTCTCTTCTCCCTTTTGCCTCCAAACTCCTTGAACGTATTGTCTACAACCGCCTTACTTCCTTTCTTTCCTCACACTCACTGCTTGACCCATTCCAGTCTGGCTTCCATCCTCTCTACTGAAACTGCCCTTACAAAAGTCTGCAATGACCTCCATGCTGCTAAATCTAAGGGCCACTGCTCTCTACTTATTCTTCTTGATCTCTCTGCTGCTTTTGACACTGCGGACCACCCTCTCCTACTGCAAATCCTGCACTCCATTGGTCTGCATGATACTGCCCTCTCTTGGCTGTCTTCTTACCTCTCTGACCATTCACTCTCTGTCTCCTCTCATGACTCCCCCTCTTCTCCACTAAATGTAGGTGTACCCCAAAGCTCTGTCCTTGGTCCTCTTCTTTTCTCTCTCTATACATCCTCACTAGGTAAGCTCATTAGTTCTTTTGATTTCCAATATCATCTCTATGCTGATGACACTCAAATCTATCTTACCTCTCCGGACCTCTCCACTGCTCTCCTCACTCGTATCTCCAACTGTATCTCTGCTACCTCTTCCGGGATGTCCCAGCGCTTTCTTAAACTTAACATGTCTAAGACTGAGCTGATCATCTTCCCTCCCTCCCGCATAACCTCACCTCCCACAATCTCCTTATCTATTGATGTCACTACTATCTCCTCTAGCCCCCAAGTGCGCTGTCTTGGAGTAATCCTTGACTCCTCCCTCTCCTTCAAACCACACATTCAGCACCTCTCACAAACCTGCCGTTTTCATCTAAAAAATATTTCCAGGATCAGACCCTTTCTCACCCAGGATGCTACTAAGACCCTTATCCACTCACTGGTCATCTCCAGACTGGACTACTGTAATCTCCTCCTGACTGGCATTCCTGACAAATACCTCTCTCCACTCCAATCTATTCTCAATGCTGCTGCCCGGCTCATTTTCCTCACCAAACACACTACGTCCACCTCGACTCTCCTACAAGACCTTCACTGGCTCCCCTTCCCTTTCAGAATCCATTTCAAGCTTCTCACACTCACTTACAAAGCCCTCACCCACTCCTCTCCCATTTACATCTCTGACCATATCTCCCTTTACACTCCCACCCGTCCTCTTCGCTCTGGTAATGCCCACCGCCTCTCCTGCCTACTGATTACTTCCTCCCACTCCTACTTCCAAGATTTCTCATATGCTGCTCCAGTTATCTGTAATTCCCTACCTCTCCCCTCAGAATCTCCACCTCTCTACAAAACTTCAAACGGGCTCTCAAGACCCACTTCTTCACCAAACCCAGCCAAACCTTCTGTTCCACATTCTCTATGTACCTCGTTTGTGTCACCCCTGTCTGTCTACCCCTCACCTTTAGAATGTACACTCTCACGAGTAGGGCCCTCTTCCCTCATGTGCTTATCCTTTCTTACTTTAATAATCTTCAACTGCACCAAATCCAGCAGTCCTCTGCCACCTGATACTTATTTCAGTGTTATCTGCTGATGTAGCTATGTTTATTTTCCCTGTAATTGTCCTATATTGTCTTCAACTGTAAGTTGTTGTTTTCCAGTTTTGATTATTTGTTTATGTACTCTGTAATTACGTGCTGCGGAACCCTTGTGGCGCCATATAAATAAAAGATAATAATAATAAAATAATACCAAAGAAGCCGGCTTATATTTATAGAAAATCTTCAAGCCTAAAATATTATCTAGTGACCAGTGCACATTTAGAGAAAGAATATAAACCTGGACAGGTCCTTTCAGTAGGCTTCTATAGATGTGGGGGATGTGCTGGATGCCGGAGCATCAAAGGGACCACAATGAAAAAATGTGATTCGGCTATAATTAATGGCAGGAACACGTTAAAGACTTTATTACCTGGCACACAAAAGAAGTGATTTATGCTATACAATGCAGCTGCAATAAACTTTATATAGGGAGAACCACAGGAACCCTAAAAATAAGAATAGGGGAACACATGAGAAATATTGAGAGGTTTAGGAACCCATTCGCTGTCTGCACACTTTAAAAAAAGAACACTCTTCCTCCGGAGAAAATATAAGGAACGTTTATAGCAGAAAACAGGTCAAAAAGAATGCAAGATGTAGCTCACATACTCAGAATATTGCTAAAACAGAAATAAAACTAATTTATTTATACAATATTCACATGCCTTGTGGTTCACAGTGATTTAGAAGTAGAGTGGTTTTTATGATTTTTTTACGTTAGGTCTGTTTACGTGGGATTATTAAACTGCTTAACATTGTTTTCTATTTACCACTTTTTGTTAATGTTTTAGGAAGGATTCTGCCTTCTAAATTTGTAAAATTTTAGGATTTTTAGTGTGGCCAAATGACTATAAACCTTTTACAATACACGGACTTCAACAAAATGGCAGCCACAACCCATCAAAGATGGACATAAAACTACAACAAGATGGCCACCGCATCAAACCAGGTTCCTAGACATCTTTGAGTAAAATGACGCTATCATCACTTCTGGGGAAGTGTGACACGTCCTGGCCGCCGGCTCCATGTCAGCCTGGATGTTTAGCCGATGTGGCGGGTGGGGTTGACGCTAGGCAACGTCTGCCTGGTGGCTTCTGTGAGTTACCTGGTTACGCAGACGCCAGGCACTCACAGGAAGACAGCAGGACGTGCAGTGGGGCAGCTGCATGGAATTGTTATCAAGGGGAGGCTTGGCTTCATGGAAATGCTTATTGGCTTATACTCCTTTTATCTTCCTGGTCTGCCTCTCACTCCTTGCTGGTCATAGTTCCTGGCTGCAGCGGGATCCCTTGTCTCTTGGTTGTAGCACTAGCCGTGGTTACCTTTGTCTGGTTATCTTACAACCGTCCTCTGCAGAATTCCTGTGTCCAGCTCTGTCAGTTGTATTATCTGTCTCATTGCTTATTTGTTATTTCTGCTAATACTACCCCTCATCTATTTACTATACAGTCCTGTGTTTTCTCTGTGATCTATTTCTCCTGCAAACCTTCAGTACTCTCACTGCCAGTAGCTCCACCTGTTGGTTCAGAGCTTTCAATGTTTTCGTGCTCTCACTTCTTTACAATCCAGTCCATTTTACAGCTGCCTTGTCGTTGTCTGGGACACTCCTGTCTAATATCTCTGGCTCTCCCACGTTTCCCTTACTAGTGTTATTCTCTTACTTTTGCCTTATCTTTGTGCTACTCCTCTCTTGTGTACAAGGGTCATTGCCCAGAAGATCTCTGGAAACCTCAGCCTCCTCGGAAAAAAGATTCTTCAGTCATAACACAACCCCGTTACTCTTCACACTCCAGGTGGAGGGACAGAGCTGCATGCGGAACATTCTTGATATGCCTCTTTTTGTGAGTGCATAGAAGTGGGGGCCACCCCAATAACTGACAATTTAAGGAGGTGAATTATACCCATGAATAGAAATTCAATATAATATACACACTGAGAAACTGTTATTATACATTGATTAAACAGTATTTATGTGCTACTTAATCACCAGATTGAGAGAGCCATCTACAGATTATGAACAGGGGAGTATAGTTATTTGTTATTTACCTGGCGCCTATCACCTAGTACCATTTCTTTTATGTGTTGCCTTGGAGTTGTGGTGAAAACTCTATTTACTAGTGTGACAGAATGCATTGGTTTGCGTATTGATAAGGTATCTACTGACCTATTGTTTCCGTATTATCAGGAACTTTACAGCGGCAGCTGTGTGATTCTGTGCAAGCTGAAGCCTGTTGCTGTATATGATCTAGTGCTGTGAGGTTGTTTTATTCTGGACCAGCAAACCACCTACCTGTCCTATGAGGGGAAGCATCTGCTCGCTCTCACCACTTGTCAGTCACTGCTATTACAGACGCATTCATTGGAGACTAGAGTCCAAACATTTCCCAGATCAGTCACTGCTGATTTCCCCCCAGGAGCTGGAGGTAATTGGCTTTTATTGCTGGATTATCTGGAGAATATACCTACCTAGGAGGTGGCGTAACGTGAGTAACGCAGCAAATCGCCCCAGATAACCATTACTGGACAGGACTCTTTGGAAACTCAGATTTCACATCACTAATCAATGTACAGTGGCTGGTAGATGCCATCAGGTAACAGCTATTTTTGAACACGGATCTGGATTAATAACAAACACTGGTGATATTGGTTAATGAGTAATCACCGACTGCAGTGGTAAATAACTAGTGAGTTCTATATGTCTTTAACAAGCATTTTGTGTATGGGTATATACATAATATATATATTGTGTGCTCATTACTACGGTAGGTGGTTTGTGGATAATAAATATTTACTGTTTTAAGAAACAATCCGGTCTTTAGTGTTAAAATGTATGCACCAAATTTTGTGATGATGTATACCAGGGAAGGCCTTTGTAGTGGGCAGATGGCCGTCTGGTACAACTCTGAATCGGGCCACAATGTCTGAGTCAGCCTCGACATTTGCCTCTACCAAGGATAAATATAAAAGTGTCAGTAAGCGCAGTCGCAGTGGTTTAACTTTTTATTGAAGCAAAGTATAATACAATCGTAAATATAAAAGATAATTAATATTGTGTACATTACAGTGTAATTAAACAATAAATTCAAAGACGTTGTACAAATCTGTTGTCTGCATTTATCTTGTTTCTTTCAGACGTTCAGTCACAGAAAACGACACAAAAGTACAAGGATCGCACAGTATTGTTGATTTCGGCTAGAACATCATATTATGCCAGCTATCATTCACATCCAACAAGAACTTGTTAAGAAATACTTGTGCTAGAAGAAACAAAAAGGTTTTCTATGCTCGCCCCTCGCCCTCCCATGGGACATATAAAATGGGTATCACAGAGAAATAGGTGGATGACCTCCCGATACTCTGGTCATATACCACAAAGTGTTGGTTAGGGAGGTGTGAATGTGTCATTTTACTGAAGCAGATGACGTTGCTATGTAACTCTCCCACACTTCAACATATTGCTTTACTTTTCTGTCCTTCTCTAGAGCCACTCCCACCCATTCCACTGGAAAAAGGTAAAACGGCTTTGCTAGGAATAAGGGTAATGACGGAGGTTCTGGGTGGATCCACACTTGTAGTATGGATTTGCGTGCTGCTGCACTTACTGCTACAAGTCATTTTTTGCCACCTTCTGACATGGCTTGATCATTTCAAAAATACCAAAGATTGCCCATTCTGGCAACAGGTGTAAATAGTTTACCAGGCAACATATTTACATATTTGTACCAAGAAGCTTCCAATCAGGGGGCATAACCAAAAACAGTGATAAAGGTCTGCTCGAGAATCTCCGCATTTCCAGCAGTTATGAGTGGTTGAAAGAACTATTAAAAATATTGATGAGAGAGAAAATGTAAAGTTATGCACTTTGGGATTAAGAATAATCGGGCAGCATATAAACTAAATGGCAAAAATGTAGGGATAACGGTGGTTGAAAAGGATTTGGGTGTGCTCATCGATTGTAGACTCAGTAGCAGTACGCAATGTCAAAATGCAGCAACAAAAGCAAATAAGGTGTTAGCATGCATAAAACGGGGGATGGAGACAGGGATGAGTGCGTAATCCTGCCATTGTATAAATCATTGGTGCGGCCACACCGGGAATACTGTGTACAGTTCTGGGCACCTCACTATAAAAAGATATCTTGGAACTAGAAAGGGTTCAGAGGCGAGCCACCAAACTGGTCAAGGGGTTAGAGGCACTGGTTTATGAGGAAAGACTCACAAGGTTAGATATGTTTACACTGGAAAAGAGGCAGCTGAGAGGGAACATTATTAATATTTATAAATACTGTAAGGGACAATACAAGGATTTATCAGATGATCTGTTTATCAAAAAAATGCTACACAGGACAGGAGGACATCCCCTGAGGTTAGAAGAAAAAAAACATTTCATACAAAACGGAGGAAAGGGTTCTTTACAGTAAGAGCAGTAAGTATTTGGAATTATCTACCACACAGGTTCTCAAACTCGTTCCTCAGGACCCCACACAGTGCATGTTTTGCAGGTCTCCTCACAGAATCACAAGTGAAATAATTAGCTCCACCTGTGGACCTTTTAAAATGTGTCAGTGAGCAATTAATACACCTGTGCACCTACTGGGTTACCTGCAAAACATGCACTGTGTGGGGTCCTGAGGACAGAGTTTGAGAACCCCTGATCTACCAGAGGAGGTAGTATTGGTGGACTCACTAAATAAGCTTAAAAATGGATTAGATAAATTCCTAACTGATAGAAATATCCAAGGTTACTGCATCTACATTATATTTAATTTTATAATACAGGTTGAACTCAATGGATATTTGTCTTTATTCAACCTCACCAACTATGTAACTATGTAAGAGAGATACACTCTGTGAAGTATATTCAGAAACATTTTTTTTATTGGTTTAAAAATATTTGAATCATTTCCAATAAAACAAAGTTGCTCAGAGTTACACCAGTGTATCACTTTCCATATATAATTCCCCTCCGCAGTGTCACATGACTTGGCTGTGATCTTTGGAAGCAATAGGAGTTGGTATATTATCATGAGACGCTTGAATAATGTTTATCCCCATTTGTTTGTAGATCTGCTGTAATTGGATATAAATCCTGACTGGTCGGGATGGATCACATCTCCTACATGAAAATGAATCCCTTTTCTCTGACGTCCTAGTGGATGCTGGGAACTCCGAAAGGACCATGGGAAATAGCGGCTCCGCAGGAGACTGGGCACAACTAAAGAAAGCTTAAGGTCACCTGGTGTGCACTGGCTCCTCCCACTATGACCCTCCTCCAAGCCTCAGTTAGATTTTGTGCCCGGCCGAGGTTGGATGCACACTAGGGGCTCTCCTGAGCTTCTATAAAGAAAGTATAGAATTAGGTTTTTTATTTTCAGTGAGACCTGCTGGCAACAGGCTCACTGCAGCGAGGGACTAAGGGGAGAAGAAGCGAACCTTCCTGCTTGCAGCCAACTTGGGCTTCTTAGGCTACTGGACACCATTAGCTCCAGAGGGATCGACCGCAGGCCCGTCCTTGGTGTTCGGTTCCGGAGCCGCGCCGCCGTCCCCCTTACAGAGCCAGAAGCAAGAAGAGGTCCGGAAAATCGGCGGCAGAAGACATCAGTCTTCACCAAGGTAGCGCACAGCACTGCAGCTGTGCGCCATTGCTCCTCATACACACTTCACACTCCGGTCACTGAGGGTGCAGGGCGCTTGGGGGGGGGGGGGGGAGGCGCCCTGAGCAGCAATAAAAACACCTTGGCTGGCAAAAATACCACAATATATAGCCCCAGAGGCTATATATGTGGTAAATACCCCTGCCAGAATCCAGAAAAAAGCGGGAGAATAGTCAGCTGAAAAGGGGCGGAGCTAACTCCTTCAGCACACTGGCGCCATTTCTCCCTCACAGCTCCGCTGGAAGGAAGCTCCCTGGCTCTCCCCTGCAGTCTACACTACAGAAAAGGGTAAAAAAGAGAGGGAGGGCACTAAATTTAGGCGCAGTACATATATATATATATATATATATATATAGATAAAAGCAGCTATAGGGGACATAATTCAGTTAGTCCCTGCATTATATAGCGCTCTGGTGTGTGCTGGCATACTCTCACTCTGTACCCCCAACGGGCTTTTGTGGGTCCTGTCCTGTTAGAGCATTCCCTGTGTGTGTGCGGTGTGTCGGTACGGCTGTGTCGACATGTTTGATGAGGATAATGATGTGGAGGCGGAGCAGATGCCTATAGAAGGGATGTCACCCCCTGCGGGGCAGACACCTGTGTGGATGGGCTTATGGAAAGAATTGAGTGCAGGACAGCCGGCTTCTCAGCTCGTGCCTGTCCAGGCGTCTCAAAGGTCATCAGGGGCTCTAAAACGCCCGCTACCGCAGATGGCAGACGCAGATGTCGACACGGATACTGACACCAGTGTCGACGACGATGAGTCTAATCTAATGTCCACTAAGGCCATTCGCTGCATGATTGAGGCAATGAAAGAGGTGTTACACATTTCTGATATAAATCCAGGTACCACTAAAAAGGGTATTATGTTTGGGGAGAAAAAACTACCTGTAGTTTTTCCCCCATCAGAAGAATTAAATGAAGTGTGTGAAGAAGCGTGGGCTTTCCCCGATAAAAAATTGGTAATTCCTAAGAAGTTACTAATGGCGTTCCCGCCAGAGGATAGGTCACGTTGGGAAACACCTCCTAGGGTGGATAAAGCGCTCACACGTTTGTCTAAAAAGGTGGCACTACCGTCTCCGGATACGGCCGCCCTCAAGGAACCTGCTGATAGAAAGCAGGAGGCGATCCTGAAGTCTGTATACACACACTCAGGCATTATACTTAGACCAGCTATTGCGTCAGCATGAATGTGCAGTGCTGCCGCTGCGTGGTCAGATAACCTGTCAGAAAATATTGACACACTAGACAGAGACACTATTCTGCTAACCATAGAGCATATCAAAGACTCAGTCTTATACATGAGAGATGCACAGAGGGAGATTTGCCGGCTGGCATCTAAAGTAAGTGCATTGTCCATTTCTGCTAGGAGAGGCTTATGGACTCGGCAGTGGACAGGGGATGCAGATTCAAAAAGGCACATGGAAGTTTTGCCTTATAAGGGTGAGGAGTTATTTGGGGATGGTCTCTCGGACCTAGTTTCCACAGCAACATCTGGGAAGTCAGCATTTTTACCCCATGTTCCCTCACAGCCTAAGAAGGCGCCGTTTTATCAGGTTCAGTCCTTTCGGACCCAGAAAAACAGGCGTGGAAAAGGCAGGTCTTTTCTGTCCAGAGGCAGAGGTAGGGGAAAAAGGCTGCAACAAACAGCAGGTTCCCAGGAGCAAAAGTCCTCCAAGTCCACCGCATGACGGTGGGGCTCCACAGGCGGAGCCAGGTACGGTCGGGGGCCGCCTCAAAAATTTCAGCGATCAGTGGGCTCGCTCACAGGTGGATCCCTGGATCCTTCAAATAGTATCTCAGGGGTACAAACTGGAATTCGAGGCGTCTCAACCCCACCGGTTCCTAAAATCTGCCTTGCCGATTGCTCCCTCAGACAGGGAGGCGGTGCTAGCGGCAATTCACAATCTGTATTCCCAGCAGGTGATAATCAAGGACGGTTCGGTGAGACCAATTTGAAATTTCAAATCCTTGAACACATACATGAAAAAATTAAAGTTCAAGATGGAATCGCTCAGGGCGGTTATTGCAAGTCTGGACGAGGGGGATTACATGGTATCCCTGGACATCAAGGATGCTTACCTGCATGTCCCCATTTACCATCCTCACCAGGAGTACCTCAGATTTGTGGTACAGGATTGCCATTACCAATTCCAGACGTTGCCATTTGGACCGTCTACGGCACCGAGGGTGTTTACCAAGGTAATGGCGGAAATGACGATACTCCTTCGAAAAAAGGGAGTTTTAATTATCCCGTACTTGGACGATCTCCTAATAAAAGCGAGGTCCAAGGAGCAGTTGTTGGTAGGAGTAGCACTATCTCAGGAGGTGCTGCACCAGCACAGTTGGATTCTGAATATTCCAAAATCACAGCTGGTTCCGACGACACGTCTACTGTTCCTGGGTATGATTCTGGATACAGTCCAGAAAAAAGTGTTTCTCCCGGAGGAGAAAGCCAAGGAGCGGTCACCTCTAGTCAGAGACCTCCTGAAACCAAAACAGGTATCGGTGCATCACTGCACGCGGGTCCTGGGAAAGATGGTAGGTTCTTACGAAGCAATTCCTTACGGCAGGTTCCATGCCAGAATCTTTCAGTGGGACCTGCTGGACCAATGGTCCGGATCGCATCTCCAAATGCATCGCTTAATAACCCTGTCTCCAAGAACCAGGGTGTCTCTGCTGTGGTGGCTGCAGAGGGCTCATCTTCTAGAGGGCCGCAGATTCGGTATACAGGACTAGGTCCTGGTGACCACGGAAGCCAGCCTTCGAGGCTGGGGGGCAGTCACACAGGGAAGAAACTTCCAAGGACTGTGGTCGAGTCAGGAGACTTTCCTACACATAAATATTCTGGAACTAAGGGCCATTTACAATGCCCTAAGTCAGGCAAAATCCCTGCTTCTACATCAGCCGGTACTGATCCAATCAGACAACATCACGGCAGTCGCCCATGTAAATCGACAGGGCGGCACAAGAAGCAGGATGGCAATGGCAGAAGCCACAAGGATTCTCCGTTGGGCGGAAAATCATGTACTAGCACTGTCAGCAGTGTTCATCCCGGGAGTGGACAACTGGGAAGCAGACTTTCTCAGCAGACACGACCTCCACCCGGGAGAGTGGGGACTTCATCCAGAAGTCTTCCAAATGATTGTAAATCAATGGGAACGGCCACAGGTGGACATGATGGCGTCCCGCCTAAACAAAAAACTAGAGAGATATTGCGCCAGGTCAAGGGACCGTCAGGCGATAGTTGTGGACGCTCTAGTGACACCGTGGGTGTACCAGTCAGTTTATGTGTTCCCTCCTCTGCCTCTCATACCAAAGGTATTGAGAATAATAAAAAAACGAGGAGTAAGAACAATACTCGTGGTTCCGGATTGGCCACGACGAGCGTGGTACCCGGAACTTCAAGAGATGATCTCAAAGGACCCATGGCCTCCGCCGCTCAGACAGGACCTGGTGCAGCAGGGGCCTTGTCTATTCCAAGACTTACCGCGGCTGCATTTGACGGCATGGCGGTTGAACGCCGGATCCTGAAGGAAAAGGGCATTCCGGAGGAAGTCATTCCTACGCTGATTAAAGCCAGGAAAGATGTAACTGCAAAGCATTATCACCGCATATGGCGGAAATATGTTGCTTGGTGTGAGGCCAAAAAGGCCCCAACAGAGTAATTTCAGCTGGGTCGATTTCTGCATTTCCTACAAGCAGGAGTGACTATGGGCCTGAAATTAGGCTCCATTAAGGTACCGATCTCGGCTCTGTCGATTTTCTTCCAGAAAGAACTAGCTTCACTGCCTGAAGTTCAGACGTTTGTGAAGGGAGTGCTGCATATTCATTCCCCCTTTTGTGCCTCCAGTGGCCGCTGTGCGATGCTTCTGTACTTGTGCTGTGAGCGGACTGAAGTGCGGGGCGGATTAGCCCTGTGCTGGGCGTCCCCCCCCGCATGTCTGGGAACATGATCATAGCTGTGCTAAATTTACAGCTACGATAACTCGGAATGACCCCCCATAACCACGCCTTATAATTGACGGACGCTTTCGAAAAAAAACCCTTAACTTTTTATGGAAAGACCACCATTAAGTTGGAGGAGGGGTGACTGGGTATGGCAATGTAAAATGTGAGCTGAGGAAAGGGGGGAGTAGACGTCAAGAACCATAGGCTGTCAGGACACAAGTACTGTTAGGACAAACGGTAAAAATTGAATGTGGCAAAGAGGAAACAAGTGTTGAAAAATCTGACCGGAAATGAGAGACTTAATGAACTGAGAGCATAGATGTATGACAAGAGTAAATTTACAGTACATGAAGCCGGCAGTAAAAGCAGCAGCAATCCTGCAGCAGCAACCCGCCAATGCAGAAGCTCTGTGCAGGTAACGGGACAGCATAGCGTGCCAGGTGTGGTGTGAAGAGTGTCAGTGGCCAAAGATTTGTCCGGAGCAGTGAGCGGTGTCTAGGACATTGGGGAAAATGTTTTTGAAAGAAGATAGAGTAGGGACATAAAATAATAAAAAAGGAAGAAAACATGGCAGGTTAGGTGAATTATGGATGCTTTGCATGAGGGGGGTACTGGAGAAAGGGATGGGTTGAAGCAAATGAGGTAAACTATCAAAGGGAGGAGAGCAAGTGGGAAAATTTGGAGCAGAGATGGAAGAAGATAAGTCTAATAAATTATATGTCCAATGAGAGAGGATAAAAGAGTGAGGAGAAGAAGACCAGTGGCAGCTAACCTGTTAATGGGAATGTTGACATGGACTACAGATATATTCTATGGAAAGGATCATAAAATTGGGAGAAGATGAATGACTGCAATGCTGTCACTCACATGCTAGGAAGTTGAGATCCTATACTGTCAGCTAGGAATGGTTCTAACTGGGACAGAAGCCTAAAGCCCAACGTGTGCTCCTTCCATGGAATTGCGGGAATCCCTTTTGGTGCTGAATCTTGATAGCGGGTGGAGGATGAGGACTGGAAGAATAGGGATTTTTGTTTACTTACCGTAAAATCTCTTTCTCTGATTCCATCTGGGGGACGCTGCGCACTTACTTACTAATGGGTTAGAGTGTGTGGGAAGGGAGTTTGGCACAGAACCTATAGAAATCAACTCCTCCCCCCTCTAACCCCTCCCATCTACATCCTGTTCAGGAATTACCTCAGTTAACGTTTAGCAAAGCCGAAAGAGGCAGAACAGACCATAACCAATAAACTAGATAAAAAGACGGGAGGGATCGCAGCGTCCCCCAGATGGAATCAGAGAAAGAGATTTTACGGTAAGTAAACAAAAATCCCTATTTCTCTTTCATCCATCTGGGGGACGCTGCGCACTTACTAATGGGATTTCCCAAAGCAAGCTAATTAGAGGAGGGAGAACCAGACGGCATAGCTGTCTGTAAAATTTGACGCCCATAGAGGCAGTCTCCAAACCAAAAGTATGAAAATGGTAAAACTTTGTGAAAGTATGCACGGACGACCAGGTCGTCACTCTGCACAACTGCTCAACAGATACACCTCTGCGAACAGTCCAGGAGGCTCCAACAGCCCTAGTTCAATGAGCTCTCAGAGGTCCAGGAACAGGAACAGTATAAGGTACATAGGCCTGCCGAATAGCAGAGGTCATCGAACAAGCCACTGTGTTCTTAGAGGCCGGTCAGCCACATCTGGATGCAATCAATCAAAAACAAAATATCTGTACGGCGAATAGACGCCATACGAGACAATAAATGTGTAAGGTCTTAACAACTTCCAATAATGCCGAATGACTATCCTCTCCGGAAGAATTTGGAACAAACGCCGGAAGTACAATGTCCCGATTCAGGTGGAAAACCGACACAATCTTTGGCAAAAAAAGAAGGTTTCGTACGCAAGACCACTCGCTCATCATGAAAAAACAAAAACAAAGCGCCGCTAACTCTGAAGAGAAAGCGCCGCTAACTCTGAAATATTTCTGTCCAAATTAATGGCTAAAAGAAAAACCACCTTAACAGTAAGGAACCGCAATTCTACAGATTCCAGTGGTTCAAACGTAAACTTCTGAAAAGCCTTAAGAACTAACTTTAAATCCAGGGAGGAACCGGAAGAACAAACGGAGGATGAAACCTAAGCACCTCGTGAAGGAACGTCTAGGTGAGAGAGCCAAAGATGTTGCCCTTTAAAGGGAAGAAAGATGAAGAACATTAGTCAGACCATCCTGAAGGTAAGACAACAGGCGAGATAAGCGAAAGATGTTCGGCGACAACCCACGTTCTTCACCCCAAGCAATATAGATATGCTATACCCCGTGAGAAATTTGAGAAGTGACTGGTTTCCTAGCTTGGAGCATAGTGCTCACCACCAGTAGAGATGAGCCTTTATTTCTTAGAATGCTAGATTCAAGAACCATACCGTCAAAGTCAGACGATTTAAATTGTGGTGGCGACAAGGTGCTTGTAGAATAAAATCTGGTCGCAGATGTAGACAGAACGGTTTCTTGGTCACCCTGCTGTGCAGAAGAGTGTACCACTGGCGACGAGGCCAGGCCGGAGTCACGAGAATGACCGGTAGACCTTCTCTCCAGATGCGCTGAAGTAGGTGTGGGAGTAGAGGAATTGGCGGGAACACATCCCAGTTGAAAACACTGTGGAGATGTCAAAGCATCGATCAGTGCTGACTTATGATCCTGATCTCGTGAGCCGTACAGAGGTAGTTTTCTATTGAGACGAGATGTCTGCAGGTCATTGTCGGAAGTACCCCACAGCGACATCAGGGTAAGAAAGGCCTCTTGAGGAAGCTCCTCTTCCGCCATATGGACCACCTGACGGCGTAAGAAATCTGCTTCCCAGTTTTCCACTCCCGGGATGCGAACTGCGGAGATGGTCGTAACCCAATGTTCCGCCCACTGGAGAATATGGGAGACTTCCGTCACGACTTTTTAGCTTCGACTTCAGCCTTGTCTGTTTATGTAAGCTATCGCCTTGGAGTTGTCTGATTGAAATCGTACTGGATGACCCCAAACGCTGATTCATAACTGAAGCAGACTATACCGGAGTGCTTTCAATTCCAAAATGTTGATTGGCCCCGCCAATACCTGGCTGTGCCAGAGGCCCTGGAAGTGCTGAATTTGAAACACCGCCCCCCAACCCGTGAGGCTGGCATCTGTGGTGACCGTCATCCAAGACCAAATTGTGAATGGCACCCCCTTGGTCAGACTGTGGCTGTAAAGTCACCAATGTAGAGACTGGTGAGTCTGAACTGACAAATGGAACAATTGCAAGTCCAGATGTAGTCCCATTTGAGTCCAACAGATGAGAATCTGAGCCTGAAGGGGTGAAGCATGTAATCTGGCATATGGCACTGCCTCGGTTGCCACCATCTTTCCCAACAGCAGCATACATCTGAGAACTTGAACCCATCGGCAATTGTAACAGGGATCTGATTGTGGATTGTAGATCCTGAACATTGTCCTGAGGAACTTTCTGGATTGTGTCAAACAAGACACCTAGAAAAAACCATCTTTTGAGAGGGAAGCAGCGAAGATTTTTGGGAAATTCACTATCCACGTGAATGAATGTAGGGTGTTTGTTGTGAGCTTCAATTGCTGGTGAAGAAGTGTCTGTGATGGAGAAAATTTCTAGTCTTGCCCGGATTTGAACACAGGATGTACACATTGCAGACGGACACTGTAACCACTATGCCACCGCTGACCACTCTTCAGCAACAGGTCATCTAAGTAAGGAGTAATGTTGACTCCCTGAGACCTGAGTATCACAGCTATGCGGGCCATGAGTTTCATAAACACCCAAGGGCCTATGGATGGGCCGAACGGGAGATCTCAGAAGATCTGGTGACCTGTCCAAATGGGAACATGTAGGTATGCGTCCTTTATGTATAAGGAAGTCAAAAATTCAGCCGGATCCATGGAGGCGATGATTTAACGAATGGATTCCATTTTGAATTTCTGTACAGAAAGATACAGATTTAGGCATTTTAGATTTAAAATGGGCCGAAACGAACCGTCCGGTTTGTTAAAAAGAAAAAGACTTGAGTAAAAGCCCTGACTCTGTTGTTTGGGAACTGGAAGAATTACTCTGTAGTATAAAAGCGCGGAAGTTGCGTTAGGAGGGATCGCATGGGAGATAAATGGGACTGGTTCCTCGAGGTCCCAACATATATCTTCGGAATCCGACCCGTCACCCACCGATCTTGTTTTAACAACAGTCATACTTTCCTGAACTGAAGTAACCGAGCCCCAAGCACCAAAGATCCCTCCGGAGGACCCGGACAATCCTGCAGCAGGCTTGTTGGTAGGTGTAAGGCTGGTTTATATTCTTCTTGGGCTCTGAGGGTGATTCGAACCCGGGTCTGTCTGTTTGCAGATAGGGGCCTTAGCCTCCTGAGCCACTCGGTTCCACTCTACGAGATGACTGGGTTCCTCTGCCTCAGAATGGTCCTCCGCATGGAAATTGTGAAGAGGCCCGAACGACCTGGAGAATTCACCTAGCTTTAGTACGAAAGGTCCGAAACTTTGTTTGATTCGGTTTCTGAGGAGCAGAACAACCGGAAGAAAGGGCTATTGTCCCCCTGTGTATTGATTTTTGTAAGTTCCGAGCCAAAGAGAAACCCTCCTTCAAAAGAGAACAGCTGTTAAAGTCTGCTTTGAATGCGAGAGTTTTTTTTTTTTATTTATTTTTTTTAAAACTAATTGTATAGCTTCGGATGGGTCGTCCGGTTGCATTTCAGACACCCCTGTGCAAGCCAATCTACGCTGTAAGGACCCAAGCTCCGGCGGGAATTGGACATAGAGAAATATCAAATAAGGCGAATATGGATTTAAGATTTGCCCATGTCTCCCTATCTGTAGGATCCCTCAAGGTCTCCTGGCTGCACCAAAGGATTAACCTTTGCTATCGCCAGATGTTGTAATAGGGGCATCTACCATCGGAGCTGTTTTCCAGGATCTTGTATCCTCTTCTGCACAGGGATACCAAAATCTCAATTAATTTATTTTGTAGGAATTTGAATAAGGAGAGTCTGGCTTCAGCCAGGCCTCTATTAAATCTCTGCAAAATGCGTATATGGAAGGAGTTCGACGTATGACATGTATCAATAATTTGACTCCTGAGCTTGTAGAGGATTCTTGAGTTGAGTCAGAGAGACACCTGCCCATCTTTCTTGCTGTAACATCAACCACATTCCTGGCCCACAGAGGTATTAACAGATCTACAGAACTACCCCGCTGCTCCGTCACAGGTGTTTTAGAGCATGCAGTACAGAGGGGACCTGGATCCGTGTTAGCTCTTACAAGTGTGGAGCCGCACTGTGAAACAGGCCAAATAAACAACTGAGCCTGCTTCTTTTGGTAAATGTGTCCAGCTTATTGCCATAAATAATTCTTACAATTAGCTAATAGTAACCCAAATAGTAGTGAAAAATGCAATAGAGAGAAGTAAGTAGAAATCCCCTCTAATAAATGCCTTGTAAACATATGAACTCCCCTGTAGAAATAACAGGGTGAGTAAATGAATAACAGTGACTCCCCAAAAATAAATTAAGTGACTGTCACTGCACTACAGGCTATATAATTAAGAAAGTAACTATAAACAAGCACAACTATAATACTTGCTGTGAGCCAATCCTGGCTGGGATCTCCAGTGTGCTGTGTTCCCATATTATGCTGTATGCTGCGCAGCATCTCCCGCTGTGTAACTCTACCACAAGCGTGGAGAAGATGGCGCCGGTAAATCACGCCCGCCTAACAAGGAAAATGGAGGCAGACCGTTACTAACTAGTCGAGCGGGGAGAACAAGGCGGGAAGCGCTGACTTCTCCTTCTGTAACACTGCTACGGCTAGCCGTCCAATCCACTTCAACAAGGGGACCTTCTTCCTCCCTCTGTATTGGGAGCGTGGCTCCTAATAAGGTACAGGCGGGAGCGGAAAGAGTTTACATCTCCGTCAGAACAGCTCTGTCTGTATAAGATCCCGCTGCCTCACCTCTGTGTACAGCAGCGGTAAATCACCGTGGCAGCGCGTCTCATGTAAGCGGTCTCTGTCAGACCGCATCTCCCATGCTTAACATACAGTCGCCAGCGGAGGGGAGGGGGGGGGGGACTACACAGACAGCATTTGTATAAATATTAATGCAAGTAATTTAACAGTCCAACTCTGCCCAGGCAGGTTGTGGCTGTCCTACCTGAATAGTGCCTCCTCGGATCTCTGCCCGGAAGAAAACAGAAAAAAACCCCAGTGACCTCAGTATGGTGGCTTCCCAGAGGCTATTTAGAGTGGGAAATCTGGCTTAAACAGCCTCCTCTAGCTAACCCCACTCTACCTATACTTGTCACCTGTAAACAGGGACTAAGTATCCAACAAAACTCAAATAAAAGGAAAAGAAAACCTAACTAAAAACTATAGGCATAGAAACTGTGCCTGTACTCCTCAGGCACAAAACTAAAAACTGAGGTAATTCCTGAACAGGATGTAGATGGGAGGGGTTAGAGGGGGGAGGAGTTGATTTCTATAGGTTCTGTGCCAAACTCCCTTCCCACACACTCTAACCCATTAGTAAGTAAGTGCGCAGCGTCCCCCAGATGGATTAAAGAGAAAAACCAATTAATGACAAAGGAGGATGTAGAAGAGATACACAGAAAACGTAGGGAACCAGTAAAGGAGCTGGTACCATATAGCGGGGTGTGAATTTCATTCTGGGAAATCTAGGCGTAAGCTTCAAGATAACCGCACTCAGGCTCAGTGCAGAGTATATTAATACTTGTTATTATTAGTAATAATCACACATTCTGCCGTACAGAACATAAACATGTAAAACATTTCTTACACAGAGAATGAATTATGAGTATTCTCCTGGGTGACCGCACTCGTGTAAAAGTTCTGTCTTACTATAACTCCCTCTCCTTACACTCAGACCTATATCATGGGTTCACTCTTGTGTGACTTTTCTGATGTTTAGTAAGTTGTGAATTGCATGTAAAGCATTTCCCGCATTCAGAGCAAGAATACGGTCTCTCTCCGGTGTGACGTCTCTGATGTATAACAAGTTCTGCATTACTTTTAAACCCTTTCCCACATTCCGAGCAAGAATACGGTCTCTCTCCTGTGTGACTTCTCTGATGTATAACAAGTTCTGATTTAATTGAAAAACCTTTCTCACATTCAGAGCAGGAATATGGGTATGCTCCTGTGTGAATCATCTGATGTCTAACAAGTAGTGCATTTACTTCAAACCCTTTCCCACATTCTGAGCAAGAAAATGGTATCTCACCTGTATGAAATCTCTGATGCCTAACAAGCTCTGGAAAACTTCTATACCCTTCCCCACATTCTGAGCAAGAATATGGTCTCTCTCCGGTGTGAAGACTCTGATGTCTAACAAGTTCTGAATTACTTATACACACTGTCTCACATTCTGAGCAGGAATATGGTCTCTCACCTGTGTGACTTCTCTGATGTACAACAAGTTGAGAATTACGTATAAAGCATTTCCCACATTCCGAGCAAGAATACGGTCTCTCTCCGGTGTGAAGACTCTGATGTCTAACAAGATGTGGATGGCGTGTAAAACATTTCCCACACTCAGAGCAGGAATATGGTCTCTGCCCCGTGTGACTTTTCTGATGTTGAACAAGAACTGATTTAAGTGTAAAAGATTTCCCACAATCAGAGCAGGAAAACGGTTTCTCTCCAGTATGCATTCTCTGATGTCTAACAAGTTCTGAATTACTTATACACACTGTCTCACATTCCGAGCAAGAATATAGTCTCTCACCTGTGTGACTTCTCTGATGTCTAACAAGTAGTGATTTAATTGGAAAACATTTCTCGCATTCCAAGCAAGAATAAGGTCTCTCACCTGTGTGACTTCTCTGATGTATAACAAGTTCTGATTTATATCTAAAACATTTCTTACATTCAGAGCAGGAATGTGGGGATGCTCCTGTATGAATCATCTGATGTTTAACAAGATGTGAATTTACTTTAAAACATTTCCCACATTCTGAGCAAGAAAACAGTTTTTCATCTGTATGAATCATCTGATGTACAAGAAGTTCTGAATTACTTCTAAACCCTTTCCCACATTCTGAGCAGGAATATAGTGGCTCTCCTGTGTGACTCCTCTGATGTATAACAAGGTCTGAATTAAGAGTAAAACATTTTTCACATCCAGAGCAAGACGCATTTGTAATGCAGTTGCTTTTTATACGAGTAGATATTTTCTGTGTATGATCTGCGGCTGTATACATTTCAGTGTGTGTGAGGTCTCCATCACATGAGACTGATTCCTCCTTTATATCAGTAGATGGATCTTTAGATGGGTCTGTGGGTACAAATATAGGAGGTTAGTCATTCAATGTAATTGTCCAATTCACTCCATGTGCTAACCAGACCTTTCCTGGTGTACAGCCATACATCTGAATCTGTGAGGCCTGAGACACTCATGGAAATGTGCACCAGCCCTACGGTAGGTGCAAATTCTTCATCTGAGCAGGGTTGGCTGGTTTAAACCAAATGTTTTTTTTGTTTTTTTTTAAACACATTCTATTTTTTATTTTTTTATCATGCTGTGACCACAGGCACGGTGCCGTGACTTCTTAAAAAAAGCCTATTACCTGTATAATGGAATCCCCCTGGTATTATTCCACATTCTTGTTGCTTGGTTCTTCATTTGAGTGAGCTGAACCAATGCAGTAAATTCACACACAACAGAGAAATAGGTAAGATGGGAGGGTGAACCAGATCAGAGAGGTACTAAATCTTCCTAGAATCAGCTAAGACTCCACAAACTCCTCCCCAACAATCCTAAAGTACAGGAGAAAACCATAACTAATATTCTCATTTTCACTTATCTCGGAGTGTAATTTGTATATGTTTTAATATATTTAGTCTACCTACATATATTCAGATGAAATAGGAATAATAAGCAGTAAAAACTAAGAATTTACTCACCGGTAATTCTATTTCTCATAGTCCGTAGTGGATGCTGGGTACTCCAGAAGGACCACGGGGGGTATAGACGGGCTCTGCGGGAGACTGGGCACTCTTAAAAGAAAGATTAGGTACTATATCTGGTGTGCACTGGCTCCTCCCTCTATGCCCCTCCTCCAGACCTCAGTTAGGGAAACTGTGCCCGGAAGAGCTGACATTACTAGGAAAGGATTTGGAATCCAGGGTAAGACTCATACCAGCCACACCGTACAACTCGTGATAACTATACCCAGTTAACAGTATGAAAGAAGAATGAGCCTCATTAACAGATGGCTCAAAACAATAACCCTTTTGTTAAGCAATAACTATATACATGTATTGCAGAGAGTCCGCACTTGGGACGGGCTCCCAGCATCCACTATGGACTACGAGAAATAGAATTACCGGTGAGTAAATTCTCATTTTCTCTGACGTCCTAGTGGATGCTGGGTACTCCGTAAGGACCATGGGGATTATACCAAAGCTCCCAAACGGGCGGGAGAGTGCGGATGACTCTGCAGCACCGAATGAGCAAACTCAAGGTCCTCCTCAGCCAGGGTATCAAACTTGTAGAATTTTGCAAAAGTGTTTGAACCCGACCAAGTAGCAGCTCGGCAAAGTTGTAAAGCCGAGACCCCTCGGGCAGCCGCCCAAGAAGAGCCCACCTTCATCGTGAACTGGGCTTTTACGGATTTAGGATGCGGCAGGCCAGCCGCAGAATGAGCAAGCTGAATCGTGTTACAGATCCAGCGAGCAATAGTCTGCTTTAAAGCAGGAGCACCCAGCTTGTTGGGTGCATGCAGGATAAATAGCGAGTCAGTTTTCCTGACTCCAGCCGTCCTGGAAACATAGATTTTCAGAGCCCAGACTACGTCCAGCAACTTGGAATCCTCCAAGTCTCGAGTAGCCGCAGGCAGCACAATAGGTTGGTTCAAATGAAACGCTGATACCACCTTATGAAGGAATTGAGGACGAGTCCTCAATTCTGCCCTGTCCATATGGAAAATCAGATATGGGCTTTTATACGACAAAGCCGCCAATTCTGACACCTGCCTGGCCGAAGCCAAGGCCAACAGCATGACCACCTTCCACGCAAGATATTTTAACTCCACGGGTCTTAAGTGGCTCAAACCAATGTGATTTTAGGAAATCCAACACCACGTTGAGATCCCAAGGTGCCACCGGAGGCACAAAAGGGGGCTGAATATGCAGCACTCCCTTAACAAACGTCTGAACTTCAGGCAGTGAAGCCAGTTCTTTTTGAAAGAAAATAGATAGGGCCGAAATCTGGACTTTAATGGATCACAATTTTTGGCCCATAGTCACTCCTGACTGTAGGAAGTGCAGAAATCGACCCAGATGAAATTCCTCTGTTGGGGCCTTTCTGGCCTCACACCAAGCAACATATTTTCGCCATATGCGGTGATAATGTTTTGCTGTCACGTCCTTCCTAGCTTTTATCAGCGTAGGAAAGACTTCCTCTGGAATGCCCTTTTCCCTTAGGATCCGGCGTTCAACCGCCATGCCGTCAAACGCAGGCGTGGTAAGTCTTGGAACAGACAGGGTCCCTGCTGCAGCAGGTCCTGTCGGAGCGGCAGAGGCCATGGGTTCTCTGAGATCATTTCTTGAAGTTCCGGATACCAAGTTCTTCTTGGCCAGTCCGGAACGATGAGTATAGTCCTTACTTCTCTCTTTCTTATTATCCTCAGTACCTTGGGTATGAGAGGAAGAGGAGGGAACACATAAACCGACTGGTACACCCAAGGTGTCACTAAAGCGTCCACAGCTATCGCCTGAGGGTCCCTTGACCTGGCACAATATCTTTTTAGCTTTTTGTTGAGGCGGGACGCCATCATGTCCACATGTGGTTGTTCCCAACGGTTTACAATCAGCTTGAAGACTTCTGGATGAAGTCCCCACTCTCTCGGGTGGAGGTCGTGTCTGCTGAGGAAGGCTTCCTAGTTGTCTACTCCCCGAATGAACACTGCTGACCGTGCTAGCACGTGATTCTTCGCCCATCGAAGAATCCTTGTGGCTTCTGCCATTGCCATCCTGCTTCTGTGCCGCCCTATCGATTTACATGGGCGACTGCCGTGATGTTGTCTGTCTGTATCAGCACCGGTTGGTTTTGAAGCAGGGATTCTGCTTGACTCAGGGCATTGTAAATGGCCCTTAGCTCCAGAATATTTATGTGTAGGGAAGTTTCCTGACTCAACCATTGTCCTTGGAAGTTTCTTTCCTGAGTGACTACCCCCCAACCTCGGAGGCTTGCATCCGTGGTCACCAGGACCCAGTCCTGTATGCCGAATCTGCGGCCTTCGAGAAGATGAGCACTCTGCAGCCACCACAGCAGAGACACCCGGGCCCTCGGGGACAGGGTGATCAACCGATGCATTTGAAGATGCGATCCGGACCACTTGTCCAATAGATCCCACTGGAAGATCCTTGCATGGAACCTGCCGAAGGGAATCGCTTCGTAAGAAGCTACCATCTTTCCCAGGATTCCCCTGCAGTGATGCACCGACACCTGTTTTGGTTTCAAGAGGTCCCTGACCAGAGATGATAATTCCTGGGCCTTCTCCTCCGGGAGAAACACCTTCTTCTGTTCTGTGTCTAGAATCATACCCAGGAACAGCAGACGCGTCGCAGGAATCAGCTGTGACTTTGGGATATTCAGAATCCAGCCGTGCTGATGCAGCACTTCCTGAGATAGTGCTACGCTGATTAGCAACTGCTCTTTGGACCTCGCCTTTATCAGGAGATCGTCCAAGTACGGGATAATTCTAACTCCCTTCTTTCGAAGGAGTATCATCATTTCGGCCATTACCTTGGTAAATACCCTCGGTGCCGTGGACAGACCAAAAGGCAACGTCTGGAATTGGTAATGACAGTCCTGTACCACAAACCTGAGGTACTCCTGGTGAGGTGGGTAAATGGGAACATGTAGGTATGCATCCTTGATGTCCAATGACACTATAAAATCCCCCTCTTCCAGGCTTGCAATAACCGCCCTGAGCGATTCCATCTTGAACTTGAACTTCCTTATATAAGTGTTCAAGGATTTTAAATTTAGGATGGGTCTCACCGAACTGTCTGGTTTCGGTACCACAAACAATGTGGAATAGTAACCCCGTCCCTGTTGAAGGGGGGTACCTTGATTATCGCCTGCTAGAGGTACAGCTTGTGAATAGCTGCCAGTACTACCTAACTTTCTTTGGGAGCAGCCGGTAAGGCTGATTTGAGGTAACGGCGAGGGGGAGTGGCCTCGAACTCCAGCTTGTATCCCTGAGATACCACTTGCAGAACCCAGAGATCCACCTGTGAGCGAACCTACTGGTCGCTGAAGTTCCGGAGACGCGCCCCCACCGCACCTGGCTCCGCCTGTGGAGCCCCAGCGTCATGGACTTAGAGGAAGCGGGGGAGGATATTTGTTCCTGGGAACTGGCTGTCTGGTGCAGCTTTTTCCATTTTCCCTTGCCTCTGTGCAGAGAGGAAGCGCCTCTGACCCGCTTGCCTTTTTGGGGCCGAAAGGACTGTACCTGATAATACGGTGCTTTCTTAGGCTGTGAGGAAACCCGAGGTAAAAATGTCGACTTCCCAGCTGTTGCTGTGGATACGAGGTCCGAGAGACCATCCCCAAACAATTCCTCACCCTTATAAGGCAAAACCTCCATGTGCCTTTTAGAATCAGCATCACCTGTCCACTGCCGAGTCCATAATACTCTTCTGGCAGAAATGGACATTGCATTAATTCTAGATGCCAGCCGGCAAATATCCCTCTGTGCATCTCTCATATATAAGACTACGTCTTTAATATGCTCTATGGTTAGCAAAATAGTATCCCTGTCTAGGGTATCAATATTATCTGACAGGGTATCGGACCAAGCTGCTGCAGCACTACACATCCATGCTGAAGCAATTGCAGGTCTCAGTATAGTACCTGTGTGTGTATATACAGACTTAAGGATAGCCTCCTGCAAACAGAATACCCTTTTTAGTGGTACCTGGTTTAATGTCAGAAATGTGCAACACATTTTTCGTTGCCGTAATCATTCAACGGATGGCCCTTGTGGATTGTACATTAGTCTCATCCTCGTCGACACTGGAGTCAGACTCCGTGTCGACATCTGTGTCTGCCATCTGAGGTAGCGGGCGTTTTTGAGCCCCTGATGGCCTCTGAGATGCCTGGGCAGGCACGGGCTGAGAAGCCGGCTGTCCCACAGCTATTATGTCATCGAACCTTTTATGCAAGGAGTTGACACTGTCGTTTAATACCTTCCACATATCCACCCAATCTGGTATGGCCCCGCAGGGGGTGACATCACACTTATCGGCACCTGCTCCGCCTCCACATAAGTTTCCTCATCAAACATGTCGACACAGCCGTACCGACACACCGCACACACACAGGGAATGCTCTGACTGAGGACAGGACCCCACTAAGTCCTTTGGGGAGACAGAGAGAGACTATGCCAGCCCACACCACAGCGCTATATAATGCAGGGATGCACACTATACAGAGTGATTTTTCCCCTATAGCAGCTAATATACACAGTTATGCACCTAAATTTATGTGCCCCCCCTCTCTCTTTTACCCTAGAAGTCTGGAACTGCAGGGGAGAGCCTGGGGAGCGTCCTTCCAGCGGAGCTGTGAAGAGAAAATGGCGCCGGTGTGCTGAGGAAGACAGCCCCGCCCCTTTCTCGGCGGACTTCTCCCGCTTTTTTATATGCTTTATGGCGGGGGATTATGTACATATACAGTATATTGGCTGTATTATGTGAGGTACTCTAATTGCTGCCCAAGGCGCACCCTCTCCCCCCCCCCCCCAGCGCCCTGCACCCATCAGTGACTGGAGTGTGTGGTGTGCAGAGGGAGCAATGGCGCACAGCTGCAGTGCTGTGCGCTACCTTAATGAAGACCGGAGTCTTCAGCCGCCGGGACCGGACGACCGAGGACTGGGCCTGTGTTCGATCCCTCTGGAGCTAATGGTGTCCAGTAGCCTAAGAAGCCCAAGCTAGCTGCAAGCAGGTAGGTTCGCTTCTCTCCCCTCAGTCCCTCGTAGCAGTGAGTCTGTTGCCAGCAGATCTCACTGAAAATAAAAAACCTAACAAATACTTTGTTTCTATGAAGCTCAGGAGAGCCCCTAGAGTGCATCCAGCTCTGGCCGGGCACAGATACTAACTGAGGTCTGGAGGAGGGGCATAGAGGGAGGAGCCAGTGCACACCAGATATAGTACCTAATCTTTCTTTTAAGAGTGCCCAGTCTCCTGCGGAGCCCGTCTATACCCCCCATGGTCCTTACGGAGTACCCAGCATCCACTAGGACGTCAGAGAAAATGGTTTTATTGAAAGATGTAACATTAACCCTTTCAGTGGTAACTTTTTTGAATTTTGTCACGCCTCCCAAGATTGTTTTTTATATTTTTTACCTGTTGTTGCCAGGGGTTTCATGTGCATTGCCAGGGGTTTTACACACTAGGTGTCATACTCTTTGGCAGGGTTTTCATGCACTACGGGGGTCATTCCGAGTTGATCGTAGCTGTGCTAAATTTAGCACAGCTACGATCATGTTCCCAGACATGAGGGAGGATGCCCAGCACAGGGCTAGTCCGCCCCGCATGTCTATCTGCCCTTCCCCACACAAGTAAAAAAGCATTGCACAGCGGCGATGCTTTTGTACTTGTTGAGTAACTTCCGTCCAGCGCAGCTCCTGCGCCCGGGAGTTGCTCGTCGCAGCGGCTGCATGTGACGTCACGAAGCCGCTGCTGCCCGCCCCCCACATGGTCCTGCCACGCCCCCATAATGGCCCCACCCGCCCACTAGCTGTCAATCAGGCAGAGGTGATCGCTAGGGAACGACGGCCTTTGCCCATTCGGCATGCTGCGGCGCCGGCGCAGTTACGAACCGATTGCTGCGATAAACTGCAGCAAGCAATCGGGTCGGAATGACCCCCCTAAGATCCATGCTCGTTGGCAAGGGGAAAGCTAGTTGCCGAGGGGAATGCTCGTTGCAAAGCAATGCGTACACACTAGGCTGTTTTATAATTCCGATGCGTTGGATCGTGTCGTGCAGTGTATGCCTTAATGCAAAAAAAAGAAAAGAAAAACTACTTTCAAGTAAAAAAGAATATATGATTCTCATACGTCCTAGAAGATGCTGGGGTCCAATTTAGTACCATGGGGTGTAGACTGGTCCCTTGGGAGCCATGGGCACTTTAAGAGTTTAAATAGTGTGGGCTGGCTCCTCCCTCTATGCTCACTCCCGCAGCACTGCCGCCACCCCCTAACAGAGCCAGAAGATACGGTGGTGAGTAGGATGCCAACGCCCCGGTAAGCGAGGAGCCGGTAAGAATGGCGGCATTAGGGTGGGAGCGCAACACTGATGCTGCGCTCTGGAAGGCTCAGAGGTACGTGTGCGGTGCTGTGAGGGGCGTCCTGGGCCAGCGCAATACCCTAAAAACTGGTCACAGAAAGCTACAGGGGCTTGTACTACTGTTAGCTGCAGTTTCACCTCAAGCCAGTATAATACCATAAGTGTGGGAAGGCGCGCCATTACAGTGGGCGGGGCTTGTCCTCAGAGAGGATCCAGCACTCACCAGCGCCATTTTCTCCCTGCAGATCACACACAGAGACACTGACAGGGAGCGCTGCCCTCCACATAACTCCAGCTATCCTGTGCGGTACCAGGGGTTATAGAAGGGAGGGAGCGTGTTTTGTTAACTGTTTGAAGTTACTCCAGTCAGCGCCAGGCATTTATCATATAACTGCCTACTGGGGCGCTGTGTGTGCTGGCTCCTCATATTCTGTGTCTCTCTGAAATACTCTGTGGGGAAACGGTCTCTACATTTATTTGTGTGTGTGTCCTGTGCTGCAGAGTGTTTCTCTTCTCCAGAGGAGTCTATTCCATGTACTCAGGAATGCAATATACTGTCTCAGCCTTCTGAAACCGAACCACCGGTATTAGATTCTCTGGATAGAAGCGACATTGAAATGTTTTTACGTCACATACAGGATTCTGCAGGTTTCATGGTGGAGGCCATGAAGGACCTGGGTCATCTGAATGCAAGGACGTCTTCCATGGCTGTCTCGGCACGCAGGGGTCTCTGGCTACGCCAATGGTCTGGGGATGAGGAATCCAAGAAAAGCGTGGAGAACCTACCCTTCACAGGTCAGGCTCTGTTTGGGGAGGCATTGGATGCGTGGATTTCCACGGCAACCACAGGTAAGTCAACCTTTCTTCCCTCAGCCACTCCACCGACGAGAAAATCTTATCTTCCGTCTACAATGCAGTCCTTTCGGACTGCAAAAGGTTAAAAAGGCCAAGTTCCACTTTCTTCAAAGGTGGTCGAGGGAAATCCAGAAAACCTGCATCAACAGGTTCCCAGGAACAGAAGCCTGGTTATGCTTCCTCAAAATCGTCAGCATGACGGTGGACCTCCTAGCCTGGAGATCGGGCAGATGGGAGCATGACTGAGAAATTTCAGTCACGTCTGGGCGTCATCAGGACTGGACCCTTGGGTGCAAGATATTGTGTCCCAGAGGTACAGACTGGAGTTTCAAGAACTCCCACCTCACAGATTTTTCAAATCAGGCGTACCAGCTTTGCTGACAGAAAGGACTATCCTACAGGAAGCCATTCAAAAATTGGAAAAGCCAAATGTCATTGTTCCAGGTCCACATCATCTGAAAAAAATAAGATTTTAAACCTACCGATAAACATTTTTCTCCTAGTCCATAGAGGATGCTGGGGACTCTGTAAGGACCATGGGGTATAGATGGGCTCCACAGGAGACATGGGCACTTTAAGACCTTTTAATGGCCGTGAACTAGCTCCTCTCTCTATGCCCCTCCTCCAGACCTCAGTTATAGGAACTGTGCCCAGAAGAGACGGACATTTTGAGGAAGGATTTTGTTAATTAAGGGTGAGATACGTACCAGCTCACACCACAACACACCGTACAAGCTGGGATATAACTAAACCAGTTAACAGTATGAACAAATAAGATCAGCAACAGGTTGATCTGAACTGCAACACAACCCTTGTGTAGACTTATCAATAACTATGTACAAGTACTGCAGATTTATTCCGCACTGGGACGGGCGCCCAGCATCCTCTACGGACTAGGAGAAAAAGATTTACTGATAGGTTTAAAATCTTATTTTCTCTTACGTCCTAGAGGATGCTGGGCACTCCGTAAGGACCATGGGGTTTATACCAAAGCTCCAGACCGGGCGGGAGAGTACGAATGACTCTGCAGCACCTATTGAGCAAAAAAGAGAGGTCCTCATCAGCCAGGGTATCAAACTTAAAGAATTTTGCAAAAGTGTTTGAACCCGGCCAAGTAGCTTGCTTGGCAAAGCTGTTAAGCCGAGACGCCTTTGGCAGCCGCCCAAGAAGAGCCCACCTTCCTAGTGGAATGGGCCTTTACTGATTTTGGTAACGACAATCCAGCCGTAGAAGGGGCCTGCTGAATCGTGTTAAAGATCCAGCGTGCGATAGTCTGCTTGGAAGCAGGAGCGCCAACCTTGTTGGCTGCATATAGGATACACAGAGCCTTCGTTTTCCTAATACGAGCCGTCCTGGCTACATAGATTTTTAAAGCCCTGGCTACATCAAGGTACTTGGAATCCTCCAAGACATCCGTAGCCACCAGCACTACAACAGGTTGGTTCATGTGAAACGACGAAACCACCTTAGGTAGAAATTGTGGATGAGTTCTCAATTCCGCTCTATCCACATGGAAAATCAGATAGGGGCTCTTGTAAGACAAGGCCGCCAATTCTGACAACCTCCTTGCAGATGCCAAGGCCAATAACATGACCACTTTCCAAGTGAGAAATTTGAACTCAACAGCTTGAAGTGGTTCAAACCAATGTGATTTAAGGAACTGTAACACCACGTTAAGGTCCCACGGTGCCACTGGGGGCACAAAAGGAGGTTGGATGTGCCGTACTCCCTTCACAAAAGTCTGTACTTCTAGAAGAGAGGACAATTCCTTCTGAAAAAATATTGATAAGTCCGAAATCTGCACCTTAATGGAGCCTAACTTTAGGCCCATATCCAGCCCCGCCTGTAGAAAGTGGAGAAAACGGCCCAGATGGAAATCTTCCGTAGGAGCATTCTTCGATTCACACCAAGACACATAATTCCTCCAGATACGGTGATAATGTTTCACCGTTACCTCCTTCCTAGCTTTAAGCAGAGTAGGGATGACCTCTCCTGGAATACCTTTCCTAGCTAGGATTTGGTGTTCAACCACCATGCTGTCAAACGTAACCGCGGTAAGTCTTGGAACACACACGGCCCCTGTTGTAACAGGTCCTCTCTTAGAGGAAGAGGCCAAGGATCTTCGGTGAGCATTTCCTGAAGATCTGGATACCAGGCCCTTCGAGGCCAATCTGGAACAATGAGTGTCGTTTGAACTCTTGTTCTTCTTATGATCCCCAATATCTTTGGGATGAGTGGAAGTGGAGGGAACACATAGACCGACTGATACACCCACGGTGTCACTAGTGCGTCTACGGCTATTGCTTGAGGGTCCCTCGACCTGGAACAATGCGTCCGAAGCTTTTGTTGAGGCGTGACGCCATCATGTCTATTTGAGGGAGTCCCCAACCGTTTGTCACTTCTGCAAAGACCTCTGATATAGCCCCCACTCTCCTGGATGGAGATCGTGTCTGCTGAGGAAGTCTGCTTCCCAGTTGTCCACTCCCGGGATGAAAACAGCTGACAGAGCGCTTACATGATTTTCCGCCCAGCGAAGAATCCTGGTGGCCTCCGCCATCGCTGCTCTGCTTCTTGTTCCGCACTGGCGGTTTACATGTGCCACGGCTGTGATGTTATCTGACTGGATCAGTACAGGTAGGTTGCAAAGAAGATGCTCCGCCTGTCTCAGGCCGTTGTATATGGCCCTCAATTACAGCAAATTTATGTGCAGACAAGCCTCCTGGCTTGACCATATTCCCTTAAAATGTTTTCTTTGTGTGACCGCTCCCCAGCCTCGGAGGCTCACATCCGTGGTCACCAGAACCCAATCCTGGATTCCGAACCTGCGACCCTCTAGGAAGTGAGCACTGTGGAGCCACCACAGGAGATATCCTGGCCCTGGGGGGCAGGCTTATCATCCGATGCATTTGGAGATGGGACCCTGACCATTTGTCCAGTAGGTCCCACTGAAATGTTCTTGCATGGAACCTGCCAAACGGAATAGCCTCGTAGGCCGCCACCATCTTTCCCGACACTTGAGTGCATTGATGAATAAACACTCTTTTTGGTTTCAGCAGATCCCTGACCATGTTCTGGAGTTCCAGAGCTTTTTCCATTGGGAGAAAAACCCTCTGCCGTTCTGTGTCCAGAATCATGCCCAAAAACGACATTCGAGTTGTCGGCATCAACTGCGACTTTGGCAAATTTAATAGCCAGCCGTGTTGTTGTAGTACCCTCAGAGAGAGTGCCACGCTTTTCAGTAACTGGTCTCTTGATCTCGCCTTTATCAGGAGATTGTCCAAGTACGGGATAATTGTGACACCTTGCTTGCGCAGGAGCACCATCATTTCCGCGATTACCTTGGTGAAAATCCTCGGGGCCGTGGAAAGCCCAACCGGCAACGTCTAAAATTGGTAATGACAATCCTGCACAGCGACTCTCAGGAACGCCTGATGAGGAGGATACATGGGGACATGAAGGTATGCATCCTTTATGTCTAGTGACACCATAAAATCCCCCCCGTCCAGACTGGAAATCACTGCCCGGAGAGATTCCATCTTGAATTTGAATCCTTTCAAATACAGGTTTAGGGATTTTAGGTTCAGAATTGGTCTGACCGAGCCGTCTGGCTTCGGGACCACAAATAGAGTTGAATAAAACCCCTTTCCCTGTTGCAACAGGGGAACCGTGATAATCACTTGCTGTTGACACAGCTTTTGTATCGCAGGTGAAACTATTTCTCTCTCTGAGAGAGAAGCTGGTAAGGCAGATTTGAAAAATCGGTGTGGAGGCACATCTTTGAACTCCAATCTGTATCCTTGGGTTACAATTTCTAGCACCCAAGGATCCAAGTTCGAATGAATCCAGACCTGGCTGAAGACGTGCCCCCACCGGTGCGGACTCCCGCAGCGGAGCCCCAGCGTCATGCGGTGGATTTGGTAGAGGTCGGAGAGGACTTCTGCTCCTGGGAACTAGCCGCAGCTGGTGTTCTTTTCCCTCTACCCTTGCCTCTGGCGATGACGGATGATCCACGTCCCTTTCTACATTTATAAGACCGAAAGGACTGCATCTGGTATGGAGGCATTTTCTTTTGCTGTGGGGGAACAAAAGGCAAAAAGAAGACTTACCCGCGGTAGCTGTGGAAACCAGGTCCGCGAAGCCGTCCCCAAACAAAAGTTCACCCATGTACGGCAAGGCCTCCATAAGTCTCTTGGAGTCAGCATCACCAGTCCATTGACGGGTCCACAACGCCCTCCTAGCTGAAATTGCCATGGCATTGGCCCTTGATCCCAAGAGGCCAATATCTCTCGCAGCCTCCCTTAGGTATAACGCTGCGTCCTTGATGTGACCCAATGTCAACAATACACCCTCCCTGTCGAGGGTGTCCATGTCAGATGACAAGTTATCTGCCCATCCTGCAATCGCACTACTCACCAATTCCGACGCTACCGCCGGTCTGAGCAGGGTTCCCGTAGTTGCATAAATCGATTTCAAGGTAGTTTCCTGCCTGCGATCTGCAAGATCCTTTAGTGTCGCCGTGTCTGGAGACGGTAGAGCCACCTTTTTGGATAAACGCGCCAAAGCCTTATCTACCGTGGGTGATGATTCCCACCGTAACCTGCCCTGTGAGAGGAAAGGATACGACATAACAATTCTCTTAGGAATCTGCAGTCTTTTGTCTGGAGTTACCCAAGCTTTTTCAAATAGAGCGTTCAGCTCATGGGATGGGGGAAATGTTACCTCAGGTTTCTTCTCCTTAAACATACAGACCCGTGTGTCAGGGTCAGAAGGGTCCTCTGTGATATGTAATACATCTTTTATTGCAATAATCATGTACTGAATACTCTTGGCCACCCTTGGGTGTAACCGAGCGTCATCATAGTCGACACTGGAGTCGGAATCCGTGTCGGTATCAGTGTCTGCTATCTGGGTAAAGGGACGTTTCTGGGATCCTGATGGGTTCTGTGACACATTAATATCCATGGATTGTCTCCATGCTTGGTTCTGGGACTCAGATTTGTCCAACCTTTTATGTAATAAAGCCACACTTGCATTCATCAAAACATTCCACATGTCTACCCAATCAGCAGTCGGCGGTGCCGTCGGAGTCACTATTACATTCTGCTCCGCATCCTCTCTGGAAGAGCCTTCCGCCTCAGACATGTCGACACACACGTACTGACACCCCCACACACACTGGGATATAGGGGACAGACCCACAATAAGGTCCTTTAGAGAGACAGAGAGGGAGTTTGCCAGCTCACACCCAGCGCCACTGCAGTCTGAAATATTAATAACGTCCCAGACCTGTAAGCGCTTTTTGTATCACACTAGTACCAAATTAATGTGCCCCCCCCCCCCTCCCTGATTTGCACCCTGTTACTTGTATACAGCGGTGAAGGGAGTCTGGGAGCAGCGTCTCTGCAGCAAGCTGTGGAGAAAATGGATCTGGTTAGAGCTGAGGGACTAAGCTCAGCCCCCCTCGATGGCGCGCTTCGGTCCCGCTAATTTTTATACTGGCGGGGTTCTGTATATACTGCCCATGCAGTATCTATGCGTGCTGCCAGTGAACTTTAATAAGGGTAATTATTGCTGCCCAGGGCGCCCCCCCCTGCGCCCTGCACCCTTGCTGTGCCTCGTGTGTGTGTGTGTGTGTGTGTGGGAGCAATGGCGCGCTGCGCGGTACCTCACGAAGATCTGAAGTCTTCTGCTGCCTTTGAAGTCTTCTTGCTTCTCATACTCACCCGGCTTCTATCTTCTGGCTCTGTGAGGAGGACGGCGGCGCGGCTCTGAGACGAACAGCTAGGCGTACCAAGTGCTCCGACCCTCTGGAGCTAATGGTGTCCAGTAGCCTAAGAAGCAGAGCCGATCAGTAAAGTAGGTCTGCTTCTCTCTCCTCAGTCCCACGAAGCAGGGATCCTGTTGCCAGCAGTGCTCTCTGAAAATAAAAAACCTATCAAAGTCTTTTTCCAGAGAAACTCAGTAGAGCTCCCCTAGTGTGCAACCAGTCTCCTCTGGGTACAGAATCTGAGGTCTAGAGGAGGGGCATAGAGGAAGGACCCATTAAAAGGTCTTAAAGTGCCCATGTCTCCTGCGGAGCCCGTCTATACCCCATGGTCCTTACGGAGTCCCCAGCATCCTCTAGGATGTAAGAGAAACATGGGTTACTACTCAAACCTTTTTGTGGTACCGAAACCGGATGGTTCGGTGACGCAAATATTGAACCTAAAATCTTTAAACCCCTATTTGAGGGAATTCAAGTTCAAAATGGAGTCTCTGAGAGCGGTCATCTCAGGTCAGGAGGAAGTGGAATTCCTGGTATCCCTAGATATAAAGGATGCATAACTTCACATTCCGATTTGGCCGCCACACCAGGCTTATCTCAGATTTGCTCTGTTACTATCAGTTACAGGCACTGCCATTTGGCCTCCCCACGGCACAGAGAGTGTTCACCAAAGTAATGGCAGAAATGATGCTACTCCTCCGCAAGCAGAGAGTGAACATAATTCCATACCTGGACGATCTACTGATAAAAGCATCTTCCAGGGAGAAAATGTTACAGAACATTGCTCTCACAACTCGAGTACTCCGGGATCATGGCTGGATCCTGAATCTTCCAAAGTCACATTTGGAGCCGACAAGGAGATTGTCTTTCCTAGGGATGATCCTCGACACGGAAGTGCAGAAGGTGTTTCTACCGGTGGAGAAAGCATTGGTGATACAATCAATGGTCCGGGATGTCTTAAAGCCAACCTGGGTATCGGTTCATCAGTGCATTGGCCTTCTGGGGAAGATGGTTGCCTCTTACGAGGCTCTACAGTACGGAAAATTCATACACGGTCCTTCCAACTGGATCTCCTGGACAAATGGTCGGGATCTCTACTTCACATGCACCAGAGGATACGTCTGTCTCCGAAAGCCAGACTCTCGCTCCTCTGGTGGCTGCAAACCTCTCACCTACTAGAGGGCCGCAGGTTCGGGATTCAGAATTGGATTCTTCGAACTACGGATGCAAGTCTCAGAGGTTGGGGAGCAGTCGCCCAAGGGGAAACCTTACAGGGAAGGTGGTCAAGTCTGGAATCCATTCTTCCAATAAACTTTCTGGAACTACCGCCTGTAGAAGACCGTTGTACATGGCCCTTAGTTCCAGAATGCACATCTTCTGCAAGATCAAGCCATTCAGGTTCAGTCGGACAACGTCACAGCGGTGTCCTATATAAACAGGCAGGGCGGAACGAAGAGTAGAGCTGCAATGTCAGAGGTAACAAGAATCATCCTCTGGGAGGAAAGACACGCAGCGGCGCTGTCAGCAATCTTCATTCCAGGAGTGGACAACTGGGAAGCGGACTTCCTCAGCAGACACGATCTCTATCCGGGGGAGTGGGGCCCTACACCCAGAGGTGTTTGCAGAGGTGACAAGTCTTTGGGACGTACCTCAAATAGACATGATGGCCTCACGCCTCAACAAGAAGCTTCAGCGGTACTGTTTCAGGTCGAGGGATCCACAGGCAGTGGCAGTGGACGCCCTGGTAACTCCGTGGGTGTTCAAGTCAGTGTACGTATTCCCTCCACTCCTGCTCATCCCAAGGATTCTCAAACTAATCAAAAGAACAAGAGTTCAGGCGATCCTCATTGCTCCGGGCTGGGCAAGAAGGGCTTGGTACGCGGATCTTCTGGAGTTACTACTGGAAGATCCGAGTCCTCTTCGAGAGGACCTTCTGCAACAGGGGCCGTTCGCTTATCAAGACTTACAACGGCTATGTTTGACAGCATGGAGGTTGAACACCAGATCTTAGCTCGGAAGGGCATTCCCAACAAGGTTATTCCTACCCTGATACCGGCTAGGAAGAGTAACGTCAAGACCTTACCAAAGGTTTTGGAAAAAGTATGTGTCTTGGTGTGAATCCAAGAAGTTTCCTACGATGGAATTTCAACTTGGGCGGTTTCTCCTCTCCCTGCAAGCAGGAATGGATGTGGGCCTGCGCTCCATAAAAGTCCAGATTTCGGCCAGAATCAATTGGCTGCCCTTCCTGAGGTTCAGACTTTTTTGAAAGGGGTTCTGCACATCCAACCTCCCTTTGTGCCTCCTACGGCACCTTGGGATCTTAACGTGGTGCTGCAGTTCCTGCAATCGGATTGGTTCGAACCTTTACAGGAGGCTGAAGTCAAGTTTCTTACTTGGAAGGCTGTCACACTGTTGGCATTGGCATCTGCTAGACGTGTGTCAGAATTGGGGGCATTGTCCTGCAAGAGCCCTTACTTGATTTTCCATGAAGATAGAGCTGACCTCAGGACGCATCAGCAGTTTCTACCAAAGGTTGTGTCGGCTATTCATATCAACCAACCTATTGTGGTGCCAGTGGCTACTGACTCCTCAATTACCTCAAAGTCCTTGGATGTTGTGAGGGCTTTGAAGATTCATGTGAAGAGAACTTCTCGTCACAGAAAGTCGGACTGTCTGTTTGTCCTTTATGATCCCAACAAGATTGTGTGTCCTGCTTCTAAGCAGATGATTTCTCGCTGGATCAGGTTCACTATCCAGCATGCTTATTCTACGGCAGGATTGCCGCGTCCAAAATCGGATAAGGCCCACTCTACTCATAAAGTGGGTTCTGCCTGGGTGGCTGCCCGGGGTGTCTCTGCTTTACAACTTTGCCGAGCAGCTATTTGGTCTGGGTCGAACACGTTTGCAAAGTTTTACAAGTTCGATACTTTGGCCTCTGAGGACCTTAAGTTTGGTCAATCTGTTCTGCAGGAGCCTCCGCGCTCTCCCTCCCGTACTGGGAGCTTTGGTACATCTCCATGTTACTAATGTGGACCACAGCATCCTCTAGGACATATGAGAAAATAGGATTTTAATAACCCACCGGTAAATCCATTTCTCGTAGTCCGTAGAGGATGCTGGGCGCTCTCCCAGCGCTTCATTTTCCTGCAGTTGTTACTTGGTTCAGTACTGCCTTGTTACTTGGTTAAGTAATGTTGTTCAGCGGTTGTTGACTTGTTTCAAGCTAGTTAGCTTGGTTGTCTGTTATGTGTGAGCTGGTGTGAATCTCACCACTATCTGTGTATTTCCTTCTCTCGAAGTATGTCTCCTCGGGCACTATGTCTAGACTGGGTCTGGTAGGAGGGGCATAGAGGGAGGAGCCAGCCCAGACTATTAAACTCTTAAAGTGCCCATGGCTCCCAAAGGACCCGTTTATACCCCCTGTTAGTAATGTGGACCCCAGCATCAGAGCCGTAACTACGTGTGTGCCAAGGGGGCTTGACACACAGCGCAGTTGCCCTGGGGGCGCACGGCCAGCGGCATGTAATGAGTCAAATTGACTCATTACATGCCGCCTCCGTGCGCAGCGCTGTGAAGCTGAAGACATCAGCGGAGGCCGGAGGCAGCGGAGAAGGAGGAGGGAGGGGGAGCAGGGAGCCGCAGCAGCGCTATGTTATTGGTAGTAAGCGCCGCTGCAGCATCCCCCTCTCCTTCCGTATTGGCTGCCCGGCAGCCAATACAGAAGGAGAGGGGGATGCTGCAGCGGCGCTTACTACCAATAACATAGCGCTGCTGCGGCTCCCTGCTCCCCCCTCCTCCTTCTCATCTCACTGCCGCCACCGAGGGAGCAGCACGAGGAGCCTGTCAGCGGGGAGAAGGTAAGTATACCCCCCCCCTCTCTCTCTCTCTCTGTCTGTCTGTCTGTCTCTCTCTCGGACACCGCCTGCCGCAATGTGTAAAAAATGGGACTGGCTGCCGTAATGTGTAAAAAATGGGACTGGCTGCAGCAATGTGTAAAATGGGGTCCTGGCTGCCGCAATGTGTAAAATGGGACTGGCTGCCGCAATGTGTAAAAAAGGGGGACTGGCTGCCACAATGTGTAAAATGGGACTGGCTGCCGCAATGTGTAAAAAAGGGGGACTGGCTGCCGGAATGTGTAAAATGGGACTGGCTGCCGCAATGTGTAAAAAATGGGACTGGCTGCCGCAATGTGTAAAATGGGACTGGCTGCCGGAATGTGTAAAATGGGACTGGCTGCCGCAATGTGTAAAAAATGGGACTGGCTGCCGCAATGTGTAAAAAATGGGGACTGGCTGCCGCAATGTGTAAAATGGGGTCCTGGCTGCCGCAATGTGTAAAATGGGACTGGCTGCCGCAATGTGTAAAAAGGGTCTATCTGCCGCAATGTGTAAAAAGGGGGACTGGCTGCCGTAATGTGTAAAAAGGGGGACTGGCTGCCGCAATGTGTATAAAGGGGGACACCGTCTGCCGTAATGTGTAAAAACGGGGACGCTGTCTGCTGTAATTGTAAAAAAGGGACGCTGTCTGCCGCAATGTGTAAAAAGAAGGACCGGCTGCCGCAATGTTTTAAAAGGGAGACTGGCTGCTGTAATGTGTAAAAAGGGGGACTGGCTGCCGCAATGTGTAAAAAGGGTCCTGGCTGCCGCAATGTGTAAAAAAAGGGTCTATCTGCCACAATGTGTAAAAAGGGGGACTGGCTGCCGTAATGTGTAAAAAGGGGGACTGGCTGCCGCAATGTGTATAAAGGGGGACACCGTCTGCCGTAATGTGTAAAAACGGGGACGCTGTCTGCTGTAATTGTAAAAAAGGGACGCTGTCTGCCGCAATGTGTAAAAAGAAGGACCGGCTGCCGCAATGTTTTAAAAGGGAGACTGGCTGCTGTAATGTGTAAAAAGGGGGCCTGGCTGCCGCAATGTGTAAGAAAGGGTCCTGGCTGCCGCAATGTGTAAAAAGGGAGACTGGCTGCCGCAATGTGTAAAAAGGGGGACTGGCTGCCGCAATGTGTAAAAAGGGGGACTGGCTGCCGCAATGTGTAAAAAGGGGGACTGGCTGCCGCAATGTGTAAAAAGGGGGACTGGCTGCCGCAATGTGTAAAAAGGGGGACTGGCTGCCGCAATGTGTAAAAAGGGGGCCTGGCTGCCGCAATGTGTAAGAAAGGGTCCTGGCTGCCGCAATGTGTAAAAAGGGGGACTGGCTGCCACAATGTGTAAAAAGGGGGCCTGGCTGCCGCAATGTGTAAGAAAGGGTCCTGGCTGCCGCAATGTGTAAAAAGGGAGACTGGCTGCCGCAATGTGTAAAAAGGGGGACTGGATGCCGCAATGTGTAAAAAGGGGGACACTGCCTGCTGTAATGTATAAAAGGGGCTCTACCTGGTGTAGTGGCGCTACTGTGCAGCGTAATTTGAATAATGGAGACTACTGTGCACCGTAGTATGAATTGCTATTATTTTGTGGCCACGCCCCTTCCCCGTGAAGCCACGCCCCTAGATTTTTTTTGCGCACTGCCCCTATCTTACATGGGGGGGGAGGCGCCACGGTTGTTTCTTGCACACAGCGCTAAAATGCCTAGTTACGGCACTGCCCAGCATCCTCTACGGACTACTCAAAAAGGTTTTACCGGTAGGTAATTAAAATCCTATTTCTCTGACGTCCTAAGTGGATGCTGGGACTCCGTAAGGACCATGGGGAATAGCGGCTCCGCAGGAGACAGGGCACATAAGTAAAAGCTTTAGACCTAGGTGGTGTGCACTGGCTCCTCCCCCTATGACCCTCCTCCAAGCCTCAGTTAGTTCTTTGTGCCCGGTCGAGAAGGGTGCAATCTAGGTGGCTCTCCTGAGCTGCTTAGAAGTAAAAGTATACTTAGGTTTTTTTATTTTCAGTGAGTCCTGCTGGCAACAGGCTCACTGCAATGTGGGACTAAGGGGAGAAGAAGCGAACTCACCTGCGTGCAGAGTGGATTGGGCTTCTTGGCTACTGGACATTCGCTCCAGAGGGACGATCACAGGCCCAGCCATGGATGGGTCCCAGAGCCGCGCCGCCGGCCCCCTTACAGATGCTGAAGCAAGAAGAGGTCCAGAAATCGGCGGCAGAAGACTTTCCAGTCTTCATAAGGTAGCGCACAGCACTGCAGCTGTGCGCCATTGCTCTCAGCACACTTCGGTCACTGAGGGTGCAGGGCGCTGGGGGGGGCGCCCTGGGCAGCAATGAAATTACCTATTTTGGCAAAAAATACATCACATATAGCTCCTGGGCTATATGGATGTATTTAACCCCTGCCAGTTTTCCAGAAAAATGCGGGAGAAGAGCCCGCCGAGAAGGGGGCGGGGCCTATCTCCTCAGCACACAGCGCCATTTTTCCCACACAGCTCCGCTGGTAGGAAGGCTCCCAGAATCTCCCCTGCATCCTGCACTACAGAAACAGGGTAAAAAAGAGAGGGGGGCACTTAGTTGGCTAAATATACAGATATAAGCAGCTATAAGGGATAGACACTTATTGTAAGGTTGTCCATATACATATATAGCGCTCTGGTGTGTGCTGGCAAACTCTCCCTCTGTCTCCCCAAAGGGCTAAGTGGGGTCCTGTCCTCTATTAGAGCATTCCCTGTGTGTGTGCTGGGTGTCGGTACGTGTGTGTCGACATGTATGAGGAGGAAAATGATGTGGAGGCGGAGCAATTGCCTATAATGGTGATGTCACCCCCTAGGGAGTCGACACCTGAATGGATGGCCGTATTTAAGGAATTACGTGACAGTGTCGGCACGTTACAGAAAACTGTTGACGACATGAGACAGCCGGCAGCTCAGTTAGTGCCTGTCCAGGCGTCTAAAACACCGTCAGGGGCTATAAAACGCCCGTTACCTCAGTGGGTCGACACGGACCCAGACACAGACACTGACTCCAGTGTCGACGGTGAGGAAACAAACGTGATTTCCAGTAGGGCCACATGTTACATGATCACGGCAATGAAGGAGGCTTTGCATATCTCTGATACTGCAAGTACCACGAAAAGGGGTATTATGTGGGGTGTGAAAAACCTACCCGTAGTTTTTCCTGAATCAGATGAATTGAATGAAGTGTGTGATGAAGCGTGGGTTTCCCCCGATAAAAGATTGCTAATTTCTAAAAAATTATTGGCACTATATCCCTTCCCACCAGAAGTTAGGGCTCGTTGGGAAACACCCCCTAGGGTAGATAAGGCGCTCACACGCTTATCAAAACAAGTGGCGTTACCGTCTCCTGATACGGCCGCCCTTAAGGAGCCAGCAGATAGGAGGCTGGAAAATATCCTTAAAAGTATATACACACATACTGGTGTTATACTGCGACCAGCAATCGCCTCAGCCTGGATGTGCAGTGCTGGGGTGGCGTGGTCAGACTCCCTGACTGAGAATATTGATACCCTAGACAGGGACAGTATTTTATGGACTATTGAGCAATTAAAAGATGCATTTCTATATATGCGTGATGCACAGCGAGATATTTGCACTCTGGCATCAAGAGTAAGTGCGCTGTCCATTTCTGCCAGAAGAGGGTTATGGACGGGACAGTGGTCAGGTGATGCGGATTCAAAACGGCACATGGAGGTATTGCCGTATAAAGGGGAGGAGTTATTTGGGGTCGGTCTATCAGACCTGGTAACCACGGCAACGGCTGGGAAATCCACATTTTTACCTCAAGTCACCTCTCAGCAGAAAAAGACACCGTCTTTTCAGCATCAGTCCTTTCGTTCCCACAAAGGCAAGCGGACAAAAGGCCAGTCATAACTGCCCCGGGGCAGAGGAAGGGGGAAAAGACTGCAGCAGACAGCTTCTTCCCAAGAACAGAAGCCCTCTTCCGCTTCTGCCAAGTCCTCAGGTACGGTGGGAGGTCGTCTCAGAAATTTCAGCGCGCAGTGGGCTCACTCGCAATTGAACCCCTGGATCCTGCAAGTAGTGTCTCAGGGGTACAAATTGGAATTCGAGACGTTTCCCCCTCGCCGGTTCCTGAAGTCTGCTTTACCAACAGCTCCCTCAGACAGGGAGGCGGTATTGGGAGCCATTCACAAGCTGTACTCCCAACAGGTGATAATAAAAGTACCCCTCCTACAACAAGGGAAGGGGTATTACTCCACACTGTTTGTGGTACCGAAACCAGACGGTTCGGTGAGACCGATTTTAAATCTAAAATCTTTGAACACTTATATCAAAAGGTTCAAATTCAAGATGGAATCACTCAGAGCAGTGATAGCGAGCCTGGAAGAAGGGGACTATATGGTGTCTCTGGACATCAAGGATGCTTATCTCCATGTCCCGATTTGCTCCTCTCACCAGGGGTATCTCAGGTTCGTGGTACAGAACTGTCATTATCAGTTTCAGACGCTGCCGTTTGGATTGTCCACGGCACCCCGGGTCTTTACCAAGGTAATGGCCGAAATGATGATTCTTCTTCGAAGAAAAGGCGTATTAATTATCCCTTACTTGGACGATCTCCTGATAAGGGCAAGTTCCAGAGAACAGTTAGAAGTCGGAGTAGCACTATCTCAAGAAGTACTACAACAGCACGGGTGGATTTTAAATATTCCAAAATCGCAGCTGATTCCGACGACACGTCTGCTGTTCCTAGGGATGATTCTGGACACAGTCCAGAAAAAGGTGTTTCTCCCGGAGGAGAAAGCCAGGGAGTTATCCGAGTTAGTCAGGAACCTCCTAAAACCAGGAAAGGTGTCAGTGCATCAATGCACAAGGGTCCTGGGAAAAATGGTGGCTTCTTATGAAGCGATTCCATTCGGCAGATTCCACGCAAGAATTTTTCAGTGGGATCTGCTGGACAAATGGTCCGGATCGCATCTTCAGATGCATCAGAATATAACCCTGTCTCCAAGGACAAGGGTATCTCTTCTGTGGTGGCTGCAAAGTGCTCATCTTCTAGAGGGACGCAGATTCGGCATTCAGGACTGGGTCCTGGTGACCACGGATGCCAGCCTGAGAGGCTGGGGAGCAGTCACACAAGGAAGAAACTTCCAGGGAGTGTGGTCAAGCCTGGAGACTTCACTTCACATAAATATACTGGAACTAAGGGCAATTTACAATGCTCTAAGCCTAGCAAGACCTCTGCTTCAGGGTCAGCCGGTGTTGATCCAGTCGGACAACATCACAGCAGTCGCCCACATAAACAGACAGGGCGGCACAAGAAGCAGGAGGGCAATGACAGAAGCTGCAAGGATTCTGCACTGGGCGGAAAATCATGTGATAGCACTGTCAGCAGTGTTCATTCCGGGAGTGGACAACTGGGAAGCAGACTTCCTCGGCAGACACGACCTACACCCGGGAGAGTGGGGACTTCATCCGGAAGTCTTCCTCATGATTGTGAATCGTTGGGAAAAACCAAAGGTGGATATGATGGCGTCACGCCTCAACAAAAAACTAGACAGGTATTGCGCCAGGTCAAGAGACCCGCAGGCAATAGCTGTGGACGCTCTGGTAACACCTTGGGTGTTCCAGTCGGTGTATGTGTTCCCTCCTCTGCCTCTCCTACCCAAGGTACTGAGAATTATAAGACGGAGAGGAGTAAGAACTATTCTAGTGGCTCCGGATTGGCCAAGAAGGACTTGGTACCCGGAACTTCAAGAGATGCTCACAGAGGACCCGTGGCCTCTGCCGCTAAGAAGGGACCTGCTTCAGCAGGGACCCTGTCTGTTCCAAGACTTACCGTGGCTGCGTTTGACGGCATGGGGGTTGAACGCCGGATTCTGAAGGAAAAAGGCATTCCAGATGAAGTTATTCCTACCCTGATTAAAGCTAGGAAGGATGTAACCGCACAGCATTATCACCGTATTTGGCGAAAATATGTTGCGTGGTGCGAGGCTAAAAAGGCCCCGACAGAGGAATTTCAACTAGGTCGTTTCCTACATTTCCTGCAAACAGGACTGTCCATGGGCCTAAAGTTAGGGTCCATTAAGGTTCAAATTTCGGCCTTGTCGATTTTCTTTCAGAAAGAATTGGCTTCAGTTCCTGAAGTCCAGACTTTTGTCAAGGGGGTACTGCATATACAGCCTCCCTTTGTGCCCCCGGTGGCACCCTGGGATCTCAATGTAGTTTTGGGATTACTAAAATCACATTGGTTTGAACCACTTGCCACTGTGGAATTAAAATATCTCACATGGAAAGTGGTAATGTTGTTGGCCATGGCTTCTGCCAGGCGCGTATCTGAATTGGCGGCTTTATCCTATAAAAGCCCTTACCTGATATTTCATTCTGATAGGGCGGAATTGAGGACTCGTCCTCAATTTCTTCCTAAGGTGGTTTCAGCGTTTCACCTAAACCAACCTATTGTGGTGCCTGCGGCTACTGGGGACTTGGAGGACTCCAAGTTGCTGGACGTAGTCAGGGCCCTGAAAATATATGTTTCCAGGACGGCTGGAGTCAGGAAATCTGACTCGCTGTTTATTTTGTATGCACCCAACAAGCTGGGTGCTCCTGCTTCTAAGCAGACTATTGCTCGTTGGATTTGTAGTACAATTCAGCTTGCACATTCTGTGGCAGGCCTGCCACAGCCAAAATCTGTCAATGCCCACTCCACAAGGAAGGTGGGCTCATCTTGGGCGGCTGCCCGAGGGGTCTCGGCTTTACAACTTTGCCGAGCAGCTACGTGGTCAGGGGAGAACACGTTTGTAAAATTCTACAAATTTGATACCCTGGCTAAGGAGGACCTGGAGTTCTCTCATTCGGTGCTGCAGAGTCATCCGCACTCTCCCGCCCGTTTGGGAGCTTTGGTATAATCCCCATGGTCCTTACGGAGTCCCAGCATCCACTTAGGACGTCAGAGAAAATAAGAATTTACTTACCGATAATTCTATTTCTCGTAGTCCGTAGTGGATGCTGGGCGCCCATCCCAAGTGCGGATTGTCTGCAATACTTGTACATAGTTATTGTTAACAAAATCGGGTTATTGTTATAGTGAGCCATCTTTACAGAGGCTCCTCTGTTATCATACTGTTAACTGGGTTCAGATCACAAGTTGTACGGTGTGATTGGTGTGGCTGGTATGAGTCTTACCCGGGATTCAAAATCCTTCCTTATTGTGTACGCTCGTCCGAGCACAGTATCCTAACTGAGGCTTGGAGGAGGGTGATAGGGGGAGGAGCCAGTGCACACCACCTAGGTCTAAAGCTTTTACTTTTGTGCCCTGTCTCCTGCGGAGCCGCTATTCCCCATGGTCCTTACGGAGTCCCAGCATCCACTACGGACTACGAGAAATAGAATTATCGGTAAGTAAATTCTTATTTTTTTCCCCAACCCCGCATCTATGATTTACCATGTAATCAGTGGAACATCTCTGTACGCAACCACCTTTAGCAACACACCCATAAAATGCTACCTGTACGTGCATCTTTTTATTCACGCCCCACCCCGCATTACAGTTCACATTTTCCAGACCACCTAGCAGGTGCACAGGTGTATTCATTACTCACACATTTTAAAAGATCCACAGGTGGAGCTAGTTACATCACTTGTGATTCTGTGAGGAGACCTGGGAAGCGGTAACTGTTGGTAACTCTCTAGGACTGGAGTTGGCTACCCCTGCTCTATATCCTACTGGTAATGGTTGGATAACTACATTATTTTATTTTATAATTGTTTAACTCCTAAACCAGGTTATTGCCTTAACCCACTAATTGTTGTGTACTTACTATAGTGGTGCTTCAAAGTTTGTGAACCCTTCAGAATTTTCTACATTTCTGCTGAAATTTGGACTAAAACTACCTCAGATTTTCAGTCCTAAAACTAGATAAAGGGAACCAAATCAAATGAGACAAAGAAATGAGACGTGCTCATTTTTATATTGAGGAATGATCTAATATCACATATCTATGAGGGACATAAGTATGTGAACCTTTGCTTTCAGTATTTGCTTTCAATAACTACATCTGTTTCCAGTAATTGTTGATTAGTCCTGAACATCAGCTTGGAGGAATTATACCCCATTCCTCTACAAAACAGCTTCACCTCTGTTATGTTGCTCGCTTCAGGTCCTTCCACATCATTTCGATTGGATTAAGGTCAGGACCTTGACTTGGCCAATCCAAAACTTTACATTTATTCTTCTTTAACCCTTCATTGGTCAAATGACTTGTGTACTTGCTGTATGACCCACGTTCTCCTGAGATATAGCTCATGGACCTTTAGAATATTCTGGTATAATTCAAAATTCATTGTCACATCAATGATGGCAAGTGATCCTGGGTCAGATGCAGCAACACAGGCTCAAACCATGATACCACCACCACCACCACCACCACCACCACCGTGTTTATGCAGGAATGCAGTGTTCTCCTTTCTCCAAACATAACGCTTCTCATTTAAGCCAAAGAGCTCTATTGTGGAATCATCTGTCCACAAAACATTGTTCCAGTAGCCTTCTGGATTGTCCAGGTGATCTTTAAACTGCAGATGGGCAGCAATGTTTCTTTTTGGAGAGAAGCTGATTTCTGTTTGCAATCCTGCCATGCACACAGAATTGTTGTTAAGTGGACTCATTAACATTAGCTAATGTGAGAAAGGCCTTCAGTTGCTTAGCGGTTACCATGTGTTCCTTTGTGACCTTGTAAACTTTTAGACGCCTTGCTCTTGGCGTAATCTTTGTTGGTCGACCACTCTTGGGGAATTTCCTCCATTTGTATACAATCTGACTGTTGATTGGTGGAGTCCAAACTCTTTAGAGATGGATTTGTAACCTTTTCCAGCCTGATGAGCATCAACAACTCTTCTTCTGAGGCCCTCAGAAATCTCCTTTGTTCATGGCATGATAGACTTCCACAAACATGTTGTGAACATCAGACTTTGATAGATCCCTGTTCTTTTAAAAAGACAGGTTGTCCATGCACACCTGATTGTCATCCCATAAATTGGAAATACCTTACTATAATTACACTTTCAAAATATTTGCTAAGCCTAAAGGTTCACATACTTTTGCCACTCACAGATACGTGATATTGGATCATTTTCCTCAAAAAAAATATATAAAAAAAATGAACACGTCTATTTTTTTTGTATCATGTGTGTGATTTGGTTCTCTTTATCTTCTTTTAGGACTTGTGTGAAAATCTGAGGTCGTTTTAGGCCAAATTTCAGCAGAAATATAGAAAATGCTGAAGGGTTCACAAACTTTCAAGAACCACTGTATGTCTTCTATCTGTATGTCGGACATTTCAATTAAACACATTTTGAAAAAACAAAAACAAAAAACACGTTATCCTTACATTATAATACATATAATTTATAGTAGTCCATGGACTTAAACTCTTGCAGTGCTGGTGGTACTGGGAATTTCCTCTCCCGGACCCCGTGTTCTGCAATCCACACACATTGCCACTGGTGCAGCCCTGTAGCTTCTATGCCCGATTTTACACCGTACAGCACTGAGGGACTCAGCAGCCGGAAGCAATGTGGGGCTGTGGTGAAACATAAATACGTTTTTCTTAATTAATTTTACATTTTAGTTATTTATACATGACGCCTAGCGCCGACACTGCCCATAATGGCACCACCCCAGAGGGCGTACCATTCTGAGACCATGCCCACCATCATGGCTACGTGGAACATGGTCCCAGCCACAGTAAGAAAGTATTAGAAGCCAAGGAGCATGTAGGTTCCAGCTAGATCTGTGGATAAGAAGCCTCCACTCTCCTGAAACTAAGGGGTTATATTTACTGAAGTGCGGGTTTTAGATTCTAATTGTCTTCTAGAAGGTGCTAGATAAATAAGGAGAATGTGATTGGTCGCTATGGAAAACATCCCAACTTCTACAGACCCACACATTAGTAAATATACCCCTTAGCATTACCAAACATACTCCTAAGCATGATCACTTTTCTGGACAGTAAGACAATGGGATTAATGTATCAAGAAGTAAAAAATAGGATTTCAATTATCTACCGGTAAATCCTTTTCTCGTAGTCCATAAGGGATATTGGGGAGACTTAATACGATGGGGTATAGACTCACTTTATATTTCTTCACTAGGTGTGCTGGCTCCTCCCCTCTATGCCTCCTCCTACAGGCAGTTATAGGTAAAATAGTGCCTGAAGGAGAAAGGACATATACGAGAGAAGGAAACATGATAACAAAGAGTGGTAAGATTTATATACCAGCACACCACGAACATATAACAACCGGCAATGGCCGGCAACAACAACATCTGAACAGGTAACCACATAACGAGAACCTGCAGAAAAGTCAACGCACTGAGGCAGGCGCCCAATATCCCTTACAGACTACGAGAAAAGGATTTACTGGTAGGTAATTCAAATCCTATTTTCTCTAGCATCCATAAGGGATATTGGGGAATCTAGTACGATGGGAACGTACCAGAATGGGCAGGAACGTGTGGAGACTGCTTCAGCACCGCCTGCCCAAACTGGGTATCCTCTTTGGCCAGGGCATCAAACTTGTAGAACTTAACAAATGTTTTCTTCCCCGACCAGGTAGCGGCTCAGCACAGTTGCAAGGCTGAGACTACACTTAGGAACAGGTAAAGCTGCCGACACATGGGCCTGTTGGATAGTAAGCCTAATCCAACGAGCAATGGACTGCTTCGAAGCAGGACAACCCTTTTTCTAGGCATCCTAGAGCACGAACAAAGGATCCGTCTTTCTGATCCGAGCCGTTCGCTTGCTATAGATCTTCAAAGCTCGTCCATCATCTAAAGCCTCCAGAGGAGGAGAAGAGTCAGAATTTGAAGGAACCACAATAGGTTGATTCGGTGAAACGCGGAGACAACCATCGGCAGGAACTGCTGTCCTGTACAGAGCTCCACTCTGTCCTCGTAAAAGTCCAAGTAGGGACTCTTACACGATAAGGCCCCCAATTCTGAGACACTTTGAGCAGAAGCCAGAGCCAATAACATCACAGTCTTCCACGTGAGGTACTTGTCTTCAACCGTCATCAGAGGTTCAAACCAGGAGGACTGTAGAAATTCCAACACTACATTCAAATCCCAGGGTGCCGTAGGCGGCACAAAAGGAGGTTGGATGTGGAGTACCCCTTGCAAGAAGGTCTGAACTTCTGACAACATTGTCAATTTCTTCTGGAAGAAAATGAAGAGATCCGAAGTCTGCACCTTAAATGGAACCCAGGCATAAGCCCTTATCCACACCAGCCTGCAGGAAACATAAGAAAAGTCCCAAGTGGAACTCTGCAGGTGGATATGTGTGTTTCTCGCACCAAGAGACATATCTCTTCCAGATATGATAATGTTTTGACGTCACAGGTTTCCTGGCCTGAACCATGGTAGCAATAACCTTTTTGGAAAGGCCCTAGGATGTTCCGCTCAACCTCCCTGCCGTCAATTGAAGACGTCATAAGTCCGGGTAGATGAACGGTCCCTGTTGAAGAAGATCTCTTCTTAGTGGGAGAGGCCAAGGGTCTTCGACGGACATGTCCAGAAGATTTACGTACCACGCCCTCTGAGCCCAAACAGAAGTGCCTGGACTCCTTAATTCCCGATTCGCTTTAGCACCCTTGGGAGCAACGGAATCGGGGGAACCAGGTAGACCAGCCGGTAAGGCCAAGGTGACGTCAGTGCATCCACTGTCCTCGCCTGAGGGTTCCTTGTTCGTGAGCAATACCAGTGAAGCTTCTTGTTGAGTCGAGAAGCCATCATGTCTATTTGCGGGCAGCCCCACCGGTTGATGACCTGATGGAACACCTGCTGGTGAAGTCCTCACTCCCCCAGGTGGAGATCGTGACGACTTAAGAAATCCGCTTCCCAGTTTACCACACCCGGAATGAAGATTGCCGACATTGCTCTTGCATTTCTATCTTCCCAGGGGAGTATGTTTGACACTTCTCGCATGCAGGCTCTGCTTTTTGTCCCTCCTTGCCGATTGATGTACGCCACGGCTGTGGCATTGGCCGACTGTACTTAGATCGCGTGATCCCTGAGCAGAGGAGAGGCCTTAAGCAGAGCTTTCTAGATCAACGGAAGTTCCAGAAAGTTGCGGCTTTTCATGGGCTGACCACCTGCCATGGAACTGCGCCCCTTGGGTGACAGCTCCCCATCCACTTAGACTAGCATCTGTCGTAAGGAGGGTCCAATCTTGGATCCCAAAACTCCGGCCCTCCAGTAGATTGGAGGACTGCAAGCCACCACAAGAGGGAAATCCTGGCCTGATGTGACAGCCGAATCATCCGGTGCATCTGTAGATGTGATCCGGACCACTTGCTCAGGAGATCCAACTGAAATGTTCTGGCACGGAACCTCCCATATTGGATCGCCTCGTATGAGGCGACCATCTTTCCTAACAATCTTATGCAAAGATGGATGAACACTCGAGTAGGTCAGAGCACCATGCAGACCATCTCCTGAAGTGTTCTCGCCTTGTCCCCTGGTACCTTCTAGGCCACAGTATCCAGCAACATCCCCAGGAACAGGAGCCTTTGAGTTGGCTCCAGGTGGGACTTCTGTAAGTTGAGGATCCACCCATGGTGTGACAGAAGGTGGATAGTGCGGTCGATATGGAGCAATAAAAGCTCCCTATATCTTGCTTTTATCAGAAGATCGTGAAGGTAAGGGACAACATTGACCCCCTGGACCATTATCTCCGCCATCACCTTTACGATTAACCTCGGAGCTGTGGACAGATCGAAGGGCAGGGCCTGGAACTGGTAGTGATCGTCCAGCAGGGCAAACCTCAGGTACGGTTGTGAGGTGGTCAAATCGGAATATGAAGGTAAGCATCCTTGATGTCCAAGGAGACCATGAATTCCTGTTCCTCCAGGCCCGCAATCACTGCTCGCAAGGATTCCATTTTGAACTTGAAAACCTTCAGGTAAGGATTCAAGAACTTCAGATTCAAAATGGGCCTTACCAAACCATCCTGTTTTGGTACCACAAACAGGTTGGAGTAATAACCCTTGCCTCGTTGTGGTATTGGTACTGAAACAATGACGTAGGACTGGACCAACTTTTGGATGGCCTGTTGCAACATAACCTGCATAGCCATCAAAGCTGATAAGCTTGATTTGAAAAATCGTTGGGGAGGAGCACCGTCGAACTCCAGCTTGTAGCCCTAAGAAATGAGATCTCTGACCCAGGTATACTGGCAGGAAGCCTACCAGACGCGGCTGAAGTGACGCAGTCGAGCTCCCACCTCGAGATCCCCTCGGGGTGGGTGGGCACCGTCATGCTGAGGTCTTAGTGGAAGCAGAACTGGTGGTCTGTTCCTGAGAGCTGGTGCTTGCAGGTTTTCTTGACTTACATCTGGTGCCTCTATTCGTATTTGAGGCACCTCTGGCCTTAGAACGAAATCTGTAAGACCGAAATGACTGCATAGACAGCCCCGTGCAGGAGCGTCTCGCCGGCGGGGCCACAGAGGGGAGAACGTGGATTTCCCAGCCGTATCTTTGGAAATCCACGCATCCAACTCAACCCCAAAGAGCCATTCCCACCGAAAAGAGGAGGGAATTCACACTGCGTTTTGATTCTGCATCCGCAATCCAATGACGCAACCACAAAGCCCTGCACGCCGACATTGCCATGGCAGAAGTACTAGCATTAATATTTCCCATCTCCTTGAGCGAGTTACACAGGACGCATGTAGTGTCCTGAATGTGCTTGTGGAGAGTCACCATAGTGACCGGCACATAGCTCTGGAGAGGCCCTCCTGAATCTGAGTAACCCACATATGAATGACATGGGTCATCCAGCTATGACCGGCCTCTGTGATACACCTGCTGCCACGTAAATAGATTTTAGCGTAGTCTGTATTTTCCGGTTCCCAGGACCCTCTCCCACAGCCCCTTCACTGATTTGTGAAGATTGGCTGCATTGTTCACAAAGAAACAGAATCAGATGACAATAGAGAGAATCTGGTGTGGCATACACGGCATAGTTTGTGTTTACCCAAGATTCACAGTAAGCACAGTAGAGGGGAGGAGCCAGCACACCCAGTGAAGAAATTTAAAGTGCATTGGCTCTTTTGGACCCCGTCTATACCCCATCGTACTAGATTCCCCAATATCCCTTATGGATGCTAGAGAAAGAGTGGAGATGTGGACCACGAGAAAAGTTGCCCCTAGCAACCAATCAGCTTTGAGGTAGCATTTACATAGCATCACATATATATGTATAACATACATTAGTGCTGGTATACGACTTGTCTCAGACGCAAATCAGAAAAGTATTTCATATACAGATATTATTACTCTTATTGCAAAGGGAGGACAATATGTAATGTCAGGAGGATCTTGGGATATGTGACACCACATCTCTTTCCACTATTCAGAGAATGAATGGCTACAATGTTTCAAAGGTCAGAAAGATGTCACACCTAGTGTTGTATACCAAACACCAGAGAGTGTGGGGAGGAGACTGGTCAGATCTCTGGGGTGGTAACACACAGTGACATGATGTGAGGAGGAGAGCAGGAGTATAATAGGGGCTGATGGCTCCTGATGTACGAGATACACCAGAGAGTGTGGGGAGGAGACTGGTCAGATCTCTGGCTGGTAACACACAGTGACATGATGTGAGGAGGAGAGCAGGAGTAGAATAGGTTCTGATGGCTCCGGATGTATGACATACACCAGAGAGTGTAGGGAGGAGACTGGTCAGATCTCTGGGCTGGTAACACACAGTGACATGATGTGAGGAGGAGAGCAGGAGTATAATAGGGGCTGATGGCTCCTGATGTATGAGATACACCAGAGAGTATGGGGAGGAGACTGGTCAGATCTCTAGGCTGGTAACACACAGTGACATGATGTGAGGAGGAGAGCAGGAGTATAATAGGGGCTGATGGCTCCTGATGTATGAGATACACCAGAGAGTATGGGGAGGAGACTGGTCAGATCTCTAGGCTGGTAACACACAGTGACATGATGTGAGGAGGAGAGCAGGAGTATAATAGGGGCTGATGGCTCCTGATGTATGAGATACACCAGAGAGTGTGGGGAGGAGACTGGTCAGATCTCTGGGCTGGTAACACACAGTAACATGATGTAAGGGGGAGAGCAGGAGTATAATAGGGGCTGATGGCTCCTGATGTATGAGATACACCAGAGAGTATGGGGAGGAGACTGGTCAGATCTCTGGGCTGGTAACACACAGTGACATGATGTGAGGGGGAGAGCAGGAGTATAATAGGGGCTGATGGCTCCTGACTCCTCCAATGGGCAGATACTTTGCCCTTATTAGTCTGTACTAACAGTAGGTGGTGGAGAATAACAGATTGCTGTAGTGACTGAACAAGGAGAATATGTGATTATTACTCACCTGTGCTGATATCTGTAGGGATTTCCTCCTCCTTACACTGCTGATGACCCATCACATGCGTCTGCTCTTCTACTTTTATATCTTCTACTTTAACATCAATAAGATCTTCACCCTAAATAACATAAAAATATCAGTGTTCAATATTCAAACACCTTCAGTACAGATCCTTAAGTGTATATTCATCTGTATTTCAGTATTGTGTGAGACCCTACCCGTCTCTCCTGTGGGACACTGTGATTCTCCTCTGCATGGTCCTGGGAATAAAGAGGACCTGGGGTATTCCTGTTACTGGACCCATCTGTAGGAGACGCACAGTGACTGAGTACATTGTATATATGTGATTATCAGGTGATGTGTATCTAGGTGGTCCCATAGCTGCTCTCTCCATTACACTACACGACAGTCTCCTCTTACCCAGTGATGTGAGGGGCCGGTGATTCTCCATCATCACGTCCTTGTGCAGACCCCTGTGTTCCTCTATATACTCCCACTCCTCCATGGAGAAATAGACAGTGACATCCTCACACCTTATAGGAACCTGACACACACAATGATACAGTCATCACCCAGACACATCCCCTGGTGTTACTGTATAATGTCACATTCCCAGCAGTCACCTCTCCAGTCACATCCCCTGGTGATACTGTATAATGTCCCATTCCCAGCAGTCACCTCTCCAGTCATCACCCAGACACATCCCCTGATGTTACTGTATAATCTACCATTCCCAGCAGTCACCTCTACAGTCAGCAGCTGAATGATCTTGTTGGTGAGATCCAGGATCTTCTGGTGATTGTGCCTCTCATGTATCAGTGAGTGAGGTGGAGGCACTGTGATGGGGCTCTGGGTCCTCCCCAGTCCTGACACACGGTGATGGCTGCTGGGTGTCTCACACTCTCCAGATGTTCCCTTCACTACTGTGTGATCCTGTGTACAACATTCATTAAATTCTACCATGTGAACAGTAGATGCTTACATACCTGTACCGTGTCATTAATACTAATAAAACCTGCTGCATTAGAAGAAAGCAAAATCTGCATATTGGGCCGATATATCAGATAGTAAGGAGTAAATTGATTTTGCACATTCTGGTCAGTTCAGGGTCATTAACAAAACTTAAAATATTAAAAGAATATTCATATAAAGTTTGATTGGAGAAATAAATAATGAAAACATCACATATAAAAATAATCTATAATCGCCTCCTTCACTATTTTATCACCAATGTCCTATCTGCCTATAATCTGCAGGCCTCTGCTGTCATGTATGAGACAAGAGGACATGACATTCCCAGAATCCCTCACCTCTCCAGTCAGCAGACAGATGATGTCCAGGAAGAGATTTATTATCCTCTCTGTCATATCCATCTTCAATGCCTGGTGATTCTCCATCATCACGTCCTTGTACAGACCCCTGTGTTCCTCTATATACTCCCACTCCTCCATGGAGAGATAGACAGTGACATCCTCACACCTTATAGGAACCTGACACACACAATGATACAGTCATCACCCAGACACATCCCCTGATGTTACTGTATAATGTCCCATTCCCAGCAGTCACCTCTCCAGTCATCACCCAGACACTTCCCCCGGTGTTACTGTATAATGCCCCATTCCCAGCAGTCACCCCTCCAGTCATCACCCAGACACATCCCCTGGTGTTACTGTATAATGTCCCATTCCCAGCATTCACCTCTCCAGTCATCACCCAGACACATCCCCTGATGTTACTGTATAATGTCCCATTCCCAGCAGTCACCTCTCCAGTCATCACCCAGACACATCCCCTGGTGTTACTGTATAATATCCCATTCCCAGCAGTCACCTCTCCAGTCATCACCCAGACACATCCCCTGGTGTTACTGTATAATGCCCCATTCCCAGCAGTCACCTCTCCAGTCATCACCCAGACACATCCCCTGGTGTTACTGTATAATGTCCCATTCCCAGCAGTCACCTCTCCAGTCATCACCCAGACACATCCCCTGGTGTTACTGTATAATGCCCCATTCCCAGCAGTCACCTCTCCAGTCATCACCCAGACACATCCCCTGGTGTTACTGTATAATGCCCCATTCCCAGCAGTCACCTCTCCAGTCATCACCCAGACACATCCCCTGGTGTTACTGTATAATGCCCCATTCCCAGCAGTCACCTCTCCAGTCATCACCCAGACACATCCCCTGGTGTTACTGTATAATGCCCCATTCCCAGCAGTCACCTCTCCAGTCATCACCCAGACACATCCCCTGGTGTTACTGTATAATGTCACATTCCCAGCAGTCACCTCTCCAGTCACATCCCCTGGTGATACTGTATAATGTCCCATTCCCAGCAGTCACCTCTCCAGTCATCACCCAGACACATCCCCTGGTGTTACTGTATAATGCCCCATTCCCAGCAGTCACCTCTCCAGACACATCCCCTGGTGTTACTGTATAATGCCCCATTCCCAGCAGTCACCTCTCCAGTCAGCAGCTGAATGATCTTGTTGGCGAGTTCTAGTATCTTCTGGTCACTGTGCCTCTCATGTGTCAGTGAGCGAGGTGGAGGCACCGTGATGGGGCTCTGGGTCCTGCTCAGTCCTCCTGACACACAAGGATGGCTACTGGGTGTCCCACACTTCCCAGATGTCTTCCTCACTACTGTGTGATCCTGTGTATTGAGAGAGCCATCAATAAAACTGAATGGAAAACGACATCTATATCTCATGCCTAAAGCTGGCGTCATTATAACCAACAGTATGTTAAAAGTAAAACCTGGTAAAAGAATGCAAAAGGACCATGTCACCGCTCTCCACAACTGCTCCAGTGGGGTACCATGGCAAACCAGCCAAGAGGCCACGACCATACAAGTCGAATGAGCCCAGAGGGACGTCGGACAGGCGCATCGGGAGATAGATATGCCTGACGAATAGTGGCAGTAATCCACTGAGCAATAGATCCTTTGGAGGCTAGTCAGCCACAATTGGGAGCTACCACAAGGATCAAAAGTAAAAATTGAAAGCAAGATCTCTTGGTTCAAATGGAAAGCACCTTAGGTAAAAAGAGGTCTTCGTCCGTAACACCACCCTATCAGAATTAAGGATAAGTAAGGGAGGCTTAGAAGACAGGGCCACCAATTCCAATATCCTCACAGAAAAGGCAATACCTAGGAGGAAAACCACCTTCAAGGTAAAGTAGCAGAATTTCACCATCTCAAGAGGCTCAAAAAGGAGGTGAAGAGTCTCCATAACTAAAATTTAAATTCCATGAAGGGATAGGAAGAATGTATGACGGGAGTATATGAAGGACCTCTTAAAGGAAAGCTTGCACAGCCGGAATGAAAGTCATCTTTGGAAAAGGACTGAAAGTGCAGACACTTGTCACTGTCACTCTCCCTCACCTCCCCAGTTATGTCCCTGTGTTAGACACTCCCAGATCTCACCTCCCCAGTCAGGTCCCTGTGTTAGTAATACGAATATGAGTGATGTCACTGTGACACTCCCGGGATGAGCATTTGTATTCACACTGAAAGTTTGCACCATGTGTCCTTGACAAAAACACCCATCGCGGTGTTGAAACGTTGGACTTGTCATGTATTTTGCTTCATAAAATTTTTTTTCACCATCAAATCCGTGGAGTGCCGCCTGCTTCTGTGGTGAGGGGGTCCATGGTCCGTGGCCTCAGTCACCACGAACATTCACACCGTGTATGCATCTGAGGAGGGCACCCTGGTCTGTATCCACGTTGCTCCTGAGTGCCAACTATTTCTACTATATATATATTTATTTATTAATTAAAGATATATTTGATATTGATTGCGAAACTCTAATCGCCGTTGAGCACAATAATGCTACCACCTTTCCTCTGGTAGCACGCCCCCATACATGGCTACAATTTCTTTTGGGTTGACATTGTGAATGGGATGTAACCGTCGAATTGAACTTGTGCGGGAACGTTTGTCTGTCTGCCCCTCACCTTTCCTGTCAGCAGCTGGATGACCTCCACAGTGAGGTTTAATATCCTTTCAGTCACATGACTCCTGTCCTTGTCCATCTTCCGTGACATCATTTACGTGACTTCTAGTAAAAGGTCTCCGGTTCCTCACAGCTAAATGGTCTAAGAATAAATGTAATAATTAAAATAAATATCAGAGAGAGTTTACAAGTACCATAGTCATACAGCAACTCTGTATTACTGTCTGCAGAATTCATTCTTCTAGTCTCACACATTAGAATTCCTTATAGATCTCTGGGGAAGAATCATTCAGGATTACGGTCTGAATACGGACACAGACCAGTCTGATACTTAATCCCAAATTGGAACTTTTATTAAAATAAATCCCATCTCTTTGACCTACTCGCAGTCATCCGCATTGTCAGGTCTGGAGCTGCGACTCCCTCCCATCATAGCTGCCTGAGATGAGACTGGAGTGCGGCCGGAGGCGTTACTTCCCTGACAGTGCAGAAAACACTAATGATCGCAGCACAATGGAAATGTATTGAAGTTAATGGGTGGACTGTGCAGCTAATGAGGCCCCAGGTGGCTTCCGGCATCTGACCTGCTCCATGAAACAGACGCAAACATAAAAATAAAATCTTATCTCCAAACATATAGATAAAAGTGCCCATCCCCAATTGTTCATCCCAGAGACAATGTGGCGTGTAAAGTGTGCTGATAAGCACTGCTCCTGCTGTATTCCTATATACGGATAAATGGGGGCGCTATTCCCATTTGCCACCAATTGGGCGCCATCATTAGCAGCTTCACATGACCCGGTTCCCATCACTCTGGGGGCGTGTCCAGCGTTCCCCCAGCTGCTGAGCTGCCACCGGACCCTTCCAGCACTGTTTAGGTGACGTGCACATTTCCTCCCCCAACCTTACCTCTCCGCAGGATGCTGGGGTTAGTAGGTTGGATGGTGGAGTAGTGCCCGAGAAGAGGGAAGAGGAGAGGGGGGAGGCAATTGGCTGGAAAGTGTCGACCTTTTGGCTGTTGACCCTTTGACCCGAATGGCCTTTTGACCTAAGTACACCAGAGTACATTGCATCCGGGAAGTATTCACAGCGCTTCACTTTTTCCACCTTTTGTTATGTTACAGCCTTATTCCAAAATTGAACAAATTATTTTCTCTCGAAATTCTACACAATACCCCATAATGACAACATGAAAAAAGTTTGAGATTTTTGCAAATTTATTACAAATAAAAAACTAAGAAATCACATGTACATAAGTATTCACAGCCTTTGCCATGAAGCTCAAAAAGGAGATTTATGGTAGACTTAACATTGTTAAAGCTCTTTCTGCGAGGTACACTGGATTCCACAGGGAAAACATCGGGTGTAGAGTGGACCCAGAGAAGCACCAACAAGCTAAAGCTTTAGGCTGTCCCAGGAAGTATTGGGGGGGGGGGGGGGGGGGGGGGACACTCCTCTATAACCCCACCTCCAGGCACTGTGAGCTCAGTTTTATTAACCAGTCCAATGCAGGAGAAGGTAAAAGAAAAGGTAGATGTTAGTCACACGACAGGAGAAGGTACCAGCAGCTAATGCCATACAAACCCATAGAAGCTAGGTGCGTCAGGGTGGTCGCCCAGTGGAACCCAGTGTACCTCACAGAAAGATTTAACAATGGTTAGTCTACCATAAATCCCCTTTTCTGCAGCAGGGAACACTGTGTTCCACAGGGAAAACGTCGGGCGATATCCTAAAGCAGTTCCTCAAGGGAGGGGACGCGCCTTAGCGGGTATGAGAACCCGGCGTCCAAAGGAAGCATCCTGGGAGGCGGAAGTATCAAAGGCATAGAACCTTATGAACGTGTTCACTGAGGACCACGTAGCCACCTTGCACAATTGTTCCGTGGATGTGCCACGGTGTTCCGCCTACGAAGGTCCACCAGACCGAGTAGAATGGGCTTTAATGTCAACAGGAGCTGGGAGTCCAGCATGCGCATACGCTTGTGCAATCACCATTCTAATCCATCTGGCCAAGGTTTGCTTATTCGCAGGCCAGCCACGTTTGTGGGAACCATATAGTACGAAAAGGTTATCTGACCTCCTAATAGAGGCAGTCCTCTCTACATAAACACGGACAGCCCTTACCACATCCGTAGACCGCTCTTTGGGAGATAAGTCAGAAGAGATAAAGGCCGGAACAACAAGCTCTTGGTTAAGGTGATATGATGACACCACCTTAGGTAAATAACCAGGGAGAGTTCTAAGAACTACCCGGTTATGATGAAATATCAGACAGGCGCTTTGTCCTGTCGTCCACCCTAAGTCCAACACCCTTCTAGCAGAGCCAAAAGCCAGTAGAAACAGGACCTTGGTCGTGAGCCATTTTAGGTCCACCATCTCAAGAGGTTCAAATGGAGACTCTTGCAGGGCTTTCAGAACAATAGACAGATCCCATGGAGCCACAGAAGGGACAATGGGAGGCTGAATTCTTAACACACCCTGAGTGAATGTATGAACTTCAGGAATAGATGCAATCTTTTTCTGAAACCAAACAGTGTTAGGGTCTCCTGCCCTGTGCTGCCACGTCGTCAAGGCAACCGGGAGACAAATGCTAGCAGAGTAACCTGAGCGCAGCTGATACTCCGGTTCGGGTCTTTTGCTGTGCAGTGGTTACAGGCTCTGTGCACGGCAGGGGATCCGGTGCTGGTTTTTGTGCTCACAGTCTGTGAGGTCTGAGTGGGGCGTGGACAGCACCTGCTATATAAGGCCTCTTCTCAGGTTAAGCAGATGCTGAATCTTTGTTGGTTAGTCAGTTCCTGAAAGTTAGCCAGTACTGTGTAGCTTTGTATTTGTTGTTGCTTACTGCAAATAGGCCTGGGGATTTGGTACTACACTCTGCCAATCCAGACCTAGCAGTAAGACTGGAGTCAGTCGTTTAACTTGCTGGGGTTCTTTTGCTACTCTGTGAACTTAGCAAGTTTGCGGCTGTATTCTCAGATTTGCCTGCTTAAATCCTGTCTCACTGTGCAAGGTGTTCAGGTGTCAGTTTAGTGGCAGTAAGCTGAACCTGTGCACTGCAAGTGAGGATTAGGATTGTGGAGACTCTCCTTGTGTCTATCATTCCATCTCTGACCAAGGAGTTTACTGCCACACCCATTGGTAACCCTTTAGGGTTTTGCTGTTGCCCTTAGCAACAGCATTTCGGGTTCTCTACGTATTAAAACACAACATCTTGCTTTTTCCATCTGAGCATTACTAATACTAGGGAGACACCCAGTTTTTTAGCCTCTGGGCTTCTCTGTTCACTTTGTGTTTATTTTGTTACCCTATCACCTTCTGTGTACGTAATGTCATATTCCCCAGTCTGTCTGTGAGTTCATTTGTTTTGCATCCCTATCCGTTCAAACACCAGTACATTCCTGCAGGCACTGGTGTGCATAACAGCTCAGACACCAGTACATTCCTGCAGGCACTGGTGTGCATAACAAACAGACAACAAGGTAGATAAATGAACCTTGAGGGAGGCCAGATGAAGGCCTAAACCCAGGTCTTGTTGTAGAAAAGCCAAGATTCTAGAAGTTTTGAATCTGTAGGCATCAAAATTCTTATCAGCACACCAGGTGAAGTAAGAATTCCAAAATATAAAAAGTACTAAATTGCGCTATGAACGGGATTTTTTTAGCAGCTCAGTTCAAGGTTTTCATATAGTGTAAAAGTAAAAAAGCGCTTGATATGTGTAAATATGTGTATGCGCAAAACCTGTGAA